>NW_026057582.1:67591018-67761853 GCF_023721935.1 Panthera uncia
TTTCTTTCTTTCTTTCTTTCTTTCTTTCTTTCTTTCTTTCTTTCTTTCTTTCTTTCTTTCTTTCTTTCTTTCTTTCTTGGTAGTGGCCTTTATCTGGTTTGGGTATCGGTAATCCTGGCCTCATAGAATTAATTTGGAAATTTTCTTCTTCTCCAATTTTTTAGAGCGGGATAGTTTGAGAAGAATTGGTATTAATCTTTCTATAAGTGTTTGGTAGAATTCATCTGTGAGGAAATCTGGTCCTAGACTTTTGTTTGTTGGGAGTTTTGTGATCACTCATTCAACTTTAGTAGGTTATGTTTCTAGGAATTTATCCATTTCATTCTAGGTTGCCCAATTTGTTGGCATATAATTTTTCAAAATATTCTCTTAGAATTCTTTGTATTACTGTGGAATTGGTTGTTACTTCTTCATTTTTGATTTTATTTATTTGAATCCTCTATATTAACTTTCTCAATGAGACTGATTAAAGGTTTATCAATTTTGTTGATATTTTCAAAGAATCAGGTCCTGGTTTCAGTGATCTATTCTTTGCTTTTATATTAGTGTCTTCTTTAGAGCAGAAATAGATAATCTTTATTATTTTCTTTCTCCTACTAGTATTGAGTTTTGTTTGCTCTTTGTCTAGTTCCTTTGGGGGTAAGGTTTGGTTGATTATTTGACAGATTTTTGGCTTCTTGAGGTAGGCCTGCATTCTATAATCTTCCCTCTTAGAAAAGCTCTGCTGCATCCCAAAGATTTTGAACGATTGGTTTTCATTTTCATTTGCCACCATGTATTTTTTTTATTTTCTCTTTGATTTCTTGGTTGACCCATCTACTGTTTAGTAGCTGTTATTTAACCTCCACATATGTATGTTCTTTCTAGATATTTTCTTGTGGTTGATTTCTAGTTTCATAGCATTGTGGTTACAAAAGATGAATGATATGACTGCAGTCTATTTGAATTTTTGATATTTATTTTGTGGCCTAATTTGCATCAACTGGAGAATTTTTTAAGTGGAGAATATTTTTTGTGCATTTGATAAGAATGTGTGTTCTGCTGTTTTAGCATGGAATGCTTGGATATATCTGTTAGATCCAACTGGTTCAATGTGCCATTCTAAGCCACTCATTTCTTGTTTATTTTCGGTTTGGATGATCCATCCATTGATATAAGTGAGGTGTTAAAGTCCCTTACTATTATTATGTTATTATTGATTAGTTCCTTTATTATCAACTATTTTATGTATTTGTGTGTGCTCATGTTGGGTGTACACATATTTCCAATTGTTCCTGTTGGATTGTCCTCTTTATTATTATATGGTGTCCTGTGTCTTTTCTTACAGTCTTTGTTTCAAAGTTTATTTTGCCCATGGGATGCCTGGGTGCCTTGTTGGTTAAGCGTCTGACTTTGACTCAGGTCATGATCTTATGGTTTATGAGCTCCAGTCCTGCATCAGGCTCTGTGCTGACAGCCTGGAGCCTGCTTCAGATTCTGTCTTCTCTCTCTGTCCCTGTCCTGCGCGTACTCTCTCTCCCCAAAAATAAACATTAAAAAAATAAAGTTTATTTTGCTTAATATAAGTATGCTACCACAGTTTTCTTTTGGTATCCATTTAACATAATAACTTTCTCCATTCTCTTATAATCTGCAAGTATCTTTCCATCAGAAATGAATCCTTTTAGGTAGCATATAGATGGGTCTTGCTTTTTTAATCCACTGTGTCACCCTGTATCTTTTGTTTGGAGCATTTAGTTTATTTGCATTCAACCTAATTATTGATAAGTATGCATTTATTGCCTTTTGTTACTTTTGTGGTTGTTTCTATAGATTTTCTCTGATCATTCTATTGCTCTCTTTCATGGTGTATTTTCTTTAATGATATACTTGGATTCCTTTCTCTTTATTCTTTACATATCTAGAACTGGTTTTTGATTTATGGTTACCATTATGTTTGTATAAAACATCATCTTCATATAGTATTCTGTATTAAGTTTAAACCCAGTCTTGTCTCCCTCCCACGTTGTAGGTACATGGGGATTATATCTTAAATCCTTTTATTTGACGAATCCCTTGACTGATTTTTACAGAAATACTTGTTCCTTTTTTTTTTTTTTTACTTTTCATACTTTCTCATTGTGTTCCGTTCCACCCAGAGAGAATCGTTTAATATTTCTTGTGCAGCTGGTTTAGTGTTCATTAACTCCTTTGGTTTTGTTTTTTTGAGAAACTCTTTATCTCACCTTCCATTCTGAATGATAGCCTTGAGGGATAGAGTATTATTTGCTGCAGATTTTCCCCTGTGAACACTTTGAATATATCATGCCACTGCCCTGGGGCCTGCAGTTTCTCTTGAAAAATTTGCTAATAGACCTATGGAATTTCCCTTCTAGGTAACTCTCTTCTTTTCCTTAAAATTCTTTATTACTACTTTTTTCTATTTTAATTAATGTATGTATTGATGTGTGTCTCATTGGGTTGATTTTGTTAGGGGGATCTCTATGCTTCCTACTAGATCTGTATATGTTTCCTTCTCCTGGTTATGGAAGTTTTCAGCTGTTATTTCTTCAAATACAATTTATGCCACCTTTCTCTTCTTCTTCTGGGATCCCTATAACACTTAATGGAGTCACTGAGTTCCTTAAGTCTATTCTCATTTTGCATAATATTTTATCCTCTCCTTTGCTCAACTCAGTTACTTTATATTACTCTATCTTCCAGGTCTTTAATTTGTTCCTGTACCTCATCTATCATCTTTATTTCACCAAGTTTATTTTTATTTTCATTTATTGTGCTGATACATTATGTATGTATGTATGTTTTTTGACACAGAAAGCATCAGCAGGGGAGGGACAGAGGGAGAGAGAATCCTAAGTAGGCTTTTACCAGTCCAGAGCCTGACACAGGGCTTTGTCTCACAATTGTGAGATTATGACCTGAGCCAAAATCAAGAGTCAGATGCTTAACCAACTGAGCCACCCAGGTACCCCTCTGATTATTTATTTATTTTTATGGCGTTTTGTTTATTTTTAAGACAGTGCAAGTGAGGGAGGGGCATAGAGAGAGGGAGACAGAGGATCCAAGGAGGGCTCCATGTTGTCAGCAACGAGCCCTATGTGAGGTTCAAACTCACGACCGTGAGATCATGACCTAAGCTGAAGTTGGATGCTCAACCAACTGAGCCACCCAGGTTCCCCCAGGCTTACTATTTTTTAATTCTTTGTTAAAGGTCTCACTGATGTCTTCCAGTGTTTTCTCCAGTCCTCTGAGTAACTTTATGATCATTTTTTTAAGTTATCTGTCAGATATATGACTTATATCCACTTTACTTTGCTCTCTCCATATGGTTTTGTCATATTATTTCATTTGGGAGAGGTTTCTCTTACTCCTCATTTTGTCTGTATTTCAGTATCTGTTTATGTGTGCTAGGAAAGTCAGCTATTTCTCTTGCACTTAAGCATAATAATCTTATGAAGAAGAGGTACTGTAATGCCCTGCAGTGCAGTGTGCCCTGTTCCCCAGGGCCTGATGCTTCAGGGATTGTCTCCTATGTGTGCTGCATGTTCTGTGCTTTTGAGTCTTTGCCTCTTTTTCCTTCAGTGCAGTTGCTGCAGAAGCTCTCTTTGCCTATTGTGGGCATCAAGGTATGTGGTGGTCTGCTTGTAAAATGAGACCGGCCCCCACCACTGCTGGAACTGACGTTCCACAGAATGCATGACTCAAGAGATGTGGTGTTGGGAAAGTTTGTACAAGTCAGAGGGTCTCACAGTGCTGGGACCCAGATGAGTGTGACCAGGAAGGATGAATCTGCCAAAATCTGGGGGTGCGGAGGTTGGTTCAAGTAAGTTAGGTAAGGCGTGCCCATTGTTTATGCTGGGGGGCAGGTGAGGGAGTAAAAAGATGCCTGCCAGTTCCTTCATTCTAGAAGGGGTTTCCCCATGATTCCCGTCTCTGTGGGCCAGGTTCTGAGATGAGCAAATTACTCTCTTCTGTCTGACCACAGTTTTTTTTTTCAAACTGCTGATTCTATGCTGGATCTGCAGGAGCTTTCTGTCATGCTGCCTCTTTAAGGGTGGGATTCCACCTTCTAATGCCCTTGGGCTCTCCCAAAGCAGGGACTAATTTTTTAAATTCCAAGCTTTGGGGGGTGCCTGGGTGATGCTGTCAGCTCAGAGCCTGGAGCCTGCTTCAGACTGTGTCTCCTTCCCTTTGCTCCTCCCCAACTCACACTCTGTATCTCTCTCTGAAAAATAAGTAAACATTAACATTTAAAAAATAAAATAAAATTCCTAACTTTGGGGCACCTGGGTGGCTCAGTCGAATGAGCGTCTGACCCTTGGTTTTGGCTCAGGTTCATGATCTCACAGTTTCGTGAGTACTAGCCCCACATCGAGCTTTGTGCAGGCAGTGTGGAGCCTGCTTGGGATTCTCTCTTTCCTTCTTCCTCTGCCCTTCCCACTGTCTGTGTCTCTCAAAGTAAATAAAAATACAATTCCAAACTTTGTGTCCTGCTGGTTTTAAGAACTCATGAGATTTAGCCCCTCTCACTTTCAAAGGCAAATATGGATATTCTTCCTTCATGTCTGTTGGCTCCTCAGTGTGAAAGTCTGTTTTCTGTCCTTCTTTTTGTCACCAGATTCCTCCCCACCATGGACAGCCACAGTCCATTTTACTCCCAGACCATGTCCTAGTCCTCCCTACCTTCCTCCATGTCGCTTCTTCCCTGACTTTAGTTGTGAGTCTTGTTCTACCAGTCTTGGAGTCCTTTCCTGGGTTATTTATACTGATATGGGTGTTATCTAGTTCTATCTGTGAGATGAGGTGAGCTTAGGGTCCTCCTATTTGGCCAGATTCCCAGCCAACCTTCTGGGACCCATCTCTGGGAAACGTGAATATTAAAGGAGATAGTTCCCCAATCCCCCAGTCTCTGTGGAAGGGTAGGAGCCAAATTTCAATGGTGTCATTTAGCGAACACAGATGGCTTTTGTTGCATTTTACCTCTATAAGTTTCCCTGGTTTCCCCCAGTGAATAGCTGAGAAAAATCCCCTCATGTGTCCAGCAGGGAGAAAGGAAAGAGAACCCCATCTTTCTTATTATTAAGGTGGTGTATCAAATAGATTGATTTGTGGTTGTTGAATCATCTTTGCATCCCTGGTATAAATCCCATCCCATCTTGGTATATGATCCTTTAAATTTATGGTATTTTGTTGAGATTTTTGCATGTGTTTTTATTGGGGACATTGGCTTGTAATTTTCCTGATTTTTTTGTGGTATCCTTTTCTGGTTTTGATATCAGTGTAATGCTGGTTTCATAAAATGAGTTAAAGGAGTTTGGAAGACTTTGAGAAGGATATACATTAAATCTCCTTTGAATGTTTGGTAGAATTCACCACGGAAGACATTTGGTCCTAGATTGTGTTGTTGAGAGGTTTTTCAATAGTGGCTCAATCCCTTTGCAAATAATCAGTCTTTTCAAATTTTCTGTTTTATAATTTGGCCTTACAAGGTTGCATTTTTCTAAGAGTTTATCCATTTCTTTCGTGTTGTCTGATTTGTTGGCATATAATTTATAATTGCTTGTAGTAGTCTCTTATTGTACTTCTGTGGTGTCATTTATAACTTTTCCTTCACTTGTGATTTTATTTTAGCCTTAATTTTTTCTTAGTAATTCACCTATGTTTCTTTTTCTTTTTTTTTTTTTTTTCAGAGAAAGAGCTGTTAGTTTCAGTGGCCTTTTTCTATTGTCTTCAGTCTGTATTTCACTTGTTTCTTCTGTGATCTTTACTATTTCTTCCTTTCTACTAAATTTTCATTTGCTCTTTTTTTTCTAGTTCCTTTAGATATTTAAATTGTTTGTTGGAGATTTCTGTTGTACATTTTTTGAGGTAGGTCTTTATTGCTATAAATTTACTTCTTAGAACTGTTTTTGCTCCATCACATAGAAGTTGATACATCATATTTTTATTTTCATTTGTCTCTAGGTGTATTTTACTTCTCATTTTTTTTTTCTTTGACTCAGTAGTTACACAGTACCATGTTGTTTAATTTCCACATATCTGCAGTTTTTCCAATTTTCTCTTATAATTCATTCTAGGCTCATATAATTGTGGTAGCAAAATATGGTAGATATAATTGGAATCTTTGTTCGTTTATTAAGACTTTATCTGGTAGCCTACTATGTAATCCCACTATGTGTCATGTGCACTTGGGAAAAACATATGCTACTGCTTATTATTTTATTGTCAATTTTAAACTTTAGGATTGTTAACATTAGAGTACCAAAACACATTAAGATGTATTGAGTGTGTATATTTATAAATCTTCTTGCTTTACTTCTTTATCATTATATAGTGCCCCTTTTGGTCTTTTATTACAATCTTTGTTTTAAGTCTATATGGTCTGATAGGAATATAACTACGTGACCTTTCTTTTCTTTCCCTTTGTATGAAATATCTTGTTTTATCTACTCACTTTGTGTGTGTGTGCATGTGTCTTTAGTCTAAGATGAATCTCTTGTATATGGTATGTTGATGTGTTTTGGTTTTATTAATTTAGCCACTATATGTCTTGTTTTGTTGAAGTATAATTAGCATACAATGTTACATTAGTTTTAGGTGTGCCACATATTGATTCAACAATACTATACAGTATTTAATGCTCAGAATTTTATGGGTAGTCACCCTCTGCCACCAACAGAGTTATGATAATATTATTGAGGATGTATAAGTAAAATCATATGGTGGGTTTGTTTCTGATTTACTTCACTTAGTGTAATATCCTCTAGGTCCATCTGTGGTGTCATGGTGTCATAGATAGCAAGAAATCTTTTTTATGGTTGAGTAATATTCTACTGTATACATATACCACATCTTCTTTATCCATTCATCTTTCAGTAGACCTTTGGGTTGCTTCCATATCTTTGCTATTATAAATAGTGCTGCAATAAACATAGAAGTGCATTCATCTTTCCAAATTAGTGTTTTCCTTTCCCTTGGGAAAAGTAGTAGTAGTCATAGTCATAGTAATAATCATAGTCTTAGTAGTAGTGGAAGAAAAGTCACCTCATTTGTGGAAATACTGAATCATATGATATTTTTATTTTTAATCTTTGAGAACTTTAAAATGGTTTTCAACAGTGCACATAGGTGTTGGTGAGTATATGGAATAAAATAACCTATTTCCTGTCTTTTTGAGTCTAGCCATTCTGACAGGTGTGAGGTGATAGCTCATTGTGGTTTTGATTTGCATTTTCTGGATGTTAAGCAACATTGAGACTTTTGTTGGACATCTGTATGTCTTCCTAGGAAAAATGGCTATTGAGGTCCTCTGCCCATTTTTTAATCAGATTGTTTAGTTTTTCAGTGTCAAGATGTAACCCTTATGGTATATAGAATTTGAAAATATCTTCATCAATTAACTAGGTGCTGTGTTATTTTTTTGATGGTTTCCTTTGCTGTGTATTATCTTTTTTATTTTGTTGTAGTCCCAATAATTTTTGCTTTTGTTTCCCTTGTCTGAGGAGATATATCCATAAATATGTGGATACGGATGATGTCTGACATATTACAAGAAAAAACTTTTTCTTGTTCTACTTGGTTTGCTAATATTTTGTTGAAGATTTTTGAATTGAAGTTTATTGGAAATACTAGCCTGTAGTTTTCTTTGTTTGTAGTGTCTTTGTCTGTTTTTGGTATGTCGGTAATGCTGGCCTGATTGAATAAATTTTGAAGTTTTCTTCCTCTTCTATTTTTTGGAATAGTTTGAGAAGAACAGATATTAACGTTATAGATAAAGACATCTGGTCCTAGACTTGTGTTTGTTGGGAGTTTTTTTTACTAGCATTGGAATTCAATTGGTAATTGGTCTGTTCAATTTCTTCCTAATTCTGTTTTGGAGGGTTATGTGTTTCTGGGAATTTATTCATTTCTTCTAGGTTGTCCAAGTTATTGGCATTTAATTTTTCATAATATTCTTTTATCCTTTGTATTTTGTGGTATTGGTTGTTAGTTTTCCTCCCTTTCTTATAATAACTGAGTCCTTTCTCTTTGTTTAATGAATCTGGCTAAATGTTTACCAATTTTATCTCTCAAAGAACTTGTTGGTTCATTGATTTTTTTTTAAAGTCTTTCATATACTTCTGCTTTGAGCTTTATTATTTCCTTTCAACTACTATTGGGACAATGCTTGTTATTTTTTAAGCTCATTTAAGTGTATGTTTAGATTGATATTTTCTTGTTTCTGAAGTATGCCTATCACTTTCTGCTTCTCTCTTATCACTGCTTTTGTTGTATCCCAAAGATTTTGGACCATTGTATTTTTATTTCCACTTGTCTCCATATATATTTTCATTTTTCTCTTTGATTTCTTGGATGACTCATTTAGGATTTAGTAGCATGTCATTTAGTCTCCCTATATTTGTGGGGTTTTTTTCAACTTTTTTCTGGAAGTTTATTTCTATTTGATTTCTACTTTCATGCGCTAGTGGTTAGAAAAGACTCTAGATAAGATGTCAATCTTCTTAAATATTGAGATTTGTTTTTTGGCCTAATTTGTAATCTATCATGAAGAATATTCCATATGTACTTGAAAAGAATACATATTCTTGTTTTCGATGGAATATCCTGCACATATTAAGTCCATCTGGTCCAATGTATAATTAAAAGCCATTGTTTCCCTGTTGACCTTCTGTCTGAAAGATCTATGCATTGATGTAAGTGGGGTGTTAAAGTACCTACTATTATTATATTACTGTCCATTTCTCACTTTATGTCTATTCATATTTGCTTTATATGTCTAGGTGCTCCTATGTTAGATGCAGAGATATTTATGTGTATGTGTGTGTTTAGGTCTGATTTGAGTCTTTTTATAGGAAGCATACTGTTGTGGCTAGAGATTGACTTCAGACCAATGGGCTGCAGTGACCTACTTTGCCTGCTGTATGTTTGGTTCCTGTGCTTTTGAGAGCCATCTCTTGGGTCACCACAGGCTTGTTGGTATGTAGGGCTTGCTTCCTGTGCGGCCACTGAAGATTCAGGGTTGCTGCAACAGCAGGCAGATAGGCATGGTGATATGTGAGCCTATTTCCCTCTTTCCCCAACACTAGAGTCACTTTGGAATGGTGCCAGCCCTAGTTTAGGCTGTAGTGTGTGGTGGGGCAGTAGCTATTTTGGAGGAATGCCTGCCAAGACTGTAGGTTTGATGAATCATAGGGTATTAGCAAGGTTAATGGAGAGGGTTAACACTGACTCCTGCAAGCAGCAACTATCTCTGCTGGTAGGCTTTTCTTTTCCCCTCCCTAGCTCTCTTGTTCCTGGAGAAATCTAAGGATCTCTGCCCCTTTAGCACATGTCATAAGATTAGTCATTAAGCCACCTTCACATACACTTCAGGCACTTTTCAAACTGCTGCTTCTGTAATATGTCTTGGGTAGTGTTATTAGTATGCTGGCTCTTTAAGAATAGGCACTCTGGGGACACCTGGGTGGCCCAGGTCAGGATCTCACAGTTCATGGGTTTAAGCCCTGCATCGGGCTCTCTGCTGACAGCACAGAGCCTGGAGCCTACTTTGGATTCTGTGTCTCCCTCTCTCTACTCCTCTCTCTTTCTCAAAAATAAGTAAACAAACATTAATATTAAAAAAAGAATAGGTACCCTGTTTTATATTACCATCTTGCACTCCTGTAGTTAACCCCCACGGGGTTTTCAAAGCCCAGTATTATAGGGATTCATCTTCCCAGTGTGGGACCCCAGTGCTGGGGGTGCCCAGTATGGGTTTGGTGCTCTCACTTCTCCATGTTTCTGCAATCCCTCCCATTTGTGTGTTTGTGGTTGCTACAGATTTGTTTGCCAACTGCATCACTGTGTCTCCCTAATTAGCTGTGGAAAGTCTGTATTGCCAGCATCAGGTCATTTTTGTAAAGATATAGCTGTCACCTCATTGTGTCTATTAGATCAGGTAGGTTCAGGATCCTCCTACTCTGCCATCAGCTCTCTCCCACACTATCTTTTGATGCAACAATTTCGTCTATTTACATTGAAAGTAATTATTGATAGGTATGTACTTACTGCCATTTTGTCAATAGTTTGCTGTCCCTTTTTTGGAGTTCTTCTATGTTCTTTTGCTTTTCTATTTCTCTCTTTTGTGGTTTGATGGCTTTCTTTTAAGAAAAATTTCTATTTTAGAGAGAGCACAAGCAGGGAAGAGGGAAGATTTAATCCACGGATGCAAGATTGGCTCAATATTTGCACACCAGTCTATGTCAAAAATCACATGATCCTGGGATCATGACCTGAGCCAAAATCACCAGTCAGCTGCTCACCTGACTGAGCTACCCAAGTACCCTGATGGCTCTCTTTAGTGTTACATTTATATTTTTTCATTTTTTTGACCATAAGATTGTGCTTGCTGATTACCATGAGGTATTATTATCTATAGTTAAGAGTCTGTTTTATGGTTTGGCTTTTTTTCCTTTCCCCTCTGTTCACTTGCTTTGTTTCTTAAATTCCACATGTAAGTGAGAGTATTTGTCTTTCTCTGATTCATTTTGCTTAGTATCATACACTCTAGCTCCATTTGTGTCATTGCAAATGGCAAGATTTCTTTTGTTTTGATGGCTGAGTAATACTCCATTGTATTTATATATACCACATCTTCTTTATCCATTCATCAGTGGATGGACATTTGGGCTCTTTTCATAATTTGGCTATTGTTGATAATGTTGCTACAAACATCAGGGTGCATGTTCCCCCTTGGAATCAGTATTTTTGTATTCTTTGGGAAAATATCTATTAGCACAATTAGTGGATCATAGAGTAGTTCTATTTTTAACTTTTTGAGGAACCTCCATACTGTTTTTCCTGAGTGGCTACATCCTTTTACATTTCCACCAGCAGTGCAAGGGGTTACATTTTCTCCCCATTCTCACCAACATCTGTTGTTTGCTGTGTCATTAATTTTAGCTATTCTAAGAAGCATGAGGTGGTACCTCATTGTGGTTTTAATTTGTATTTCCCTGATGTTGAGCATCTTCTCATGTGTCTGTTAGCCATCTGTATGTTTTCTTTTGAAAATTGTCTATTCATGTCTTCTGCCCATTTCTTTACTGGATTATTTGTTTTCTGAAATTCTTTATAGATTTTGGATACTAGCCCTTTATCAGTTATGTCATTTGCAAATATCTTTCTCATTCTGTAGGTTGCTTTTTAGTTCTGTTGACTGTTCCCTTCACTGTGCAAAAGCTTTTTATCTTGATGAAGTCCCAATAGTTCATTTTTGCTTTCAGAGATGTGCTAGTAAGAAGTTGCTATGGCTGATGTCAGAGAGGTTGTTGCCTGTGTTTAAGTGATTGGTAGACAGGAAATAGAGTTAATACATATTATCAAATTATTCCAAAAAATTGAATTTGCAAGTTTTCTTCTTCTTCCTATGAGGCCCACATTACTATGAAAAAGAAAACTACAGGACAATGTCTCTGATGATCTTAGATGGAGAAATCCTCAATAAAATACTAGCAAACTGAATTCAACAATACATTAAAAAAATAATACACTATAATCAAGTGATATTTAATCCATGGATGCAAGATTGGCTCAATATTTGCACACCAATCTATGTCAATAATCACATTAACCAGAGGAATGATAATAATTATAAGACCATCTCAGTAGAGCTAGAAGTATCATTTGTAAAAATACAGCATTCATTCATGATAAAAACTCTTAACAGGGTAAAGTAGGTTTAGAGGGAACATATGTTAACATAATAAAGTCGATATAGGAAAAACCAAGAACTTCTCTCTTAAGATCAGAAACAAGACAAGAATATCTACTCTCATGACTTTTATTCAAAATAATACCAGACTCCTTGCCACAGCAATCAGATAAAATATATAACGCATCCAAATTGGCAAGAAAGAGGTAAAACTGTCACTATTTGCAGATAAGATGATACTATACATGAAAAACCCTAAAAACCCCACCAAAGCACCATCTGAACTAATTAATAAGTTCAGTAATGTCACAGGGCACAATAAACAGAAATCTGTTGCATTTCTATACACTAATAATGAAGTAGCAGAAACAGAAATTAAGAAAACAATTCCACTTATTATTGCATCAAAGTAACAAAAGACCTAGGAATACACTTAACCAATGAGGTAAAAATCTGTACTCTAAAAACCAGATGGAAAGATAAACCATACTCATGGATTAGAAGAACCAATATCATGAAAATGTCTGTACAGCCCAATGAAAACTACAAATTCAATGCAATCGCTATCAAAATGCCAACATTTTTTATGAACCCTAAAATTTGTATGGAACCGCAGAAGACCCCAAATGGCCAAAGCAATCTTGAAAAGAAGAACAAAGCCGGAGATATCATAGTCCCAAATTTCAAGATATACTACAAGGCTGTAGTAATCCTAACAATATGGTACTTGCACAAAAACAGACACATAGATCAAGGGAACAGAATAGAGAGTCCAGAAATAAACCCACACTCTTACAGTCAGTTAATCTTTGATAAAGGAGGCAAGAATATTTAAAGGGAAAAAGACATCTCTTTAACAAATGGTACTGGGAAAATAGGATAGCTACATGCAGAAGAATGAACTAGATCACTTTCAGACATCATATACAAAGATAAACTCAAAGACCTAAATGTGAGTTCTAAAACCATGAAATTCCTAGAATATAGGTAACATTTTTTTTACATTGGCCATAGAAATATTTTTCTAGTTTTATCTCCCCAGCAAGAGAAATAAAGGCAAAATTAAACTATTGGGACTACATCAAAATAAAATGCTACTGCACAGCAACATAAACCATTAACAAAACAAAAAGAAAACCTATGGAATGAAAGAAGATATCATTTGCAAATGATATATCCCATAAAGAATTAATATCCAAATGTATAAAGAACGTATGGAACTTAACACCAAACTACCCCATAAATAATCTGATTATAAAATGGGCAGAAGACCTAAACAGACATTTTTCCAAAAATAGACATGCAGATTGCTAACAGACACATTAAAAGTGCTCAGCAACACTAATCATCTGGGAAATGCAAATTAAAAACATAAGGAGATGTATCCTTATTGCTATCAGAATGCCTTTTATCAAAAACACAAGCAACAGGCATTGGCAAGAATGTGAAGATTGCACTGTTGGTGGGAATTTACATTGGTGCAGCCACTGTTGAAAACAGTACGGAAATTTCTCAAAAAAATTGAAAACAATTACCATATGATGCAGTAGTTCCACTAGTAGGTATTTACCCAAGGAAATGAAAACACTAATTTAAAAAGATACATGCACCCCATGTTAATTTCAGCATGATTAACAACAGCCAAGATACCGAAGCCACCTAAACATCCAGAGATCAATGTATAAAGATGTGGTGTATATATACACAATGGAATAGTACTTGGCCATGAAAAAAAAGAAATCCTGCCAACTGCAACAACGTGGATGAACTTAGAGGGGATAATGGTCACTGAATTAAGTCAGTTAGTGCAAGATATCCTATGACTTCACTCATGTGGAATTTAAGAAAATGGAACAAAAGAGACAAAACCAAATCTTAAATACAGAGAATTGGTGATTGTAGATGGGAGGTGGAGTAGGGGAATGGGTGAAATAAAAGGGAGGAAGAGTATACTTACCTTGGGGAAGGTGATTCAGTTAGGTGAGCATCTGACTTTGGATTTCTAATCAGGTCATGACCTCCGTGTCACGGGATTGAGCTCTGTGTCAGCTTATTTTAAAAATAGGTATATTCTATGAATAGGTGTATTTATGTTGCACGCCCAGCATAGTTCAGCCAAAGGTTGTTCTCTTAGTCATTTAGAAATTCAAACTGATTGTGACTTCATTTTAAAGTAGGGGGAAGAGGATACATATATTAATGTTTCCTTGAGGAAACTGTGTATCATATCTTCTTAAATTTCATTGGGTAAATTAAAATTCCATCATCACACACAACCTAAAAATGAATTGATGTTCTATCTTTCCATGTTTGTTATACAGAATGATGATATAGGGATGAGTCAGTGGATTATGATAGTCACTAATGCTTTGTACCAAATACTTTCTCTGCTTTCCAGGCAGGTCTCACCCCTTGAAGTTAAATATCATGGACGGCTTCAATGAAATAGGCGTGAAAGTGATATTAAGGCAGATGCTTAAAGATCTGGGAAACAATTACCTACTCTCTACCATCCTCTCGTACCATGTTCCACGAAAATCCATCAACCTGAATTCAGGGGTGAGGATGAAAGAAAATATTAAGGGACATAAAAGACGAGTGAGAAATAATTCTTTGTTTCTTAGAGTTACTAAATTATTTGTTTTGTGTTGACTGTTACGCATATAGCATAACAAACCCATGAATGTTTTTATTCCAAAATGACAACACATATATTTAAAGCTAGAAATATTACCTACATTACTTAATAATTTCTTTTTATTTGGAATTTAAAAACAAATATTCTTCGTATACTAAAAAAATCAAGTTTAGTTTTTCTTTTCCTCTTTTTCAAAATGCATTTTTCATGCCAAAATGGAGTCTATTTCAAAAATGTTATTTATTTGGGGCACCTGGGTCACTCAGTCAGTTAGGCTTCAGACTCTTGATTTGGGCTCAGGTCACAATCTCATGGTTTATGAGAGGAAGCCCTGCATCTGGCTCTGTGCTGACAGCAAGGAGCCTGCTTGGGATTCTCTTTCTCCCCTCTCTCTCTGCCCCTTCCCTGTCTCTCTCAAAATAAATAAATAAATGTTATAAGTGTTATTTATGTTCAGTTTTGTCATTAAAAGCAACAGTTTACAAAACTGGATACTTTAAAACAGGGATAGGATCTTAGCACAGTGATTTTTTCTTAAATAATAATGCATAGAGATTTTTTAAAATTTAATCTTACCAGGTTGACCAAACATTTTTTTTTTTACCTTAACTAAACTTTTTATGGGCTTCTTCCTGATACTGGGCCCTGAAGTCTTTTGTTTTTAGGGTATTTTCTTTAGAAAACATTTTACAAGCCTGTTGTCAGTTTTACAACCCACGAATGTGTATATTAAGGACCTGGGAGCCACTGCTTTGAAGGTAGTCATTATGTAAGATAAGTTCCCTTATCTTCCAGTCTCTGTTGGGATAAGAGTCTAACTTTGTTGGGTGCTAATTAGCAAATGCTGATGGCCTAACCCCATTGAAATATAGTTCTTAATTTGGAACTAACTCAAAGTTCTTACATCATTACCCATTGATCAACTTCCTCCCTGATGTACTCTCATACTTCTCTACTAGCACACCTCTGACTTTAAAACCCCTCCCATCAGTGGATTTGAGTTTAGACTGCCTTCTTCCCTCCCTTCTTTATACAATAGCCTTGGATAATACCTTTGACAATTTTTGCTTTACAATATGTATAATTTATTAACACAGTGCATGGCAGCATAATACCTTTCAATTATAGTCCTGTTTTCACACTATCAATATTAATTTAGTAATATATACAACTTTACCAGTAAAGATTTCTCTTCTTTCATTATTTTAAACCATCATGAAAAAGGAGGAGGAAGGACACTCAAAAAAATTGCCAGTAGTGAATACCTAAGGCAGAGACAAAGGATCACAGTGTTTTCTAGGAGATCTAAAGTATCATTGGCTTAAGGTCCAAGATAGGAAGACCCAGAATTCACCCCCTCTCTTGGACACATGGAATCTACACCTACACATAGAGAAAGTCTTCCGGAAATGCCGAGGGGTGATGGAACAGTCCTTGCACAACACAGGGAAGAGGGACCACATAGAGAATGGCAGGAGAGATGGAAGCATGGAAACTCCATTCCCAGGAGGGAATCGTATCACTGAGGGGTTCATGTGCAGACTCACCCAGCATGCAGCACAGCAAAAAACAAAAACACAGTAGCTTAAAGGAAATTAGACCGTAAGTGAACAAAATCCATTTACTAGGCCTGGAGTGTCCACCAAGCATGGGGAAACTACTGAAGCTCTCTGTGGGGATAGAGCTGTTGGTGAGTACCTTCGCTTATGTTCCCTCTTCCCCATGATAGTGCAGACTGGTGCAGGGTCCCAGTGCTAGAGCTGGATTGCCACCTCACTGAGCCCCAGTTCCCTAGCCCACACCAGCTCCCAGTGACTTACCAAGGCAGGCCAAGCACAAAGCACCTTGAGACACCACAGCCCATGTCTGGCTCACCTCCAGCACGAGGCATCCTCTCAGGGTATCTCCTGTGCAAAGTATTCTGCTTCATGTCTACTTCAGCTCCAGCCAGCCAGTCGAAGCTGGTAGGCATCTATGTCAACACAGGGGAGACTCCTACACAAGCCCACTTCTTCAAGACTGGGAGAAGTCGTTGTTTTGCCTAACTCATAGAAACACACACAAACACAATGAAAGGATAGAAGGATATGCTTCAAATGAAAGAACAAGACACAATTTCAGAAAAAGACCTAAAACTTGATAAAGTGTTCAAAGTAATGGACATAAAAACGCTCACTGGACTTAAGAGTAGAATGGATGAACTCAGAACATCAACAATAGATTCAAAAAAATATAAAAAGGAACCTAGCAGAGGTGAACTATAAAATAAATGAAAACTACACGAGAGGGAATCAACAACAGATGAGAGGGTGCACAAGAAGGGATCAGCAATCTGAAGGAGATGGTAATAGCAGGAACCAACACAACAAGAATAAAAAATGAGAATACGTTAAGACGCCTCTGGGACAACATCAAGTGTACTAAACATTGCATTATAAGGGTCCCAGAAAGATAAAAGAGAGAAAGGGACAGAAAACTTTTGAAGAAGTAATAGCTGAAAAATTACCTAGTCTGTGGAAAGAAACAAACATCCAGGTTCAGGAAGCACAGAGAACACCAAAAAAGATGAACCCAAATAGGTCCACAACAACACATGATAATTAAAATGTCAAAGATTGATGCGAGAATCTTAAAAACAGCAAACAGTTCCATAAAACTATTAGCTGTTTTTTTTTTCTTTTCTTTTTTTTTTTTTTCAGCAAAAACTTTGAATGTGTTATGTCACTCGTTTCTGGCCTGCACAAAGTGCTGAAAGAAAAAAAATATTACAATCAAGATGACTCTAACTAGCAAAATAAGCACTCAAATGAAGAAGAAATAGTTTTCCAGATAAACAAAAGTTAAAGAAGTTCGGCAACACTAAACTTGCCAAACAAGAAATTTTAAAGGGAATTCTATAAGCAGAAGAGGCCATAACTAGAAATGAAAAAATTATGACAGAAGAAAATTTCACTAGCCAAAGCAAAAATTGACTAAAGGTAGTAGATCAATCATTTTAAAGCTACTTTGAAGGTTAAAAGACAAAGGTAGTAAAATAAATTATCTCGACAAAAATTAGTCAAAGGATACACAAATTAAAAATATATAAAATATGAAATTATATAAATAAAATGTGGAGGAGGAAAAAGAGGAATAAAATGTAGTTCTTTTAGAATGTGTTTGCACTTCGGTGACCACTAATTTAATAAAGACTGCTATATACTTAGGATATTATATATGAACCTCACGCTAACTCAAACCCAAAACTTATAATATGTACAAATATAGAGAGAGGAATCCCACCATAACATTAAAGAAAGCCAACAATCACAAGGAGACACAGCAACAAAAGAACTATAAAACATCCAAAAAAAACCAAAAACAAAACTGCAGTAAGTACATATGTGACAATATTTACTTTAAATGTAAATTGACTAAATGCTCAAATCAAAAGACATATTCTGACTGAATGGATTAAAAAACAAAAACAGGCCCATCTGTATGCTGCCTAAAAGAAACTCACATCAGACCTAAAGAAATATACAGACTGAAAGTAAAGGGATTTACAGAGACACACCCAAATGCAAGTGGAAAAAAAAAAACCTGGGGTAACAATACTTCTATCACACGAAAGAGACTTTAAAGCAAGGTGCCTCTGTTGGTAGAGCTTCGGGCTCTTGATTTTGGCTCAGGTCATGACCCCAGGGTCATGGGATCAAGCCCTTCATCAGGCTCTGCACTGAGCGTGAAGCCTGCTTAAGATTCTTTCTGTCTATCTGCCCCTCTCCCCTGTTCGTGCTCATTTTATAAAATTAATAAAATAAAAAACAAAGTAACAAAAGACAAAGGCATTAAATAATGACAGATTAATCCAACACCAGTATATGACAATTATAAATATCTATGCACTCAACATAGGAGCACCTTAAAAAAAGTAAGTATTAACAGATATAAAGGGAGAAAGTGACAATAATAGTAGGAGACTTTAATACCCCATTTACATCAATGGCTAGATCTAGACAGAAAATCAACAAGGAAACAAAGGTTTTGAATGACACATTAGACCAAATGACTTAACAGATGTTTACAGAACATTCTATCCCAAACAACACAATACACATTCTCTTCAAGTGACATTGTACATTCTCCAGAATAGTTCAATTATTAAAACCTAAAACCATGAAAAGCCTTAAAGAAAATACTGGCAGTTATCTCTTGAACATGAGTCTGCAATACGTTTCCGGATGTTTCTCCTCAGGCAAAGCAAACAAAAAAATAATAATAATAGTTGGCTACATCAAACTAAAAAGTTTTTTTTCAGCAAAGGAAACATCAAAACAAAAGGCAGCCTAGTGAAATGAGAAGATATTTGCAAGTTACATATCCAGTAAGTGGTTAATACCCAAAATATATAAAGAATACATAAAATTAAACATCAAAAAAGTGCAAATAATTAAACAAATGTATAGAAGACCTGAATAAACATTTTTGCAAAGAATACATCCAGTCAGCACACATGAAAAAATGGTCAACATTTTTCAGGGAAATAAAAAACAAAACCACAATATGTTATCCCATTACACCAGCCAAAATGGCTAAGTCAAAACCAACCAAACAACCAAGAGCTGGCAAGGATGTGGAGAAAATGGGAAACCTTGTGCACTGTTGGTGGGAATCTAAGTTCACGCAACCATAGGAAAGCGTACATAGGTTCCTGAAAAACTTAAAAACAGAAATACCATGTGACTCAGGAATTCCGCCTCTGGGTATTTCCCCAAAGAAAACCAAAACACTAATTTGAAATGATATATGCACCCTTATGTTCAATGCAGCCAAGATATGGAAGTGACCCAAGTACCCATCCTATATAGATAAATGAATAAAGAGCTCAGGGATCACAAAATTAGTATCATTAAAATGTCAAATCAATCTTTAGATTCAATTCAATCCCTATCAAAATACCAGTAATATTTGTAACAGAACTGGAACAAATAATCCTAAAATTATCATAATCCTAGGTCCTAAACTATGCTAAAAAGGCTAAGTGATTTAAATAGTATGATATTGCCACAAAGGTAGACACATAGACCAATGGATCACAGAGTCCAGAAGCAAACCCACACTTATATGCTCAATTAATCTACAACAAAGAAGGCAAGAATGTGTAATGGGAAAAAGTTTTTTCAATAAATGGTTTCGGCCAGCTACATGAAAAAAAATGAACTAGGACCACTTTCTTCTACACACAAACAGTATACTCAATATGTATTCAACGCCTAAATTTGGGTATTTCCCCAAAGAAAGCCAAAAAACTAATTTGAAATGATATGTGCACCCTTATGTTCACTGCAGCCAAGATATGGACGTGATCCAAGTACCCATCCATAGATGAAGTGGTATATACACACAAAGTTATATTGCTCAATCAGAAAAAAGAATCAAATCTTGCCATTCATGACAAGATGATGGACCTAGAAGGTATTATCCTGAGTGAGTTAAGTCAGAAAGGGACAAATACCATATAATTTCATTTATATGTGGAATCTAAAAAACAAACACAACACAGAATCAGATAAATAAATACAGTGAAAAACCTGGTAGATTTTAGGGGAGTTTTTATGTGTGAAATAAGTAAAGGCAAGTAAGAGGTACAAACTCCCAATAATAAAATAAATAAGTCACAAGGATAAAAACTACAGGATATGGAATATAGTCAACATTATTTAATAACTTTTAATTGTGACAGATGTCATGGTAAGCATTTTATAATGTATATACTTGTTAAATCACTATGTTGTGAACCTGAAATTAATATTCTATGTCAACTATACCTGCATTAAAAAAAAAAACTGAACTGAGAAAACCCTAAATTATTATTAGCTGAAATAGGAAGAGTATGTTTTTATGTATGCCCTAGTGTGTATTTATACATCTGCCACAAACACTGGACCATATCAGACTTTACTGTGAATCAAAGATGCTGCCTTATTTGGTCATAAGCAGAATTATTCCAGTTCCTGAACATTCTCCCTAACATGTAATTTTAATGGAAAATTTAAATAGCAGGATGGTAGTTGGGTATATGATTTTCACAAATAAAGTTAAAATTGTGTACTGTTAATATACTACCTTGAAGTATGGAGACTATTTCTTAACTATTTTAGTCTGTATTTTATGATATTTTTTTTTTTTTTTGCTTCTGGAAACTTGTCAGAGTTCAAAACTGTTTTCATTGTTATGTAGGCAAATAAGATGTTTGAAACTGAGTGTTGCCAGTGATACCTGCCAAATTTAATCATATATATGTAAAAATATTTTTATAAGTTTTATATAATTTTTATATTTTATAGTTATATATTTATATGGTTTATATAAATTATAAACTTCTATTTAAAATATTAAAACTATATATAAATCACATAGTTATATATTTATATAGTTATATATTATATACTTATAATTTTTATAATTTTATATAATTTTATAATTTATAAGTTGCACTGTCAATCAAATTTTAAAACTTTTAGTCAGTTTGAAGCATCTCTGTGCATCACATATTATTAAACCACTTAACCTACATATAATACAGTAGAGAGTTGATGAACTCTAATTTATCAAACACAACTTGGAACTGTCTGTGGTCAGTAATTACTTTAATCAAGATGCAGCAATTTTTTTTTTTTTAATTTATTTTTGGGACAGAGAGAGACAGAGCATGAACGGGGGAGGGGCAGAGAGAGAGGGAGACACAGAATCTGAAACAGGCTCCAGGCTCTGAGCACTCGGCACAGAGCCTGACGCGGGGCTCGAACTCACGGACCGCGAGATCGTGACCTGGCTGAAGTCGGACGCTTAACCGACTGCGCCACCCAGGCGCCCCAAGATGCAGCAATTTTATTGTGAAATAGTTCCCATTGAATGTGGCAATTTATACCTCAAGTAAAAGTCTGCCAAATGTCACCACCTCAGACTTAAGTAACAAGATGTATAACACAAAATCACATCTGTGATCAGACTTAACTAATTTTAAATAGATTACTTAATTTCAAGATGAGCCACAACACAAAAAAATTTCATCATTGTTACAGAGCCTAGCTAGTTAACTCTGTGGTTTGTTTATAAACAATCTGGATTGGTTTATAGTTGTGAAAGGAAAGCACTTGTCAGTCAATGTTTTATACAAGTTGGTCTTTATGTTCCTCAACACATCTTCAATAAATTAAACAACAGTGTATCCATTACATCTATATTTGCATATTCTTGTTTGCATGTATTTGTTTCTGCAGTAAGAGATCTTTTATAAAAGTATTGTAAAAAAATTGTTATGCTTGAATAAATGTGTTCATAACTTTCCAATTGAACAACATATCCGTTCCAAAAAAAAAAAAAAAAAAAGAATTACTAAGAGATTAGATAACTAGCTGGATAGTTAGATACTGATATAGAGCTAATATAACACAGATACATATATCTATATATCATATTCAAAATTCTATGATATGATATATAGATCTATCTACCCATGTATTTGTCACAATCTTTTTTTTTTTTAGAATTTTTTTGTTAAAAAAATCCTAACGATTCCTTTTTTGTTGCATGTGGGATATCATAAGTAAATATATACATATTTGTTTTCAAGTTCTTATTGTGGGTACAATACATCAATTGATGGATAACTGTTTAATAGGATACTATAATAATTGGTGAATACCTGATAAAAATTGCTAAATTTTAATAGATTCTGACAGTGTGCTAAAATACATCATCATTATCAAACATTTTTACTGACTTGGGAAATATTTGTTTGAAATTATTGAAAAATGTATAACTACATTTATTTTTTCTTATATTTTCTTCTATATCAATTCCATGTTAAATGGAATATATAAAGTTTAGAACATAAAGTTTAACAATAAATCTTATATATAACCCATTTAGTACATAAAGTTTATGTTACACTGCTTTGGTTTTCACTTTCCCCACTAAAGCATCTACAATTTATGTTTAAGAAAATAGTTTATGTCTCATCTCTTACTGAATATGTGATATAGGAGGTTCTATCACAACTGTAATATGTCACTTAACAAATTTCTATCTCAACTGTGTTTGGAGAATTCTACTTGTTATTATACGTACATAATACATATATTTCAATATTTTTACTAATCTTAACAAAACCTATTCAATTAATTGTTTACTATTAGAGAAGTATTTATTGTAATTTAAGATTATAAGAAAACTTTACTTTTTTGAGAGAGAGAGAGAAAAAGCATCTTAAGCAGGCTCCACACTCAGTGTGGAGCTCAAGCCCATGAACCTGGGATCATGACCTACATGGAAATCAAGAGTCAGACACTCAACTGACTGAGCCACCCAGGTACCCCCCAACTTTTTTTTTTGAGAACCTTACATTTTGATATAATTTTAGCCTTACAGAAGAATTGCAAGAAGAGCACAAAGAGTTCCCAAATGCTTTTCATTTTCATTTTATATATTTGCTTTATTCTCTCTCATCTCTTCAATGCATATGTATGTGAATTTTTTTTCCTGAGACATCAGAATGAGTTAAAGACACAACATCATCCTTTTATTCTTAAGTACTTCAGTATGTACTTCCTAAAATTGTGGAATTCTACATAATCACAATAGAATTGTCAAAATAAGAAACTCAACATTGATATTGTACTACTATCCAATATAAAGACTTCATTGATATTTTGCCAAGTGTATCACTTGTCTTTTACAATGAAAGAAAATATAAAAGAATGGGTTACATTACATTGTCATGTCTCTCTTGTCTCTTTTATTTTGAATCATTTCCTATATTCTTTATACTTCTTGACCTTGACCTATTTGAAGACTACAGGCCAAGTATTCTATAGAACTACTCTCAGTTTAGGTTTACCTCATGTTTCCTCATGATAAGATCCAGCTTATTCCCTTTTGGCAAGGATACCACAGAAGCCATCTTATGGCTTTACCATAAGTTCTTTACCTGGCATCATATCAGAAAAAGCACTTTCTGTCAGTAGTCTTGTTACTAAAAAGTTGTATTTGATAATTTGCTTAAGTTCATACCTACCAAGTTCACACCTATTTTTACTTTTTGTCATTAATGAGTATCATTTGGGGATATGCTTTGAAAACAATATCCTGTAACTGTTCCAAATTGTATCCATTAATTGTTGCATCCACTGATAATTCTTAAATTAATATGATGATGTTTGAAAATAGTTATTCTCTACTTACATTATTCTTTCTACATCGTTTAGTTGATTTTCTATTAGGAAAGTCTTTCTCTTTTACCACTACTGATTAAATAATATTTCTATGGTTTTATGGATTCTAATTTTACTCTATAAAGTATAATGCATTATAATCATTTGTCATTTTGTTTCTCCAGCTATCTCATATTTGGCCAGTGGTATTCTGTTTAAAGTAGCCCTGGTATCCTCTTTTTTTTGTTTTGTTTTTGTTTTTTTTTGGAGGCAGAGGGCTTCTTTAAAATTTAAATTCAAGTTAGTTAACATACAGTGTAGTCTTGGCTTCAGGAGTAGGGCACAATGATTAATCTCTTACATATGACACCCAGTGCTCATCCCAAAAAGCACCCTCCTTAATGCCTAACACTCATTTAACCCATTCCCCCATCATCGCCCATCTAGCAACCTTCAGTTTATTCTTGGTATTTAAAAGTCTGTTAAGGTTTGCCTGGTGTCCTTTTAACACGCTCTTACCATTATGTCTTGTTTTGTAGTCCAGCAAAGCATTCCAGGTTCATTTTATTCTTGCCCTGCCCAGCACTGGAGTCAGCCAATCTCCTACAAGCCCCATTTACTGGAGAATGGTGTATAAAAACCAATGTATCTGAACACTACATGTGCTCACTACTACTATGTATTATTGTTTCTAGACCCTCTCAAAGCATGTACATATATACATATCTATCTTCCTGAGGTTCACATTGATATCTCCAATTCTGGTTCAACACTGCTGTGTTCTTTTAATTCTTACTCATTTCCTTATCTGTGATTCTCTTCAACAGGACAAAACTGGCATATATATATACTTACTTCCTCATTTCTAGAATGTATAAAAAGAAGTTTCTGAATTGCTATCCTCTGCTACCAATCAAAAAAGCAAGAGGAATGCCTATGAATTTGATCATACTATTTATTTAGAGTGACTTTTGACTTTAGCCAGAGAACGTATTATCCAGATACTTCTTCACAGTTACTGAATTGTTCTTACTCTTTTTTTTTTTTTTTACCTATAGTTGTGTTGTTTATTTGAGATATAGTTCTTTTCACATATAAATGTGTGTGTTAAAATTTTGGATTTCCCCCATTTTTGGCAAGCATTTTAAAGCGTATATGAATATAAACTAATACTACACGTAACAACTGGTGAGGGTAACTGAATTCAGTTATTATCCCCAAGTTTTCATCTTTTCTCATACCTACAACATTTTCCCTATTGTACAGCTAAGAGTAAGAGACACTGTTGTCATAGTAACGGCAAAGAAAGATGAGAAAATTCAGAAGGTTTAATGGTTTTTCAAGAACATCCAGGTAAATTCATATAACTTTTCTGGACTTCAGATTCAATAATCAGAAGTTTGAATAATATGATTTCTTTTATTTTAATTCCCATTAGCTGACATACAGTATTATATTAGTTTCAAGTATACAATATAGTGATTCAACACTTCTGTATAACACCCTGTGCCCATCATTACAAGTGCACTCCTTAATCCACATCACCCATTCAACCCATTTCTCCACTATCAGTTTGTTGTTTGTAATTCAGAGTCTGTTTCTTGATTTCTCTCCCCCAACCCTGCCTCTCTTTTTCTCTTTTTTTTTCCTTTGCTTGTTTTTTTTCTTTTTTTTAAGTATTTATTTAAATTCTAGTTAAAATGCAGTGTAATATTAGTTTCAGGTGTACAATTTAGTGATTCTACACTTAAATACATCTGGTACTCATCACAAGAAGTGCACTTCTTAATCCCCCTCACCACCTAATTCTTTTTGTTTCTTTCTCTGTTTCTTTCTTTTTCTTAGAAATTCTTGTTTAAGATTTTAAAGCACATAGAACAGTGATGACGATGGCAGTCCACAGAATTAGACGAACTGGCTCTCAATTTTTCTGTATAGCCTTAGGTAAATTCTTTAGCCTCTCTCTGCTTCAGTTTTATCATTTATATAAGAGTCTAATAATAATACATACCTTACAAGGTTGATAAGCTAATCTTTATTAATATCAATTAACACAGGGCTTAAAATATAATAAAGAGACCAGTTTAAGATGGTGAAATAGGAAGAGTTTTTACCTCAACCCAGGGACACAACAGATCCACATATGTAAAAATGACCTTGGGGGTAGAGGGGACTAGCTGAGCAACTACTCCACAACAGGCAAACAAAGAAAACCATCACTGAATAGGTAGAAAGACTGAGATACAATTTCACTATAAACTCCAGCATTCTGAGCCACAACTGGGAAGAAACACAAAATCCAGGACTTTACCCTGAGGAACAAAGGTTTTGAACCCCACATTGAACACCCCAAATGTCAATACCTGTATCAGAAAGACAAGCCCCCCCAAAGCACATATGTATGAAACCCAATGGGGGTCATGACCACAAGGCTTCAGCAAAAGGAGAAACAATTCTTCAAGAGGTCACGTGTAAGCACATGCAAAGACCAGAGTGGAATCTGCCCAATTAGAGTAGAAAAAAAAAATTTTTTTTTTAATGTAACAGAGATCCTGAGGAAGATGGCAGCATAGGAGGATGCTGGGCTCACTGCCTCCTGCTGATCACTTAGATTCCACCCACACCTGCCTAAATAACCCAGAAAACTGCCAGAAGACTAGCAGAATGGATTCTCCAGAGCCAAGTGCAGATGAGTAGCCCACGGGAGAGGGTAGGAAGGGTGGAGAGGCGGTGCACACTACACGGACTGGAGGGAGGGAGCCGGGGTGGAGGGGCAGCCCGCCAGCAAAGCAGAGCCCCCGAGTCTGGCTTCCAAAAGCGGAGGGGCTGGACAGAGTGTGTTCAGACAGCAAGCTGGACTTAACACCTGGAAGGTTATAAGTTAACAGTTCTGCTCGGAGGGCGGGAGAGCTGGAGGACAACAGGAGGGAGAGTTGTTGAGCCCCAGTTGACAGAGCTCAGCTTGGCGGGGAATAAGGGCGCTCACAAGCGCCATCTCCCTCACCCATCCCCCAGCCAGAATCCCAAAGGGAACCAGTTCCTGTCAGAGAACTTGCTTGCACCACACAAACACCCAATGCTGTGCTTCTGCTGATCCATCCCTCCGGCGGTGGGTCTGACTCTCTCCCCATGCTGCACGGTCCCTCCCAAAGCGGATCACCGAAGGAAAATTGAGCTGAGCCTTCCCCTCATGCCCCTGTGCACCTTGCCCATCCATCCCAGCTAATACACCAGATCCCCAGCACCACAATTCTGGCAGTGTGCATGTAGCCCAGATGAGCCATGCCACCCCACAGTGAATCCCACCCCTAGGAGAGGGGAAGAGAAGGTACACACAAGTCTGACTGTTGCTCCAGTGGTGGGCTTGGGGCAGATATCAGGTCTGACTGCGGCCCCGCCCACCAACGCAAGTTATTCAGGACAGCACAGGGGAAGTGCCCTGCAGTTCTGCACCACTCCAGGGACTATCCAAAATGACGAAACGGAAGAATTCCCCTCAGAAGAATCTCCAGGAAATAGCGACAACTAACGAACTGATCAAAAATGATTTAAACAATATAACAGAAAGTGAATTTAGAATAATAGTTATAAAATTAATTGCTGGGCTTGAAAACAGTATAAAGGACAGCAGAGAATCTATTGCTACAGAGATCAAGGGACTAAGGAACAGCCAGGAGGAGCTAAAAAATGCTATTAATGAGCTGCAAAATATAATGGAGACGACCACAGCTCGGATCAAAGAGGCAGAGGAGAGAATAGGTGAAACAGAAGATAAAATTATGGAAAAAGAAGAAGCTGAGAAAAAGAGAGATAAAAAAATCCAGGAGGATGAGGGGAAAATTAGAGAACTAAGTGATGCACTAAAGAGAAATAATCTACGCATAATTGCTATTCCAGAGGAGGAAGAGAGAGGGAAAGGTGCTGAAGGTGTACTTGAAGAAATAATAGCTGAGACCTTCCCTGATCTGGGGAAGGGAAAAGGCATTGAAATCCAAGAGGCACAGAGAACTCCCTTCAAATGTAACTTGAATCGATCTTCTGCAAAACATATCATAGTGAAACTGGCAAAATACAAGGATAAAGAGAGAATTCTGAAAGCAGCTAGGGATAAACGTGCTCTAACATATAAAGGGAGACCCATAAGACTCGTGACCGATCTCTCTACTGAAACTTGGCAGGCCAGAAAGGAATGGCAGGAAATCTTCAATGTGATGAACAGAAAAAAATATGCAGCCGAAAATCCTTTATCCAGCAACTCTGTCATTTAGAATAGAAGGAGAGATAAAGGTCTTCCCAAACAAACAAAAACTGAAGGAATTCGTCACCACTAAACCAGCCCTACAAGAGATCCTAAGGGGGATCCTGTGAGACAAAGTACCAGAGACATTGCTACAAGCATGAAACCTACAGACATCACAATGACTCCAAACCCATATCTTTCTGTAATAACACTGAACGTAAGTGGACTAAATGTGCCAATCAAAAGACATAGGGTATCAGAATGGATAAAAAAACAAGACCCATCTATTTGCTGTCTACAAGAGACTCAATTTAGACCTGAGGACACCTTCAGATTGAAAGTGAGGGGATGGATGGGGCGCCTGGGTGGCTCAGTCGGTTGAGCGTCCGACTTTAGCTCATGTCACGATCTCACGGTTCGTGAGTTCGAGCCCTGCATCAGGCTCTGGGCTGATGGCTCAGAGCCTGGAGCCTGCTTCCAATTCTGTGTCCCCCTCTCTCTCTGCCCATCCCCCATTCATGCTCTGTCTCTCTCTGTCTCAAAAATAAACATTAAAAAAAAATTAAAAAAAAAAAAAAGGAAAGTGAGGGGATGGAGAACTATTTATCATGCTACTGGAAGTCAAAAGAAAGCTGAAGTAGCCATACTTATATCAGACAAACTAAAGTTTAAATTAAAGCCTGTAACAAGAGATGAAGAAGGGCATTATATAATAATTACAGGTCTATCCATCAGGATGAGCTAACAATTATAAATGTCTATGCGCTGAATATGGGAGCTCCCAAATATATAAAACAATTACTCACAAACATAAGCAACCTTATTGATAAGAATGTGGTAATTGCAGGGGACTTTAATACCCAACTTACAACAATGGATACATCATTTAGACACATGGTCAATAAAGAAACAAGGACCCTGAATGATATATTGGATTAGATAGACTTGACAGATTTATTTAGAACTCTTCATCCCAAAGCAACAGAATATACTTTCTTCTCGAGTGCATATGGAACATTCTCCAAGATAGATCATATACTGGGTCACAAAACAGCCCTTCATAAGTATACAAGAATTGAAATTATACCATGCATACTTTCAGACCACAATGCCATGAAGCTTGAAATCAACCACAGGAAAAATCTGGAAAACCTCCAAAAGCATGGAGGTTAAAGAACACCCTACTAAGGAATGAATGGGTCAACCAGCAATTAGAGAAGAAATTAAACAATAAATGGAAATAAATGACAATGAGAATACAACAATCCAAACGCTTTGGGATGCAGTGAAGGCAGTCCTGAGAGGAAAATACATTGCAATCCAGGCCTATCTCAAGAAACAAGAAAAATCCCAAATACAAAATCTAACAGCACACCTAAAGCAAATAGAAGCAGAACAGCAAAGACACCCATACCCAGCAGTAGAAGAGAGATAATAAATATCAGAGCAGAAATAATATAGAATCTAAAAAAATCTGTAGAGCAGATCAATGAAACCAAAAGTTGTTTTTTTGAAAAAATAAAGAAAATTGACAAACCTCTAGCCAGGTTTCTCAAAAAGAACAGGGAAATGACCCAAATAGATAAAATCATGAATGAAAGTGGAATTATTACAACCTATCCCTCAGAAATACAAATAATTATCAGGGAATACTATGAAAAATTGTATGCCAACAAACTGGACAACATGGAAGAAATGGACAAATTCCTAAACAGCCACACACTTCCAAAACTCAATCAGGAGGAAATAGAAAGCTTGAACAGACCCATAACCAGCGAAGAAATGGAATCAGTTATCAAAAATCTCCCAACAAATAAGAGTCCAGGACCAGATGGCTTCCCAGGGGAGTTCTACCAGACGTTTAAAGCAGAGATAATACCTATCCTTCTCAAGCTGTTCCAAAAAATAGAAAGGGAAGGAAAACTTTCAGACTCATTCAATGAAGCCAGTATTACTTTGATTCCTAAACCAGACAGAGACCCAGTAAAAAAAGAGAACTACAGGTCAATATCCCTGATGAATATAGATGCAAAAATTCTCAATAAGATACTAGCAAATCGAATTCAATAGCATATAAAAAGAACTATTCACCGTGATCAAGTGGGATTCATTCCTGGGATGCAGGGCTGGTTCAATATTCACAAATCAATCAACGTGATACATCACATTAATAAAAGAAAAGATAAGAACCATATCACCCTGTCATTCGATGCAGAAAAAGCATTTGACAAAATTCAGCAAGGTTTCTTAATAAAAACCCTCAAGAAAGTAGGGGTAGAAGGAACATACTTAAACAGCGTAAAAGCCATTTATGAAAAGCCCACAACTAACATCATCCTCAATGGGGAAAAACTGAGAGCTTTCCCCCTGAAATCAGGAACACGACAGGGGTGTCCACTCTCACTGCTGTTGTTTAACATAGTGTGGGAGGTTCTAGCATCAACAATCAGACAACAAAAGGAAACCAAAGGCATCAACATTGGCAAAGATGAAGTCAAGCTTTCACTTTTTGCAGATGACATGTTATTATACGTGGAAAATCCAATAGACTCCACCAAAAGTCTGCTAGAACTGATACATGAATTCAGCAAATTGCAGGATACAAAATCAATGTACAGAAATCATAAATTGCATTCTTATACACTAATAATGAAGCAACAGAAAGACAAATAAAGAAACTGATCCCATTCACAATTGCACCAAGAAGCATAAAATACCTAGGAATAAATCTAACCAAAGATGTAAAAGATCTGTAAGCTGAAAACTATAGAAAGCTTATGAAGGTAATTGAAGAAGATATAAAGAAATGGAAAAACATTCTGTGCTCATGTATTGGAAAAATAAATATTGTCAAAATGTCAATACTACCCAAAGCTATCTACACATTCAATGCAATCCCAATCAAAATTGCATCAGCTTTCTTCTTGAAGCTAGAACAAGCAATCCTAAAATTCATATGGAACCACAAAAGGCCCCAAATAGCCAAAGTAATTTTGAAGAAGAAGACCAAAGCAGGAGGCATCACAATCCCAGACTTTAGCCTCTACTACAAAGCTGTCATCATCAAGACAGCATGGTATTGGCATAAAAACAGACACATAGACCAATGGAATAGAATAGAAACCCCAGAACTAGACCCACAAACGTATGGCCAACTCATCTTTGACAAAGCAGGAAAGAACATCCAATGGAAAAAAGACAGTCTCTTTAACAAATGGTGCTGGGAGAACTGGACAGCAACATGCAGAAGCTTGAAACTAGACTACTTTCTCACACCATTCACAAAAATAAACTCAAAATGGATACAAGACCTGAATGTGAGACAGGAAACCATCAAAACCCTAGAGGAGAAAGCAGGAAAAGACCTCTCTGACCTCAGCCGTAGCAATCTCTTACTTGACACATCCCCAAAGGCAAGGGAATTAAAAGCAAAAATCAACTACTGGGACCTCATGAAGATAAAAAAGCTTCTGCGCAGCAAAGGAAACAATCAACAAAACTAAAAGGCAACCAACGGAATGGGAAAAGATATTTGCAAATGACATATCAGACAAAGGCTAGTATAAAATCTATAAAGAGTTCACCAAGCTCCACACCCGAAAAACAAACAATCCAGTGAGGAAATGGGCAGAAAACATGAATAGACACTTCTCTAAAGAAGACATCCGGATGGCCAACAGGCACATGAGAAGATGCTCAACATCACTCCTCATCAGGGAAATACAAATTAAAACCACACTCAGATATCACCTCACGCCAGTCAGAGTGGCCAAAATGAACCAATCAGGAGACTACAGATGCTGGCGAGGATGTGGAGAAACGGGAACCCTCTTGCAGTGTTGGTGGGAATGCAATTGGTGCAGTGTGGAGGTTCCTCAGGAAATTAAAAATAGACCTACCCTATGACCCAGCAATAGCACTGCTAGGAATTTACTCAAGGGATACAGGACTACTGATGCATAGGGGCACTTGTACCCCAATGTTTATAGCAGCACTCTTAACAATAGCCAAATTATGGAAAGAGCCTAAATGTCCATCAACTGATGAATGGATAAAGAAATTGTGGTACATATACACAATGGAATACTACATGGCAATGAGAAAGAATGAAATATGGCCCTTTGTAGCAACGTGAATGGAACTGGAGAGTGTTATGCTGAGTGAAATAAGCCATACAGAGAAAGACAGATAACCGTATGTTTTCACTCTCACGTGGATCCTGAGAAACTTAACAGAAACCCATAGGAGAGGGGGAGGGAAATAAAAAAAAAAGTTAGAGTGGGAGAGAGCCAAATCATAAGAGACTGTTAAAAACTGAGAACAAACTGAAGGTTGATGGGGGGTCAGAGGGAGGGGGTGTGGGTGATGGGTATTGAGGAGGGCACCTTTTGGGATGAGCACTGGGTGTTGTATGGAAACCAATTTGACAATAAATTTCATATATTGAAAAAAAATTAAAAAAAATAAAAACTCCAAGTGGCCTTAAACAAAAAAAGTAAAAAAATAAAAAAAATATAACTGAGGTGACTTATGAGACAATATCAAGTGAAACAATATCGCATTACCAAAGTCCCAGGAGGAGAAGAGAGAAAGAAAGGGGCAGAAAACTTATTGGGAGAAGTAATGACTCAAAACTTCCCTAAATGGAGAAAGGAAATGGACATCCACATCCATGAACACCAGAGAGTTACAAATAAGTTGAACCCAGAGGCCAACAAAAAAATACATGGTCTTTAACTTGACATTTTAATGTAAAGAGGAAATCCTAAGAGCATCAAGGAAAAACACATTGTTATGGACAAGGGGAACCCCTATAAGACTATCATATTTTTTAGCAGATCCTTTGCAAGCCAGAAAGGAAGGGCATGATATATTCAAAGTACTAAAAGAAAAAGCTTCCAACCCAAAATACTCTATCTGGCAAAGTTGTCATTGAGAATCAAAGAGTACAGTACTCCATCAAGCAACAACAAGGAGTCCATTATGACTAGACCAACTTCCTACGAAATGTTAAAGGAACTTCTTTATGCTGGAATGAAATGATGCTAATTTTTTTTTAATTTTTTTTAACGTTTATTTATTTTTGAGACAGAGAGAGACACAGCATGAATGGGGGAGGGGCAGAGAGAGAGGGAGACACAGAATCGGAAGCAAGCTCCAGGCTCTGAGCCATCAGCCCAGAGCCCGACGCGGGGCTCGAACTCGCGGACCGTGAGATAGTGACCTGAGCTGAAGTCGGATGCTTAACCGACTGAGCCACCCAGGCGCCCCGAAATGATGCTAATTATTAACAAATAAATATGAAAGTATAAATTTCACTGGTAAAGATAAATGGTAAAATTTGGAATAATTTTGTAAAGATAATGGAACAATTACATATAAATTTAGTGTGAAGGTTAAAACATAAAAGTAGTGAAAATAATTATAACCACAATAATTGGTTAAGAGATACAGAAGCCAAAAAAATGTTAATTGTGAGATCAAAAACATAAAATGGGGGGAGGTGGAAAATGTACAGTTTTAGAATTCATTTAAACTCAAGAAGCTACCAACTTAAATCAGATTGTTATAATTTTAAGTTGTTATATGTTAGCCTTATGAAAACCACAAAGCACAAAGTAGATAGACAAAATATAAAGAGAAAGTATGCATAAAAATACAAAAAAAATACAAAAAATCATCAAATCACAAGACAGAATAAAAGAAAGAGACTGACTACAAAACTATGACAAAAAAAAAATAACCAAATGGTAATATGTGCATACCTATCAGTAATACTTTCAAATGTAAAGGGACTAAATTATGAAATCAAAAGACACAGTAACTGAATTAATAGAAAAACACAACTCATGTACATGCTGCCAACCAGAAAGTAAATTCAGATATAAGGACATACATAGACTGAAAGGGAAGGGATGAAAAAAGGATATTTCATGCGAATGGATCAAAGAAATCTGGGGTAGCTATATTTAGACAAACTAGACTTTAAAACAAGAATGTAATAAGAGATAAAGAGAGGCATTACATAATGATAAAGAGAACAATCCAACAAGAGGGTATAATATTTATAAATGGTTAAAAACTCCACATTGGAGTACCTAAGTGTATAAAACAAAGACTAATAGACCTAAGGGATGTATACAGCAGTACAATAATATTAAGGGTCTTTAATACCCCACTTTCACCACGTGGTAGATAATCTAGACAGCATATGAATAAAAACACATTGGCATTAAATGACACATTAGACCAGATGGATCTAACAGATATATACAGAACGTTCTATCTGAAAGCAAGAGAATTCTTCATAAGCACTTATGGAATAATCTCCAGGACAGATCATATGTTAGGCCATATAACAAGCATCCATAAATTTAAGAAGATTGAAATACTGTCAAGGATCATTGTGGAACAAATGGTATGAAACTAGAAATCAAGTACCGGAAGGAAAGTGGAAAATCCACAAATATATGGAGATTAAACAACATGCTACTGAACAGCCAAGAAGAAATCAAAAGAGAAAAAACAATACCTTGAGAGAAATGAAAATAGAAACACAACATCCCAAAACTTAAGGGATGCAAGAAAAGTATTTCTACGAGGGAAATACAGAGGGATAAAGGTCTACCTCACACAAAAGAAAAATCGCAAATAAACTGCCTAAATTTATACCTCAAGGAACTAGAAAAAAAAATCTAAAGTTAGAAGGAAGAAAATAACAAAGATAGCATGGAAATAAGTGAAATAGACACTAAAAGACAAGAAGAATAATATAACGAAGAGCCAATTTTTTAAATAAACAAAATTGACAAACACTTAGCTAGACTTAAGAAAAAAAAGAGGAAAGACTCAAATAAATATAATTTGAAATGAAAGAATAAACTTTACAACTATTACCACAGAAATACAAAGTATCATACACTACTATGACCAATATATGCCAACACATTTGACACCTAGAAGAAATAGATAAGTTCTTAGAAACAAAAAAACCTATTAAGACTGGACCATGAAAAATAGATACCTGAACAGAGCAATTACTAATAAGGAAAATGAATCAGTGATCAGAAATTCCCAACAAGCAGAAAGTTCAGGAAAAGATGACATCACTGGTGATGTGTACCAAACATTTAAAAAAAAATTAATACTGATCCTTCTCAAATTCTTCCAAAAATGGAAGAGGAAGGAACACAGCTCATTTTGCAAGGCCAGCATTACCTTGATACCAAAACCAGACAAGGATGATACCAAAACCACAAGAAAATTATAGGCTAATTGACCTGATGAACACAGATGCGTTCAAAAAAAATTAGTAAATTGCATTCAACCATGCATTAAAAGGACCATACACCATGATCAATTGAGATTTATTCTAGGGATGCAGGGATGGCCCAACCTCTCCAACTCAATCAATATGGCACACCACATTAACAAAATTAAGGATGAAAATCTTAGAAGCCTCTCAATTGATACAGAAAAAGAATTCGACTAAATTCAACATGAGTTTATGATAAAAAAAAAAAACCCTCAACAAACTGGGAATAGAAGAAATTGCTTCTTCATAGTTAATTTTGTATATGACAAGCCCATGACTAGCAGCATAATCAAAATCTGAAAATCTGAAAGCTTTTTCACCAACATTATCAACAAGATAAGGTTTCCCACTCTCACCACTTCTGTTAAACATTGTACTAGAAATCCTACCTTGAGCAATTAGGGTAAGAAAAAGAAATAAAGGCATCCAAATTGAAAAGAAGTAAAACTGTCACTATTTGTGGATGATACTATATTCTATATAGAAAACTCAAAAGACTAACAAAAAAGTTATAATTAATAAACTAGGCACAGTTGCAGGCTACAAAATCAGCATACAAAAATATGTTGCATTGTTATGCACTAATAATGAGCCATCAGAATGAGAAGTTTAGAGAAATATCCCATTTATAATCATATAAAAAATAATAAAATACCTAAGAATACATTTAACCAAGGTGGTAAAAGACCTGTGTACTGAAAACTATAAGCCATTGATGAAAGAATTAGGAGAGGACACAAATAAATGGAAAACTATTTCATGCTCATGAAAATATAGTATTGTGAAAACATCTATACACCCAAAGCAATCTTCAGATTCAGTGCAATCCCTAAAAAAATTCTGATGACATTTTTTACAGAAACAGACCATACAATCCTAAACTTTGTATAGAATCACAAAGGACCCCAAACAGAGAAAGAAATCCTCAGAATGAGAACAAAGCTGGAGGCATCACACTCTCTGATTTCAAAATATGTTAAAAAGCCACAATAATAACAATGGTATGGAGTTACCATGAAAATGGGCACACAGAAGCAGGGAACAGAATAGAGAGCCCAGAAATAAACCCACACATATATGGTCAATTAAGTAATGACAAGCTAATATTTACTATAGAGAAAGGACAGTTTCTTCAATAAATGGTGTCAGGAAAACTCCACAGTCATATGCAAAAGAATGAAACTGTACCACTAACTTACACTACACACACAAAAATTAAACCAAATGAATTAAAGACTTGAATGTAAGAACTGAAACCATAAAAATCCTACTAGAAACCATAGTTGGCAAATTCCTTGACATCAGTCTTAGCAATAATTGTTTTTTGGATTTGACATCAAAAACAGAGGCAATAAAAGCAGAAATGAGCAAGTAGAATTACATAAAAGTCAACAGCTCCTGAACAGTAAAGGAAACCATGAAGAGAGTGAAAAGGCAACCTATAGAATGAAAGTATTTACAAATTGTATATCTAAAATAAGGTTAATATACAAAATATATACATAACTCACATAATTTAATAGTAAAAAAATCTGATTACAAATGGGCAGAGGATTTGAACACACATTTTTCCCAAAGGCAACAAACAGATGGCCAACAAGTACATGCAAAGGTACTCAACATTACTAACCATCAGGAAATACAAATCAAAACTACAATGAGATGTTACCTCACGCTTGTTAGAATGGCTGTTGATCAAAAAGATGAGACATAACAAGTGTTGGCAAGAATATGGAGAAAAGAGAACCCTAGTGCACTGTTGGTAGGAATGTGAATTGGTGCAACCACTATGGAAAAGAGTATGGACTTTCTTCAAAAATTTAAAAATAGAACCACCATGGGCCACCTGGATGGCTCAGTTGGTTAAGCATCTGACTTTGGCTCAGGTCATGATCTCACTGCTCGTGAGTTCAAGCCCCGGGCAGGGCTCTGTGCTGAAACTCGGAGCTTGCTTCAGATTCTGTCTCCATCTCTCTGCCCCTCCTCTGCTTGCACTCTGAGTCACTCTCTCTTGCTCTCAAATATAAAATAATAAATAAATAAATAAATAAAAACATTAAGAAATTAAAAAAAAAATAGAAGCACCACATGATTCAGCAATTCCACATCTTGGTATTCATCTAAAGAAAATGAAAGCACTAACTCAAAAAGATACATTTACTTCCATGTTCACTGCAGCAGTGTTAGTCAAATAGTCAAAACTTGGAAGCAAACTAAGGGTCTATATGTAGATGTTTGAAAGGATAAAGAAAATGTGGAGCGAGGGTATGTTACAGAACATTATTCAGCCAGATAAAAGAATAGAATCTTGCCATTTATGACCACATGGATGGACCTTGTGGGCATTTCGCTAAGTGAAATAAGTCAGGCAGAGAAAGAGAAATATAGTTTGATCTCACTTAGGTGTGGTATCAAAAAAAAAAAAAAACCCACACAGATACAGAGAAGAGACTGGTGTTTTGGGGGGAGTGAAGAAGGGCATAATGAGTGAAGGATAAAAAAAATGTACAAGCTTCCAGTTATAAAATAAATAAGTCATGATGACAGGACGTGCAGCATGGTGACTATAGTTAGTGATACTGTATTGCGTTATTTGAAAGTTGCTAGAAGGGCAAATATTAAAAATTATCGGAAGGGGGCGCCTGGGTGGCTCGGTCGGTTGAGTGTCCCACTTCGGCTCAGGTCATGATCTCACGGTCCGTGGGTTTGAGCCCCGCGTCGGGCTCTGTGCTGACAGCTCAGAGCCTGGAGCCTGTTTCAGATTCTGTGTCTCCCTCTCTCTGTGACCCTCCCCCGTTCATGCTCTGTCTCTCTCTGTCTCAAAAATAAATAAACGTTAAAAAAAAATTAAAAAAAAAATTATCGGAAGTGGGGCACCTGGATGGCTCAGTTGGTTAAGTATTTGACTTTGGCTCAAGTCATTTTCTCTCCAAAATAAATAAATATTAAAAATAAAATTAAAAAATTCATAATAAATAAAATTTGTAACTATGTATAATGACAGATGTTAACTAGACTTATTGTGTTGATGATTGCACAGTGTATACAGATAATACATCAGCACGCTGTATATCTGAAACTAAGATAATGTGACATGTCACTTATCTCAATACAAAAAATAAAAATGTATAAATAAAAGTAAAAGCCAGCAAAATATAAATGGTAGCTATTCTTCTAACTTTTGTGATTTTTATGACAATAATAAGATTCTAAAGGCATTGCAGAACGTAATATAATTTACTATGTTTCTATATTATGATAAATTAAACCTTTCATAGGCATCAATTACTAATATATGCGTGCATACCAATATGGAAACACAAATATAGCAAAAGAAACATGAAAGAAAAATACAAATTATAAACGTAACACCACAATTTTGTAGCTGTACATTTTTCCAAATGAAAACATTTCACCATGAAGTTTTATATGAAATTAATTTCATAAGATTTTTTTTGTGGCAGAATTTTGTACAGAATTTTAAAGGAGACGGTAGAGATAGGAATTTGGAGGAGAGAGAGAGACAAAAATAGGTTATTGAGGCTTGTAGGCAGGGAAAATACATGTTGCTAGATTAAGAACTTGGGCGGGAGCTTGTAACATATGGTAGAGTACCATGAGTTTATATTTTTGCCTAATGTACAATATTTGACTAACATGCTCTACAACTTTTATGCTTTCATAAGTTTTTAATCCCCATCCAGGGGTTCTTTCTTGATGTATCTGCTTGAGAACTAATTTTCTGTTTCCAGGAAATACACCAAGTAAGTCCAGCCCTAAACTATAATGTAGAATTATTGTTGTCTTAGAGTCACATTGGACCTGAAATATCTACTTAGCTTTTTATCTTTCAGATTTTTAGTTACTTTCCACTGTGTTCCTTGGGGCCCCCCATACATTCATATTTCAAAAATCAGTCAAGAATTTAAGGGGCATATATGCCAATTTTGGACTTCCATTTCCTGAACTATCTTCCTCAGTCTTTTCCTCCTCAGCTTCTAGGCTTCTGGCAACACAAAATTCTTTCCTCTCACACCTCCAGCCAAAAAAAAAAAAAGGAATATTCTACTTGAATTTAGCTGGCCCATGCTAGGTGAACTGAAGATTGTACTCTGAACCATATAAATATAGCTCTCACTCTGTTTTCTTTCCTTCTTTTAAAGGTCAAATCATTTCCAATTGCTGCCACTATTTAGTTGTGCTTCAATGCCTTCAAATAGTTGTGTTTTAGAATATTTTGTTCAGAGTTTACAAATGTTATGAGAGAGAGGTGTAGTCTGATATAACCTATTACCAGAACATGGAGTGATTTTAAACTTCGGAGATATTATACAATTGACTTCTGAATCTAGTTTTGCTAATGAGCAATACACTTTGATCTAATTATCATTTTTATAGGTAAATTCTGATTGCTTTTTAATTGCTCTCATTTTCATTGGTTTTCTTCAATTTTCCTAAAATGTATCTAGCTTTTTTTTTTAATGTTTATTTATTTTTGATACAGGCAGAGCATGAGCGGGAAAGGGGCAGAGAGAGAGGGAGACACAGAATTCAAAGCAGGCTCCAGGCTCTGAGCTGTCAGCCCACAAACCATGGGATCCTGATATGAGCTCAAGCAGACACTTAATCAGTTGGGTCACCCAGGTGCCCCCTAAAATGTGTCTAGCTTTAAGGTGTGTATGGGTGAGAGAAAGTCAGGCAAAGAGAGATGACTCTGTTTACTGCTTCAACCTCAGAATAATTTTTTTCTTCATTCTGAAATTTTTTTTAAGTTTATTTTGAGAGAGAGACAGTGTGAGTGGGAGAGGGGTAGAGAGAGAGGGAGACAGAGCATCCCAAGCAGGCTCCATGCTGCCAGGGCAAAGCCCAATGTGGAGCTTGAACTCACCAAACCATGAGATCATGACCTGGACCGAAACCAAGAGTCAGACACTTAAGTGTCTAATTTTGCACTCTAATTTTGCAATTAGTTTTTTAAAATATTTTATTTATTTTTGAGGGAACACAAGCAGGGGAGGGGCAGAGAGAGAGGGACAGAGGATCTGAGTGGGCTCTGCGCTGACAGCAGCAAGCCCCATATGGGGCTTGAACTCACGAACCATAGGATCATGACCTGAGCTGAAGTCAGATGCTCAACTGATTGAGCAACCAAGGTGCCCTGCAATATTCTTAATTATCTCTTTGAATACAATCTCTCCTAGTTTTCACTGGGAACTGAATTACTGCAACAGCTTCATAATAGGCCTCCAAACTTCAGCTTGTCTTCTTTCAGTGGTCCACTCCCTATATACCAGCTAGAAGGATCCTTTCACATGAATCTGGTCTCAAATGGCATTCCTTTGCTTTTCAAGACCCACAAATGCCTCCATACTTAATTAACTTACTTTATAATTCTTACAGTTCCTTACATGATATGGTATCTGACCTCAACTCCTATTCCTGTTTCTCACAGTCTCTCTCTTCCTACTTCCTTGCTTATTGTGGAACATATCACACTTGCCCACAACATAGGGCCTTTGTTCTAGATCTTCGTTCTACCCGAAGTACAACTCTAATACCTATCTATTTGACTAAATCCCTTAGTCCTTTCAATATTTTCTTTCAAATTCCTCAATGAGTCCTTTCCTGAACACTCTATCAAATACTGTAATAGGTCCCTACTCTCACACCTGGCTAAGATGTAAATTTCCAAAGAATGGGAGTCTATTTTGTTCACAGATGTATGCAAGTGCTTTGAATGCAGGCTGGCACATAGAATATAAATATTTATTGAATGAGTAAATGCGTGATAGGTCTCATCAATCTATTTACCATGTCTCTTCACTATTCCTTTATAGTTTTGCTATCTGTCTTGTGTTGCATCCTGAGTGATTCCCAAAGCTAGCTATCAAAGTTTTAAACCTTCTTCTGGATGTAGTCTGCTGCTTATATCGTTCATTAACATCTAAAATATTTATAACTATTTTTATAGCAACAATTCTTTTTTTCCTCTCAATATTTTACTTCTTTTTACTGACTTCGGGTTTCTGTGCCTTATTATTTCTTCTTGTGGATGTTAAATATGCTTAATGTATCCTCCAAATGGTTTTATTATATTTAGTTCTTGATGTAAGAATAATTCTTTTTCTTTCTGAAGTGTTTCTTCCTGGAGTGTCTGGGTTGCTCAGTCGGTTGAGTATCTCTCTCTCTCTCTCTCTCTTTTTAGACATTTATTTATTATTTATTCATTTAAATGTTAGTTTTTGAGAGCGAGAAAGAGAGAGAGAGAGAGAGAGTGTGATCTGGGGAGGGCCAGATAGAGAGAGGGAGACACAGAATCTGAAGCAGGCTCCAGGATCTGAGCTGTCAGCACAGAGCCCAACACGGGGCTCAAACCCACAAACCGTGAGATCATGGCCTGAGCCAAAGTTGGATGCTTAACTGACTGAGCCACCCAGGCACCCCTTATTTATTTTGAGAGAGAGGGGGAGAGAGAGCAAGAGCACACAAGCCAGGGAGAGGCAGAGAGAGAGAGACACACACACACACAGAATCAGAACAGGCTCCAGGTTCTGAGCTGCCAGTGCAGGGCCTGATGTGGGGCCAAACCCATGAACCAGGAGATCATGAACTGACCCAAAGTCAGATGCTTAAATGACTGAGCCACTCAAGCACACTGAGGGTCTCTTAATTTTGCCTCAAGTCATGGTCTCACAGTTCATGGGGTTCAAGTCCCACATCAGGCTGTGCACTGACAGCATGGAGCCTGCTTGGGATTCTCTCTCTCCCTCTGTCTCTGGCCCTCCCCTGCCTATTTTTTGCCTTTCTCTCTCTTTCTCTCAAATAAGAAAATAAAAAAAAAAAAAAACATTTAAAGTGTGTCTTCTTAATAGTGTTATTCTTCATTAGGTGATATGTAATTTTGACTGTGAACTCATCTTCAGAGGGGTTGTTTTCCATGCAATCTCTCTATTTTCTATGTTCTATGGCATTTTTATCACCTTTCTATGATTTTGTTTATTTGGTACTCTCAGGATTCTATGTAGTTCTCCCCTTTCTAAACTAGTTTTAAATTAATTCATTTGCTTGGAATAAGTGAAAAATACCTCCTAGCTTTAAGTAAGGCACAACTGCAAGAGGAAGAATCCTCTTTCACCTTTAAAATATTAGCTCTTTGCTCCTGGGGTATGTCAAGTTTCACTAGCATCACACCCTTACACGTTCAGTCTCTGCTCAACTCTCACTTTCAGTCTTCCCAATCCTATTCCTCCCTGAAACTTCACTATTCCTGTTTCTTATTTTCACATCTGCCTATGTTTTCCCCCCAAGTTTTTATTTAAATTCCAGTTAGTTACCATACAGTGTGATATTAGTTTCAGGAGAATTTAGTGATTCATCACTTATATACAACACCCAGTACTCATCACAAGTGAGCTCCTTAATACTCATCACCCACTTAACCTATGCCCTATCCTTTACCCCCAGTAACTGTCAGTTCTTTCTCTATAATTAAGAGTCTGTTTGATCATTTGCCTCTTTCTCCTTTTACCACCGGATTCATTTACTTTGTTTCTTAAATTACACATGAGTGAAATCATATGGCATTTGTCTTTCTCTGACTGACTTGTTTTGCTTACCATAATATACTCTAAATCCATCAACGTAACTGCAAATGGCAAGACTTCATTATTTTTTGGCTGAGTAATATTCTATTTTATACATATATATATATATGTATATATATGTGTGTGTGTATATATATATATATGTATACACACACACACACACACACACACACACACACACCTTCTTTATCCATTCAGTCAATGGACATTTGGGCTTTTTCCATAATTTGACTGTTGTCGATAATGCTGCTGTAAACACTGGGGTGCATGTGCCCCTTGAATCAGTATTTTTTATCCTTTGGATAAATATCTAGTAATGCAATTTCTGGATCACAGGGTAGTTCTATTTTTCACATTTTGAGAAACCCCCATAGTGTTTTCCAGATTGGCTGCACCAGTTTGAATTCCCACCAACCATTTAAGAGGGTTCTCCCTTTCTCTGCATCCTCACCAACACCTGTTGTTTCCTGTGTTTTTTTTTAATTGTTTTTTTTTTTAATTTATTTTTGAGAGAGAGAAGAACTGAGTGTGAGGGGGCCAGGGGCAGCAAGAAAAGGAGACACAGAATCCGAAGCAGGCTCAAGGCTCCAAGCCTGATGTGGGGCTTTATCTCATAAACTGTGAGATGATGACCTGAGCCAAAGTTGGATGCTCAGCCCACTGAGCCACCCAGATGCCCCTTCTGTGTTATTAATTTTAGCCATTTTGACAGGTGTTAAGTGGTTCTTCTTGTGGTTTTGATCTGTATTTCCCTGATGATGAGTGATTTGGGGCATCTTTTCAAGTGTCTGTTAGCCATCTGTATGTCTTCTCTGGAAAAATGTCTATTCATGTCTTCTACCTATTTCTTAACTGGATTATTTGTTGTTGTTGTTGTTTTTTGGTGGTGTTGAGTTTGATAAGCTCTTTATAGATTTTAATACTAACCCTTTATCAGATATGCCATTTACAAATATCTTCTCCCATTCCATCAGCTGCCTTTTAGTTTTGTTGATTGTTTCCATCACTGTGCAGAAGCTTTTTGTCTTGATGAAGTCTCAGTAGGCCTTTTTCACTTTTCTTCCCATTGCCTCTGGAGACATATCTAGTAAGAAGTTGTTGTGGCCAGTGTTAAAGAGGTTGTTGCCTGTGTTCTACTCTAGGATTTTGATGGCTGCCTGTCTTACATTTATGTCTTTCATCCATTTTGAATTTATTTCTGTGTATGGTGTAATAAAGTGGTCTAGTTTCATTCTTTTGCATGTTGCTGTCCCATTTTCCCAAGACCATTTGTTGAAGAGACTCTTCTTTTCCACTGGCTATGTATTTTTAATTATTTTACTAAGTATATATATGTGTTTGAAGCTTGAGGAGAACTTTTTCTCATCTTTTCATAGGAAGTCACCTATCTGATTAGCTATACATAAATTGACACACATACCCTTGACACAATATGCTGTAGTCACACTAAATTTCTCATTTCTTTTTTTTTAATTTCTCATTTCAAAAGCACCATGAACATTTTTTTCCTTTATGACTTCACACATGCACTTTATTCTTCTTGTAATTGCCGTCTTTAATTCCCATTCCTAAATTCTTCCTGGAAAACTCATATGTAACATTAAACACCAAATGAAAGTCTCCTTTGTGTAGATATCACTGACTCTCCCAAGTACAGTAAATTGCCCTATATACCAGGCATTTATGTGTCTGCCCTCTAGATCAGACTATCCATACTTTAAGAACAGAAGAAAAATGTTACGCTTTCCTCCATAAGTGCTCACCACAATTACTTAATAAATGATTTAAAAAATAAAATTCAATTTAAATTGTGAGTTAATTTTTGGAAACAGTATTAGGAATAGCTTTCTTCCTTTAAATCTAACTATTATGAAATATAATGCAGTTCCAAGAAATAATGTGTTTTGGCACATTCTAGCTGTTGCCATTTGCCTTTTTCGTTGTAGAAATTATAAGTATGAACTCTCAAACATGGACTAAGTCAAACATGAAATAAAGGATAAGATTTCCACATCTATTCTCTGAACTACAGAAAAGAGATAGTTACTGATTATTCTACTCTGTTAAATCTACTCTCTATTAAAGAGAATCACAACTCAAATTTTATCATCTGCTTCTTACATTCCTTATTAGCAAAATTAATTGGATATTTAAAACAATCTCAAAACATTTGAAGTCAATTTACACTTATAAAATTAGAACAGATTTCCCCCAAACATAAAGAAATGGTATATAGATCACCAATTATAAGTAACAAGAAAATCAAGCTCTTTTCATTTTAAATACAAAGAAATTGGCTATCTTATCCAATCATAAATTTGTTTCATGGGAAAATTTAACCTCATTTTAAAATGATTCTTTGTTCCAGATGAATAATAAAATATACGTAGGTACAAAAATTATGCTTTAAGAATTACTCTTAGGCTACCAATGTAAATGTACATTTCACTTCACATCATAAACCCAGAGTGAGTTTGAAGAGAAGACATATCTCAATGCATAGCATCAATCAAATATAAAAGGTTGATATGTAGTCTGATGATGGTGAAAAAGGGTGTATCTACCGTGCACCCAGGCATTCCATAGAATAACATGAACCTAAATATATATGGACATTTAAATTTGTCAGTTTATACAAAATGACTAATATTCATTTTCAGTTAAAAGCCATCTTGGTTGGGTCACTACATATATATCTCTAATGTTTATCACATACAGTCAAATTACATATGTGTGCGCATGTGTGTGTTTACATATATATATACATATACATATATATGTGCATATATATATATATCCAGAGTCAAATAAATAACTATGTGAAGACAGAAAAAAAAAATGTGACATTTTCCTTCCCACTTCCAACAAGACTCTCAGACTTAGCACTACTCTGGGAATGGGAGACCCTAGGCTGTCTTTAAGTCTGGCTTCAAGTATTGCATGGTGCTTTCTCTCCAGTGAACTGGGTCAGATAATAGAGGTAAGTGTCAGAGAAGAAAGGGAAAAGACCGGAAAGCTGAAGATACTGGGAAGAGGTTGGACTACAGAGATCTTTGAGTCTGTGACAGATGCTCTACTAAAGGCCACCATTTTCCCTGGTTCCTAAGAAGTAAGAGAGAATTGGATCTATGTACTGAGTCCTTCCTCTGAATGGGAATTAGTAAAAGTTCAGGAATGATGGAAAAAATAGTATATCCTTTTCTATTATGATATAGGAACGCATGCTTTATTAATGAGAGCAATTCAAGAGAAGGCAAATAACATTAGAATAAGGGACTTCAAAAAAAAGAGGAAAAAGAACAATTAGAATTTGATCCAACCACCATTTTTTAAGTTCATTTATTTATTTTGAGAGAGAGTGTGTGCATATGAGTGGGGGAGGGGCAGAGAGACAGAGAGAGACAGAGAGGGAGAGAATCCCAATTAGACTCCATCCAGTCAGTTCAGAGCCCCATGCAGAGCTCCATCTCATGAACTGTGAGATCATGACCTGAGCCAAAATCAACAGTCAGACGCTGAACCAACTGATTCAGATGTGAATCAAACCATCATAAAAAAAAAAAAAAAGCAAAGAGGCGCCTGGGTGGCTTAGTCAGTTAAGCACCCAACTCTTGATTTTGGCTTACATTATGACCTCATGGTTTGTGAGTTTAGCCTTGCATTGGGTTCCACACTGCCACTGTGGAGCCTGCTTGGGATTTTCTCTCTCCTTCTCTGTCTCTCTGCCCCTCCCCTGCTCTTTCTCTTTCTCAAAATAAATAAACTTTAAAAAAATTTAAAAAGTGAAAATAATAAAAGTTAAAATGTTTAATTATATATAAAGATGGTAGGAATAAATCTAATGTGTGTCATGATATTTCATGTTAAAGATTTGAGGTTTCTTATTAACGGGAAAGTTACAATGCATTAAAAAACAGAATGAAGTCCTCGGGCTCTGGGCTGATGGCTCAGAGCCTGGAGCCTGCTTCCAATTCTGTGTCTCCCTCTCTCTCTGCCCCTCCCCCATTCATGCTCTGTCTCTCTCTGTCTCAAAAATAAATAAACGTTAAAAAAAAAAATTAAAAAAAAAAAACCAGAATGAAGTTTTGTATTGTTACAAAGAAAACAATTAAAACAAGGGAGTAGAAAATGTTGAAAATAAGGAGACATACACAAATAGGTAACTTCCATAATCTCATTCTGTATAATACATTGACAACACCAGAGAAGAAATGACTGAATAATTCATTATATGTGACACAGTGCTGTATCACTGATTTGTAAGGATTTTAGCCAATTATGTTTAGTAATAAAAATAAGATTCATAAAAGATTGATATGTGTTCCCTTTTGATATATAAAAAGATGACAGAAATTCTATATATATTTACATATTTTGTGGAAACATGGAAGACACAATCACCATTGTTAATATGGGTTTACTGGGACTAATATTAGTGAATTACTGGAATTTTAAAAAAATGATAAACTTTTAAAAATTAAAATACTTTTCTAAAAAATCAGTAAAAGACTAAAATATTTAAGAAAAATGTAACCACAAGAAATAAAAAGGAAATTTTAGCATAAAAAGTACGAATAAGAATCGACAAAATTTATAAAGGGAAAATGTAATATCAGAATAAAATGTAAACTGGAAGAACTTAATAGCAAAAAATAGTATGAATTAATCTCTTGAGAGGAATGTTTAATGCATTAACATTTAGCACCTAAATATATAAAGCAAAATTAACAGACCAAAAGGGAGAAATAAATATCAATACAATAATAATCCATACAATAATAATAATAATTGGGAACTTAATATCTGACTTACATCAACTGATAGATCCTCCAGGCAGAAAATCAATAAATATTTACCTTAAATGACTCATTGTACAGAAGTACTTAACAGTTACATACAGAACGTTCCATCCCACAGCAATAGCATACACATTCTTCTCAAGCATGTATGGAATATTCTCCAGGATAGATCATATGTTAGGCCACAAAACAGCTCTTGGTTAATTTGAGAATATAAACATTGTATCAAGTATCTCTTCCAACCAAATTATGCAAATGGTGTAACACTAGACATCAATTACAAGAAGAAAACTTGAAAATTCACAAATATGTGGATATTAAACAACATGACACTGAACATATGTCAAAGACAACATCGAAAGAGAAAAAAAGTATATCTTGAGACCAATGAAAATGAAAATACAGCATCCCAAAACTTATGAGAAGCAGCAAAAGCAGTTCTTAAAGGGAGTTTTATGGTATTAGATGCCTATCTCATGAGACAAGAAAATTTACAGGTAAAATGCCTAACTTTATACCTTAAAGAATAAGAAAAGAGAACAAACAAATCCAAGGTCAGTAGAAGGAAAGAAATAATGATCAGAGAAGAAATAAATGAAATAGAGACTGAAAAGACAGAAGAGAAAATAAATGAATCTTAGAGCTAGTTTTTTTCATAATAAACTGATGAACTTCTAGCTAGTTATGAAGAAAAATAAAGGACGAAAATAAATATTATCAGAAATGAAATAGATATTACATCTGATACAACAGAAATACAAAGGATCTTAAGAGACAGCTGTGAATAGCTATAAGCCAACAAAATGAACAATCTAGAAATAAAATGATATGATAAATTTTTAGAAATGCAGTATACTAAAACTGAATCATGAAGAAATAAATGTCGAACAAATTGATTACTAATAAGGAGATTGAATCAGTAGTCAAAAACCTTCAATAAACAAAAGTCCAGAACAAAGTGGCTTCACTGGTGAAGTCTACCAAATACCTGAAGCATAGTTAATACCCCCTTCCTCAAACTGTTCCCCAAAATATAGGAAGAAACACTTTCAAACTCATTTTGCAAGGCCAGCATTACCCTGATACCAAAACTAGTCAAAGATGCCACAATAAAAGAAAATTATATGCCAATATCCCTGGTGAACACAAATTCAAAATCCTCAATATTTATTTACTTATTTATTTATTATTAATTAATTTATTTATTATATTTATTAGCAAACCAAATTCAACAGTACATTCAAAGGATCATATACCATGTTCAAGAGGGATTTATCCTAGTAAGGATGGTTCAACATCCACAATCGTGGTACATATTAACAAAATGAAGGATAAAAATCATATAATCATCTCGATATAGAAGAAGTATTTGACTAAATTCAACACTAGTTCATGATAAAAAAAAAAAAAAACAGAAAAAACACAAAACTCTCAAAACCCTAGCAATAGCAGAAATTACCTCTACATAATTAAGGCCATACATGACAAGCCCACATTGAGCATCAAAATCAAGGGTAAAAAGCTGAAAAAAGTTCCTGTAATATCAGAAACAAGACAATGATATACACTCTAATCACTTTTATTCAACAGAATACTAGAAGTTTTAGCTGCTGCAGGCAGACAAAAAGAAATGAAAGACTTGAGAATTGAAAATGAAGAAGTAAAACTGTCATTATTTGCAGATGATATGATATGGAAAATCCAAAAGACTCCATCAAAAAACTCTAATAAATAAATTCAGTAAAGTTGCAAGATATAAAAATCAATATACAGAAATATATTGAATTTATATACACTAATAATGAATTATCAGAAAGGGAAATTAAGAAAACAATCCCATTTATAATTGCATCAGAAAGAATAAAGTACCTAGGAATAAAAATTGAAGATGACAGAATAAAGTGAAAGGATATTCCATGATCCTAGATTGAAAAAAAATAATATTGTGAAAATTTCCATACCGTCCAAAGCAATCTATAGATTCAATGTAATCCCTATCAAAATTCAAATGGCATTTTTCACAGAAAGATAACAAATAATCCTAAATTTGTATGGAAACACACACACACACACACACACACACACACACACACAAAGAAAAAAAAGAAAGAAAAAGAAAAAAGAAACCTAATAGCCAATCCAATCTTGATTCAGAAAAACAGTGCTAGAGGCTTTATGACCCCTGATTTCAAACAATACTATAAAGCTATGGGAATCAAAACAGTATGGTTTGTTATAAAAATAGACAAAGAGATTAAAAAACAGAATAGAGCCCAGAAATTAACCCACACATACATCATCAATTAATTTACTACAAAGGAGCCAAAAATATACGAGGGGGCAAGGGCAGTCTCCTCTGCAAGTGATAATGGGAAAGTTGGATACACATGCAAAACAATGAACTTAGATCGCTATGTTACACCACATATAAGAGTTAACTCAAAATGGATTGTGGATCTGAGCATAAAACCTGGAACCATAAAACTCCTTGAAGGAAACATGGGCAGTAAAGTCCTTGACACTGGTCTTGACAATTATTTTTTGGATTTGACACCAAAAGCAAAGGCAACAAAAACAAATATAAACAGTGGGACCACACCAAACTAAAAAGCTTTTGCATAGCAAGGGAAGCCATCAACAAAATGAAAAAGCAATGTACCAAATGAGAGAAAGTATTTGCAAATCATGTGTCTGATAAAGGGTTAATATCCAAAATATATAAAAATCTCCTACAACTCAACAGCAAAAAAAAAAAAAACGACCAACCAACTAACAAGCAGATTAAAAAAAACTGGCAGAGTACCTGAATAGACGTTTTTCTGAAGAAGACATATGGAATGGCTAAGACGTACATGAAAAGATGCTCAACATCAATAATCATCAGGGAAATGCAAATCAAAATCACAATGAAATTATAACCTTGCATTTGTTAGAATAGCTATTATCAAAAAGATAAGAAAGAATAAGTATTGGTGAAGAGATGGAGAAAAGGGAACTTATTTGCTATCTGTTTAGCCACTACGGAAAACAGTATAGAGGCATCTCAAAAATGAAAAATACAACTACAATGATCCAGCAATTCTACTTCTCAGTGTTTATCCAAAGGAAAAAAAAACATGAACTCAAAAAGATATGTGCACTCTATTTTTATTAACATGTTGTTTTAACAGTCAAGACAAGGAAGTAACCTAAGTATTCATCATTGGATGAATGGTTAAGGTAACTATACTACACACACACACACACACACACACACACACACAGGAATATTATTTAGCCATAAAAGAGAATAAAATCTTGCCATTTGTAACGACATGGATGGTTTACAAATCTCACTTACAGGTGTAATCTAAAAATAATAAAAGTAAGCAACAGCAACAAAATACCAAGCTCATAGATACCAAAAACAGACTGATTCACAGTTGAGAGAGTGAAGGTGGAGTGGGGAGTATGCAAAATGGGTGAAGGTAGTCAAAAGTTACAAACTTCCAGTCGTAAAATAAGTCATAGTGATATAATGTACATGGTGACTCTAGTTAATACTGTATTGTATGCACGAAAGTTGCTAAGAGAGCAAACCTTACATGTTCTTATCACAAGAAAAAAAATTTGTAACTATATATGGTGATAGATGTTAATTGGATTTATTACATATAAATATACATATACATGTATATACATATACATATGTATATACATATACATATATGTATATGTATACGTATATGTATATATGTATGTATATACATATACACATACATAAATATCCAATCATTATATACCTGAAATTAATTTGATATTCTCTATTAATTCTATCTCAATACAAATTTTCTTTAAAAATAATTAATGCAGTAACTTATAATTATTTGGATAGGTTTTGTTTTAATTATTTCATTATTTTTTGTTTGGACACTTTCTTGTTTTGTTGTCATCCTCTATTTCATTGGCATTTTCATCAAACTGGCTGCTAATTTTCTTCACAGTTTGTATTCTATTACATTGACTTCTGCTCTTTATTATTTTCTTCCTATAGTTTTGGGTTTGCCCTTGTTTATCTACCTTCTTAAAATAATGTCAGGTGTTAACAATTTTCTTTTCTAATCTAAGCAATTAAATATACATAGTCATTGAGCATAGTCATGAGAGTTCCTTCAAAGTACCTGGCAGGGCCATCTCAAGTCTGACCCTTATGAACTTTTTCTTTGAAAAACTAGTCACATTATTCTGGTTCTTTTCATGCCAAATACTTTGAATTGTATTATTTACATTTGGAAAGTTTATTTATGGAGTCTCTGGCTTCATATTCCTCCAAATAGGGTAAGAATATTGACTTTCTTAAGTTACTTTCAACCTGTCTTTCCTGTGAGGGTCAGCAGTTCAAAAATCAGCTGTCATTTTTGCCAAAGGCCAAGCTGATTTGAGTCTGCTTCAATGCTCCATGAATTGCAGCTCAGCAAGAAAGTTAGGAAGAATTTATACATAGTATTTGGAACTCTTCTTTGTTTGATCTTTATTTTTCAGATCACTCCCTCTTCCCTTTCTAGCTATTCCAGTTTCCCTTCGTTGGTTGTGTTTGTTTGTTGATGAAGTAGGTAGTGTGTACCAACTTAGTTTTAGTACCCTGAACCACGCCCTGTTGTTTGCCCTCAGGAAAGCCAAAACGTGGGTAATTTACAATATCAATCCCTTCTTCAAAATCCCTTCCAACATCTACATGCTTTTGCACATAACACACCGTATTGTTTCATTTTGTATTTTTTTTACTTTTTTGTTTTGTTTTTGTTTTTGTTTTGAGACAGAGAGAGACAGAGCATGAGCAGGGGAGGGGCAGAGACAGGGGGAGACACAGAATCTGAAGTGGTCTCCAGGCTCTGAGCTGTCAGCACAGAGCCAGATGCGGGGCTCGAACTCACAGACCGTGAGATCATGACCTGAGCCAAAGTTGGGGGCTCAACCGACTGAGCCACCCAGGCGCCCTCATTTTGTATTTTTTTTTTTCAGAATTTTAATTTGTTACCTTTTGGGGAATCGCTTTGTTAGAGTTTATTCCATAATGCTAGAAACCAAAATCTTGGAGCAATTCTTTAAAACTATCTTTTGTAGACAACATGGCAATTTCCTACATTAACTGTATAGAACTTGATTTAAAAAAAAAAAAAAGAATCTTACCACCTAACATCTAAATTTATTAAGTTTTCATTTCCATTATAAGGTAATCTGTGTATTGATTTTTTCCAAGTAGCAATAAGAAATATTAAAGCAGTATAATCTAGAAAGACATGATAGGTTTTCTAATTTATTTGTTATTGGAAAAAATATAATTACGGTCTCTGTAGTATAGAGCTACCTATATTTCTTTGGAACAATGTTCGAATTCTCATTGTTTACCACAGTAGCTTAAATAGCAAGCTTTAAGATGAAGCATCACAAACATATTGCAGTTTCGATATTCCATTCACTTGCATTAATACAAACCACATAGATGTTGAACGAAATAAAATATATAGTAAGCTTATATGTAAAGTGATATAAGAAAGGGGACTCTTGGTATATTCTCTCATACTTAGACCTCTATAATACTATTTGGTTATATATTCAGAGGTATCATAAGATAGCTGTAATTTAGAGTTGTCACGTGCAAATGGCAAAATTGTTAATGAGATATTATTTCAGAACAGTTTCATTGTGGTGAACATTTATTTTTGCCCAATACTAAATTTTACAATTATATATCAAAGACTGCATTTAAGCTTCATATAGCTACTCATTTTCAGTTTTACAGCAAATTATTCCTCATTTTTTAATAATTTCTTCGTGATATAAGGAATGAATCAAGATAAAAAAAATGAAGAAACTGTATGTTCTATTTGGGCTTAAGGGATTAAACTGCATTACAGTAAACTTAAGCCATTTTAATGAAAACATGTTCAAGAAGTATTCCATCTCCTTTTCTGTTTGATTCTCTTGTAGTGGGAGCACAAGGTGACATGAAGGCAGAGTCAGATGCTTTAGAACCATTAGGTGGGAAAAACAGTCTCTGCATTTGTATATGAGGTCTATTGTTTTAAAACTTTATTTCTTTCAAACGAAAGATTATTTGTAATATGGTAAGTATGAGAATGGCGTACATTCTCCTTTAACAATATCACCATGGCAATGTTGAAGTTGGGAGAAACACTGTAATAAGAGCTTTCCAAAGGATATGTGTATGCAGAGGACAGATGGGTAGACTAACTGAACTAAATGTATTATAATCTGCTTCGACACTGGTTGAATGTCAGCCAACAACATGGATACATGGCCACTGAGTACCAAGCACAAGGGTTAAACACCCTCCATACATAGCATGGCAGTACATTGTTTTAAGACAAAAATTGAGTGAATTGTACAATTTATAGCATCTTTCCTCAAGTGGTGGTTTTAGTTAAGTCCCAAATGTAGCTGTGGCATTACATTTGTTTTAATTGTATAAACAAACCCTTTACCCCACCTTGCAATTCCTCTACTGTTATGTGACAAATTTTTCAGCTCACTAAGAATAGGAATTTAAAAACCTCAAAACTGGCCTTTTGGTTGTGGTTTTTGACAGATGGAAAAAAAAAACAGCAATGAAAATAAATCGGGATGTTTAGCCACAAGGTAACACCAGCACGGGGGTGGGGGGGCGGATAGAAAATAGAAATTTCTGCTCAGATTGATATAATACAAAAGGCTTAATAGGCAGATAGACATCATCTCTTCTATAAGCATTCTTGCTAATTGGAAATGGAATTTAAGTTGCTTGGAATAAGGTCAGGTTACATGATCCAAACATAATGGTGTGTAACTCTTGAAAAAAACAATCTGCTTTCTAACATGACAAGAATGATTTGCAGTTAATAATAGAGGGGGAAAGGCCAGTCTTTTCAGACACCCTTGACTTCACCTAGGACAAAAAAGAAATCACTTCTGTGGCTGTGAGCTACTTACTTTCTTCCTGGTCATTATTGCTTAGTTATATTTTAGTGATGAAATCTATCATTACTGACTTTATTGACATTAAAGTTGAATTATTTGTGTGCCTGGTGAATAAAAACAGCATTATGCCTGCATTCATATTGCTGAGTACTTGAGAAAGCAAGTGTAGTTCCAACTTAATTGTCTTTTGCTGGTTCACTTACCCTCTAATCTCAGTTTGAAAAACATATTACTCCTTTACCAAGTCAGATGGTAATGGAGAACTGTGAGCTCTCAAGTATTTGCTTGTTGTTATTGTTTGATGTTGTAGATCAAGGAATTTAAATTCATTTATAATTTTCAAATATTGCTACCAGAAAGCCACACTTCATTTTAAAAAAATGTTCAGTGTTTGTTTATTTTTCAGAGAGAGAGCGAGGGAGCGAGTGAGAGTGAGTGGGGAAGCGGCAGAGAGAGAGGGAGACACAGAACCTGAAGCCGGCTCCCAGCTCTGAGCTGTCAGCACAGAGCCCAACGAGGTGCTTGAACTCATGAACCATGAGATCATGACCTGAGCCGAGGTTGGATGCTTAACCAACTGAGACAACCAGGTACGCCAAGCCACACTTATTTCAAACAGAGTTCTGTATTTCAACTCCTTGTTATTTGTTTCTTAGACACCAGAATTAGGTAAAAGTGTGTAATTGTGGCCAAATGTCTCAATTTATTTCTGTTGTTGCTTTTTTCTTTCATCTGTCAGAAATCAAAACAGAAAGGCCAATTTTGTTTTTTTTTTCAATTTCTGTTCTTAGTGTACATAAATAAATGTATATTAACAATGAATTAACTGAATTATTATTTAGAATAGAATTGTTAATCTGTCAGTGTTTTGCGGGGGGGAAGGGTAACTGGATGTTTCATTTCCTATCATTTCTGGGAAGAAAAATAAGTTCCTAAGAATGTGCTTAAAGAAAATCGTTCCCAAACTAGGCAGTTTTCATAATAGATTTCATAATAGAACTGACAATGGAGAGCACTGAAGATACATATAATATATATTAGTATAATGTTTCTATAGAAATATTTTTTTTATTTTTTAATGTTTATTTATTTCTGCGAGATAGAGAGAGACAAGAGTGAGTGGGAGAGGGGCAGAAAGAGGGAGACACACAATCAGAAGCAGGCTCCAGGCTCTGAGCTTTCAGCACAGACCCTGACTTGGGGCTCGAACCTACGAACCACGAGATCATGACCTGAGCCTAAGTCAGATGCTTAACTGACTGAGCCACCCAGGTGCCCTAGAAACATTATTTTAAAGTCATTTCTTTTAGATTAAAAAGGAGGCAGCTTGGATGACTAGGTTAGCCATGAGACCACAGTACAAGAGTAACTGTGTCAGTCATCCCAACTCCCTCCTATTTTCTTTCATAGGCATTTTCTCTTATTACAATTTATTCAAATGTAATTCTATCTTGGCATTTGGTTTTTGATGGACCAGGTCCAACTCATCTACCATGTAATAATGATTTCCAAATTCCTAAGGGAAATCATAAGACCGATATTGTTATTAAAAAATATTTAACAACTAGTACAATATAGGCAGAAACAAGTTAAAGGAGATGCCAACCAATCAAAAATACTAGCAGAGATGTGGACGGCTGAACTGGTTAAGGGCGCCTCATAAAGGAATACATATTGCTGTGAGATTTTAGAGTAAAAATGAGCAGGAAATACTTAAAATTATTTCTAATATTTATTAGAATTTTATGAGCATGACCAAGTTAATTTTATATAATATCCTTTTAACATTTATTTATTATTGAGAGACAGGGAGAGACAGAGCATGAGCATGGGAGGGCCAGAGAGAAGGGGAGATACAGAATCTGAAGCAGGCTCCAGGCTCTGAGCTGTCAGCATAGAGCCGGACATGGGGATTGAACTCGCAAACCACGAGATCATGACCTGAGCCGAAGTCAGAAGCTTAACCAACTGAACCACCCAGGTGCCCTGTATTTTTGCATAATATTAATAACTATATTTTTTAAAATACTTTTTTACATTTTTATTATTTATTTTTGAGAGAGAAACAGAGGGAGAGTGGGGGTAGGCAGGGGACACAGAGGGAAGGAGACACAAAATCTGAAATAGGCTCCAGGCTCTGAGTTGTCAGCACAGAGCCTGATGTGGTGCTCGAACCCATGAACCATGAGATCATGACCTGAGTCGAAGTCAGACATTTAACTGACTGAGGCACCCAGGCATCCCGTTATATTAATAACTTTCAAAAATACTTTTAATGTAATTTGATTTTATTGGATATTCCTTTTAAACTGTGCTTTAAGGGTTGCACATTTAATATCTTATTAGCCATTTCCCCATACACTCAAATTTAAATCCTTATCATTTGGGGGGACAAAGGAGAATAAGAGCGAGAGACTGAAGGGGAATGAATGAGAGAGGGAAAACAACTGCTAATTGACACTGAATCCCATTCTCTTAAATCTTTGTGTAGTCCTCAGTTCCAAACTGCTTCTATTGTATAAGTTTCTAACACCATTTCAATTTTTGATGAAATTTCAATTGTCAAGTTATAAACACTGGAAATTAGACATTCACAACATTCTGTAATTACACAGAGACCATGCTGTGAAATTAGGACTGGAATGGAATCTTGGCTCTCTGACTCAGTAGACACATAACCCTTGACAAGTTACTCAGTCTCTCTATGCCTCAGTTTCCAGTAAGCAAAATGGGAAAATAAGATTACATATTTTCAGATCTGTTTTGAATACTAAATGAGATATTATGTGCAAAACTGATACATATTTTTACTGCTAGCTGTCATCATCAACATGGCATTGTGCCATCTAACTGAAATATGACAAACTCTAGGAGTCCTATTTATCCAAAATCTGAAGTTCTGAGCAAGCAGCAGCATTCTTGTCTATATCTGCACCAGCTAGGCAAAATAACTACTCTCAGTTTATAATAGGCAATGTAAGTGAGGTTCATTTTTTCTCTTTAATGAACACTTTTTTTCTATTTAAAAGAATTCTTATTCAATTTCCAAAGAAATTGTATTATAATTTTTTTTATTCTTGCTGGTTTAGACTTAAACGTTGTCCAAGTGACCTATGCCTGACAAAGAGAAACGCAGACTGTTTCTACAGGGAACTTTCATAGGTAATTAAAAAAAAATAAGTTTGGCAAGTGTATTAGTTGATGGCAGCCAGAACATTGGAAAATATAATCTTCTGAAGAAAATGGTTGATAGGAAACTATTTTTACAAAGCTGGTATTTTGTAATGCTATCATCTATATATAGTGTAAATGTTATTGAGTATCTAGGATGCATTGGCTTTTCAGGAATAGCACTTAGAAAAAACACAAATTTGAATGAGGAATATGGATTTTTTGATATTTGGAAAGGCTAGATGTATTATCCTTTGGAATGCTGCTTATGCTTTTGTGTAAAAAAGTAGTCATAATTACTTGACAGGTGATACCCTATGATCAAATCTCTTAAATCTTGAGCCATACCCAAAAAGTCTGATCGTGTCTTAGATCTTCCCTTTGAACTTAAAGGAAGTTCTAAGTATTTACGGGCTACTTTCTCTATTTTGTAGAATGGTATTGGGCTCATAGCTTCTAAACTCAATAGGACCAGTATTAATGCATGGGAGATTGCATAGTCCAGGGTGACTTAACTTGTTTGCTGGAGTTTCTTACTGCAAATTAGAATGAACTGTCCCCAATGGCTAACATGATACTGCCTTAACACTTAAGGAACAAATTACCATTCTTCCTGACAACATTTCCCACTTGGAAAATAAGAAGCTAGACATGTCAGTGATAACTGACCTACAAGAAGCCATATCTAACAGAGCAAAATCAATATTCACATTTTGATTAATTACTTCATTAAAAACTTTGGAGGTGTTTCATACACAGAAGGCATTGTGTTAGGCACTGGGTATGTTTTGCTGTTGAATTTGGCCTATTTTGTTGCCGACCTAACAAATCGGATAACATAATGTTTATGAACTAAACAACAGCATGTATCCGACAGGTATTTGTCAAACATCTCTCACATTAGGCCCCTGGAGTGGGAAAAAATTGTAAATGAGGCACAGATCTTGCCCTCAAAAAACTTAAAAACCAAGGAATACTGAGATAAGATACAAATATCTTGCAGGCAACTCAAGCTAGGATAAGTGCTGTGAGAGAGGTACTTAGAATGATAAAGAGGCAGAATACACCTCAAGAAGACTTTGTGGAGATGTGTAAGGGTAAAAAGGTAGAGATGGAAGAAAAGTGCCATGTAGGTTGTGAAATACTGATGTTACAGATGCTCACAGCATATGTAAGTACCAGAAATATCATGTGACTGCAGTACAGAGCGCACAGCGCTATTTATGACTGATCAGCCGGGATTTCATTCAAACTCCCCCCATCGTCTTGAAGTATTACAAAAAATATAGTAAAGACTCTAAGAATCCTGTGTTTGATTTTGTATACTGATAGGGAGACATAAAGGACTTTTTGTAGACAGTGCTAAAATAATCAGAGATATGCTTTAGACTGAGTAATGTGGTAGCAGTGTGTCGAATGAAGTTGGAGAGAGTTAGAATGAGAGGCAAGAAACACAAGGACGTTATTGTCAAACAAGGTTTAAACTTGGCTGATGGCCGTTTTCATGTTTCATGAATTCACATTGTGACACCGCTGAGGTAGCAATGCACTTATTTTTTAAAGGCATAAAAAACAATGATCCTCTTAGTATTTGCATGTAGAGTAACAGTTTATATATCTACATCTTCTAGAAGCATGTAAGTGACAGACTGTAACCCCTGGTTCATTTTTCAGCCACTTTACCCAGGTTACCAGGAGGAAAATGTTTACCAAATCTTTCAAAACCCTTCCATGCAGTGATACTAAAGTATAGAGCTGGAGACACAATACTGACTTGCAACTAACTGTAAGACTTATATTAAAATGCATTGGACAAACAATAAATATTCGTTATCCTGAGGTGATATTATGCATGCACACCATATTTAAATGCTTCATACATAATTCCAATTATGGTCTCATCTTATCTATGTGAGATAAAATACACCTGCCAATTTTTCTTAGATCTTCCCCCAAGGTTCCCGTTAGGGAAACCTTAACAAATTGTTACCTAATTTTAATTATTCCACACATTATTCTCATAGATCCACCATAATTATGTAAGAGGTATTATTGCCAAGGCACTAGAGTCCCACCTACTTAGTTTCATCTTGGTTCAGTTCTGTTTCATTGTGCAAAAGTCCAACTGTGTTTTTGTCTTATCTAACTATTCAAGTGTGAGGAATATAAACATTTATATTTTCCTCCTTATTTTTCTGCACACGATCTTAGCGTATTACTTAGAATTACAGGTGTGTTTCTGTGGAGTTCAGTATTGCAAAAAAGACCCATGCTCCCAATCTAATTTAACAAATTCAAGTTTTGAATACTGTTTGCATACAACATTTTCCTGTATCTATCTTTAAAAACAGAGCCAATTTTTACTTTATTTCTTCCATCTATTTTCTTATTATTATTTTCCTGTTATGTCTGATCACTAATACAAGAGTGATGCTAACACCCTGTTTTAGAAATATTCCAAATAAATTATGAAAAATATCTTCCAAAGAATTCCCTTGATACTTCTGAAAACAATATATTTTGATTACCATAATTTTGATATACTTTTTTCCTCTCATTGTCATGACAGTGCCAGTTATATTCTTCATAAATTTCCTCTAAATTTACACGTTCTTGCCACTTTGTTTTTGTGAAAAGATTTTAATATTTATTCTTGCTTTAGGTCATTCTGAAATGTCAAAAGAAGGTTTTAACCAGGACGAATAAAATGTCCTTACAGGTATAAAAACAACTTGCAGGATGAACACTTTTGCAATTTATTGCATTGTATATTCCAATTATCACTTACTAAGAATGCCTAAGCATATTTCAGTTAAACACATAAAATGATATTATGGGTCTAAACCCATAACGTTCTTTTTTTTTAATTTTAACTTTATTGTGTATTTATTTTTGAGAGAGAGAGAACAAGCAAGCGAGTATGGGAGGGGCAGAAAGAGGGAGACAGAATCCCAAGCAGGCTCCCCACTATCAGCACAGAGCCTGACATGGGGCTTGAATTCACGAACCATGAGAGTGAGCCAAATCAAGAGTCAGATGCTTAACCAACCGAGCCACCCAGGCACCCTGACTTCCTTTTAAGAAAATATTTATGTATTTATTTATTTTGAAAGGGAGAAGTGGGGAAAGGCAGAGAGAGAGGGAGAGCCAGAATCCCAAACAGGCTCAGGGATCATGACCTGATCCAAAATCAAGAGTTGGATGCTTAACTGACTGAGCCACCCAGGCTCCCCTAAAATCATGATTTTAAAACTGAAATATATAATAAATTTTAGAAATGGAAGGTCCCTGTAGAAATAAAATTTTATGTTTGACAGATCAAATATAAGAAGTAGTACATATCAAAAACCAAAATTGCAATTATATTTAAATCATACTGGAAAGGTAAGACTTAAAAATAGATCAAAAAACTTTCCATGTAAAAAAAGAAGAAAGAAGATGCAGAAGAGAAAACCATATGAAACAAAATATAAGTTCTCTGTAAATAACTCTGTAAAAAACTGATTTTATTGATCAAAATGACTCATCAAAATCCAGGAAACACTGTCTGATAAATATATATGCCTCAGCATTTTCTGGTATAATTCTAGTGAGTGCGTGTGTACATCATATGTATGTCAATATATAATAGCAGCACAGATTTCCTATAAAGGAAAAAATAATCAGACAGTATTAAACCTCTTCTCTGCAAATCTGACAGCTGGAAAGCAGTTTGGAGCAATTACAGCCTATGGACAGGAAACTACACACAGTCCATATATCATTCACTAGTCAGAATAAAAGATATTCACAGATATGCAAGGATCCAGAGAGTACTCAAGCTAGTTCATCTAGGTAAATTCTTGATTAAAAATAAAACAAAACAAAACAAAACAAAACCCTAACCAGATTACTGATGAATGAAACCAGAGACTTGAGGTAGAGAAGAAGATAAAACAATAGTGAAAATATAGTTGTTTCTAATCTGTAAGAGAATATTTCCTTAAATCAGTATTCCTGAGAGGAAATACATATATTTTAAGAAAAAAATATACTAATAAAAATTAAATACACTAAATGGTCTCAGGATAATAGAGAACATGCATCAAATGTCACAATTGATAAGTGCTGAGAGAAAAGTGAGAATGAGACATATTCTAAAATGCTTATCTTATTTGGGGTAAAATCAAAAAGATCAAACACGTGAGCATACCTTTGTGGGGGAACATAACTGGTATCTTTTTACTATGTGATAGTAGAGAAATACATCTTTTATACTGAACATCACATAGTTCTCTTGATTGACAAGGGGTAAATTCAAGGATATAGCAATTAGATTAAGTCATTAAAGAATAAATTTAAGTGAATAAAAGAAAAGAGTACTAAAAGAATCCCCTAATAAACACACAGTAAGATAAAGTAAAGAAATTAAGTAAGACTGAGCTGAAATTTTTAACTGAAAGATGGAAACTATTGAGTTAAGTTTGAAAACTGTTCAGTTTTACACAGGAAACAACAGATGTTGGCCAGAATGCAGAGAAAGGGAACCCTCTTACACTGCCAGTAGGAATGCAAACTGGTGCAGCCACCTTGGAAAATAGTATGGAGATTCCTCAAAAAGTTAAGAATAGAACTATCCTATGACCCAGCCACTGCACTACTAGGTATTTACCTAAAGGATACAAAACTACTGATTCGAGGGGGCACATTCACCTCAATGTTTAAAGCAGCACTATCAACAATAGCCAAATCATGGTAAAAGCCCAAATGTCCATCAACTGATGAATGGATAAAGAAGTGGTACATGTACACAAGGGAACATTATTCAGCCATAAAAAGGAATGAAATCTTACATTTTCAATGACATGGATGGAGCTAGAGAATATTATGCTAAGTGAACTAAGTCAGTCAGAGAAAGACAAAAACCGTATGATTTCCCTCATGTGGATTTTAACAAAGAGATTAACATAGGGGGGGAAAGAGATAGACAAACCAGAAAACAAATGCTTAACCAGAGAGAACAAACTGAGGAAACTGAGGGTTGCTGGAGGGAAGGTGGGCATGGGAGGAGGGAATAGGTTAAATGCATGATGGGTATTAAGGAGAGCGCTTGTAGTGATGAGCACTGGGTGTTATATGTAAATGATGAATCACCATATCCTATACCTGAAATTAATATTACACTGTATGTTAACTAACTGTGATTTAAATAAAAACTTGGAAGAAAAAAACACACTCAGTTGTACATTCTTTTCAAGTGCATACAGAACATTTTCCAGAATATATCACAATTTAGGCCACAAAACAAGTTTCAATGGATTTTTAAAAATCAGTCATACCTTGTATCTTTTCTGACCACATTGCTATGAAACTAGAAACCAGCCATAAGAAAATATCTGGAAAGAGCACAAATACATAGAGGTTAAATAACATGCTATTAAACAATGAATAGGTCAACCAAGAAATCCAAGAATAAATCAAAAAGTACCTGAAAATGAAAATACAACAGTCCAAAATCTTGGGATGCAGTAAACATGATTCCCAGAGGGAAGTTTATAGCAACACAGATCTACTCAAAAAGCAAGAAATATCTCAAATAAACAAATTAATGTTATACCTAAGAAAGTTAGAAAAAGAAGGACAAAAAAACCTAAACCCAGTAAAAGGAAGGAAATAATAGAGATTAGAGCATAAATAAATGAAACAGAAATTAAAAACAAAAAGAACATATCAATGAAACCAAGAACTTGTTCTTTAAAAAGATCAGCAAAATTGATTAAGTCTCTAACAAGTTTTATTTTAAAGATTTTTAATTTTAATTTTGTTTTTAATGTTTATTTAGTTTGACAGAAAGAGAGAGACAGAGCATGAGTGAGGGAAGGGCAGAGAGAGGAGACACAGAATCCAAAGCAGGCTCCAGGTTCTGAGCTGTCAGCAGAGTCTGACATGAAGCCTGAACTCATGAACCACGAGATCATGACCTGAGCCGAAGTTGGATGCTTAATCAACTGAGCCACGCAGGAACTCCACAAGATTCATTTGAGAGAGAGAGAGAGAGAGAGAGAGAGAGAGAGAACCCAAATAAACAAAATTACTAATGAAAGAGGAGAAATAACAATAAATACCACAGAAATACAAACATTCACAACAGATTATTATGAAAATCTGTATGTCAACAAATTGGGCAACTTAGAAGAAATTGATAAATTCCTAGAAACATATAACCTACCAAAACTGAATCAAAAATAAATAAATAATTTGAATAGACTGATTGCCAGCAATGAAATTCAACTAATTATCAAAAAACACCAAAAAACCAAAGTCCAGGACCAGATGGCTTCATAGGTAAATTCCACCAAACATTTAGGAGTTAATACCAATTCTTCTCAAACTATTCCAAAAAATACAAGAGGAAGGAAACCTTCCAAATTCATTCTATGAGGCCAGTATCACCCTGATACCCAAACCAGAAAAAGACACCACAAAAAAGAGAACTATAGGCCACTAACATGAATATAAATGCAAAAGTCTTCAATAAAATATTAGCAAACCAAATCCAACAATATATTAAACACCATGATCAACTGATATTTATTCCCTGGATGAAAGTTAGCTTAATATTTGCAAAACAATGCAACACATCACATCAATAAGAGAAAGGATAAATTCCATATGGTCATTTCCATAGATGCAAAAAAAGCATATGACAAAGTACAACATCCATTCATGATAAAAACCCTCTTGAAAGTAGGTCTAGAGGGAACATATCTCAACATAATAAAGACTATATATTAAAAACCCACAGCCAACATCATACTCAATGGTGAAATATGGAGCTTTTTCCCTAAGGTCAAGAACAAAATAAGGCTGTCCATGTTCACTCCTTTTGTTCAACATATTACTGGAAGTCCTAGCCACAGCAATTAGACAACATAAATAAAAATCATCCAAATTAGTAAGGAAGAAGTAAAACTTTCACTATTTGCAGATGACATGATACTATATATAGAGCCCTAAAGACTCCACCAAAAGACTACTAGAATAAATGAATTCAGTAGTCTCAAGACATAAAGTCAACGTACAGAAATCTGTTGCATTCCTATACACTAAAATGAAGCAGCAGAAAGTGAAATTAAGAAAACCATCCAATTTCCAGTTTCACCAAAAATAAGAAAATATTTAAGAATAAACATAATGAAAGAGATAAAAGACCAGTACACTATAAACTATAAAATAGTGATGAAAAAAATTCAAGACAATGCAAAGAAATGAAAAGATACTCCATTCCCATGGGTTGGAAGAACAAATATGCTTAAAATGTCTCTATTACCCAAATCAATGAAGATATTTAATGCAATCTCTATCAAAATACCAACAGCCTTTTTAACAGGCCTAGAACAAATAATCCTAGAATTTGTATGGAACCACAAAAGATACAGAATAGCCCAAGTAACCTTGCAAAAGAAAAGCGAAGCTGGTGGCATCACAATTTTGGACTTCAAGTTATATTACAAAGTGGTAGGAATTTAAATAGTGTGGTGTTGGCATAAAAGTAGACATACAGATCAGTGGAATAGAATGGGAGACCCAGAAATAAACCCCAAATTATATGGTCACTTTATCTTTAACCAAGGATGAATTAACAAACAATGGGCAAAAGTCTCTTCAATAAATGGTGTTGAGAAAACGGACAGCCTCATGCCAAAGAATGAAACTGGATTACTTATACCTTACACACACACACACACACACACACACACACACACACACAAATTTTAATGGATTACAGACTTACGTGAGAGGGGAAATCATAAAAATCCTCAAAGAGAACACGGGCAGTAATCTCTGACATCAGCCATAGCAACGTATTTTCAGATGTGTCTCCTGATGCAAGGGAAACAAAAGCAAAAATAAACTATTGGGACTTCATCACAATAAAAGTCTTCTGCATAGCAAAGGAAACAATCAGTAAAACTAAAAGGTAAACTACCTAATGGGTGAAGATATTTGCATATGACATCCAATAAAGGGTTAGTAACCAAAATATATAAAGATCTGATAAAACTCAGTAACAAAAAAAAATCCAGTTAAAAAACTGGCAGAAGATATAAACAGACATTTCTCCAAAGAAGACATTAATATGGGCAACAGACACATGAAAAGATGCTTAACATCACTTATCATCAGGGACATGCAAATCAAAACCACAGTGAGGTATTACCTCACACCTGTCAGAATGGCTAAAATCAACAACACCAGAAACGAATGTTGGTGACGATGCAGAGAAAAAGGAATCCTCATGAACTGCTGACAGGAATTTAAATTGTTGTAGCCACTGTGGAAAACAGTATGGATATTCCTCAAAAAAAGTTAAAATAGAATTACCATGTGATACAGTAACTCCACTACTGGGTATTTACGCAAAGAATACAAAAACACTAACTCAAAAACATATATACACCCCGTGTTTATTGCAGCATTGTTTACAATAATCAAACTACAGTAGCGGCCATGTGTCCATCAATAGATAAATGGATAAAGAAGTGGGATGTAAATATATACAATGGAATATTATTCAGCCACAACAAAGAAATAAATCTTGGTGTTTGCAACAACATAAATGAATCTAGAGGGTATGATGCTAAGTGATATAAGTCAGAGAAAGACAAATACCATATGATTTCACTCATATATGGAATTTAAGAAAACAAATGAACAGAGAAAAAAAGAGGCAAACCAAAAAACAGACTCTTAACTATAGAGGACAAACTGATGGTTACCAAAGGGGAGGTAGATAAGGGGGATGGGTGAAATAGATGATGGGGATTAAGAATCCATTTATCTTGATGAGCACTGACTACTGTATACAATTATTGAATCACTATATCGTACACCTGAAACTAAGAGAACACTGTATATTAATTAGGCTGGAATTTTTTTTTTTAAGATGCAAACCTACGTCTAACTTATCTGTGTCTTTAATCACTGCTTTGTCAGATTCTCTAGGTGACCAAGTAATAAAATGATAGATTCTGGATAAATAAGAGTGAAAATAAAGTAAGGGTGCAGATAGCTTCAAGATGTTCTTTCTGGAATCGAAAAAGTGTCATTTCACCCTGTTTAGTTGTTGTCCCTTCAATAACAAGTAAACACATAGTAAACAGGAGCAATTTATCACCTAAGAGTATCATCTGTCATAAGTTTTTGCTATCCTGTTTTTTTTTTTTTTTTTACATTTAAGTCTCAATTAACATACAGTATTATGTTAGCCTCAGGTATACAATATAGTGATTTACCAATTCTATACTTTCACAGTGCTCATCAAGTATATTCTTTATCTCCTCTATCTATTTCACTCATCTTTCCACCCACCTCCCCTTAGAATATATTTCAATTTTCCAATTTATAACAGTTAGTAGCTAATCTTAGATTATCCCCCGTTCCCAGTATGTATTTTGCTTCCTATGTATTGGCAAGAATTAAAGTGATAGCTGTAGTGCCTTTACTTTGGGACAGAGAATATTAGGGTGACTCATGGAAAAAAAGATTATGATCATCGTTATAATGCAGTTACAGAAAATATGTATATTTCATGCAAGTAGCACTCCCTTATCAATTTATCTTTTATATTTTTAGCATTTCCAAATACTCAGCGCATTCCTGACGCATTAACTACAACTAAAGTAGTCAAGGGAGAAAGTGAGATAATCGTTAAACATTCACTGACTAAAATCAATTAGCCCACCTACAACATTAATTAAACGGCTGGCCTTGTGCAGTCAGCAGCTCTTGGTACCTATAATGTCAGATGAATGAAAAAATATGGACTTTGGTGTCCATCCTAACTCCAGTAAAATGCTGACTTAGCCCCTGATAAGCTGAAGTTTTCACAATATATATAATTTATGAGTCTTGTTTTTCTCGTCTGTAAAAGAAAAATAATGGCCACATCACAGAGCAACTGAAGATTTAAGCAATTGTTCTCTGTTGTCTCTAGCACATAGTAGATGCCTATTAAATAGCAATGGTTTCTTTTTCCCCTCTGGTGTGTTGGGTAGTGTAAGATGTCACTGACACCGATTTGGGTTTTCATAGCAAAGGAATTTTATAGTGAAGAGGAATGACAATGTTCCCTGCTTTTCCATATAAATCTAAACTTTTTTAGAAAATTCTGGAAGAATTAATAGAACAGTAAGAACAGTAGTCATTAAGGGAGAAACTCATTTGCTTTGGTTTTCTTCATTGCCCTCCTCAGTTGTAAGTATTTTTCTTTCTGATTCCTTTCACTTGCTCATTTTAATACTGTATTGCCAATCGAAGCCAAACTTCAGCCTTTTTTGCGTGTGACAGACTTGCACAGGATTGCACCAAATTCCTGCCCGCTTCAATTTGGGGGTTGGTGTCAAGGTTACCTAACTTGACTGTGCTGTGATTCTGCCTGCTAGTTTTACCAGAGAAGATGCTGCACTTAGGAGATACCCACTAATTAAGTAATCTGGGGGAAAGGATGCTGCCTGACACTTTGTCCCTGGCTTAAGTATCTTGGTGTCTTCTTTAAGCAGTCATTTACTCACCTTCATCTCTCAGGAGTTGCTTTCGACTCTGAGTAAGAGAAAGCCTATATGAAGGAAAGCCTATATGAAGGAGTGTTGACTTCAGCACAACTCCATAACTTCTGCTGGTCTTTCTAATCTCATCTTAAAGGAAGGGTGTACTTTCTAACTCATTTGAATTTTTTGAACAATATTGCAAATGAGTTTAAATTACGGAAATGTGGCAGTTTCTTACAAGGAGTTTTCCAGAAAGTTGAAGGCTTAGTTCATTTCTGTACGAGTTCACAATGAGTCACGAAGATGCCAGGGAGGAAAAAGTCATTCTTCCAGTAGCACGGTGATATAAACAGATAACTGTTGCGAGGGTCAAATACAAGCACCTGACACATTTTTCTTCATCATATTTATATGTTGGCAATGATCCCACAACAGAGGCTATCAGCCACATAGCCCACTTTGTAATCTCAGGTCTGTGATACTCACGAGGCATTATTCAGTGGCAAGTTAGGATGTTGGGTGAAGTGTTGATGAAAATCCACAGTAATAAAAATCTCACGGATGTGAAGTCAATTACACTATCATGTGAAGTTTGTTATGAAGAGATGCTTGTTATTAAAGTATCCACGCCTCTACAAGGCTGACCTTCTCAAATGCTAGTATGTCACAAAGCATGAGATCTAAAAAAAAATCCAATAACAAGTTTCCCCACTGTGGTTTCAATTGCCTTTTCAGATCTCCCACAGTGTTCTGTTTCAGTCTGAGATAATGCACACGGTTCTGGTCCTCAGAGGGTCAAAGTGGCTTGTATTTACACTAGAGTAATCATAGAAAGGATTTCTACCTTGATCAAATTATCTAGATATGTTTTTACTCAAATCTTTACTCCACTTGGCTTGTGTAGACAAAGTGTTGATCTGCAGAAATTGAACACCTTTTTCTTCCTATATTTTTCCAAATAAAATGCCTCATCAATAGTAGGGGCTCAAAAAAAGTTGTGTCATTCTATTGAGAAAGTTCATGACCACTCAGGTCATTTGGTATTTCATAATATTGCAAAAAAAAAGCATATTTATACATTAAAATGAATATGTTCTACTGTGTCTCCTGTTTGAAAAGACCTTCCTTATTAAACTGTGTCAAACCAAAAAAATTTTAAAGAGTATTCTTTGAAAACTCAGAGTTGGTGGGATATCACCAAGAACAACATTATCATTTTCTGTAAGTGTTATTTACATGGTCTTCTTCAGTGTCACCCTAACATGTCTTTATTGTAACCTTGTCATGCTTTGTAATAATTTTCATTTTTCTCTTGTGAGGCCAAACTTTATGGTAACAATTTGGAATAGGGAAAATGTTTCTTTTTGTATATTTTCAAAGTAACATGCCTACCCCCAGTAGTCACTTCATCAATTTTGGATAAGCCAACAAAGTAATATTAAGCAAGAAAAATATCTTTTGACTGATGTTGAATGAGTCTAGGAAAAAAAAAAACACCTGTATTTTAAGCTATAAAATTCCCTATCTTTTCACTTATTTGCTAAATACAATTATTTTTTCCATTATTCAAAGAAGTGACACTTATTAGATGTGCTAAATAGAAATTCAGGAATCTAAAAGTATGACAAATCTGAAAGATATTTCACATGGCATCCTAGCTCTTCAAATTTAGAATACCACTTGTCTTCGTGAGTCTGTACTGTGCTGTAATAAAGACCATAGCCTGGATGGCTTAAAACAAAAGGCATTTCGGGGGTGCCTGGGTGACTCATTCAGTTAAGCACCTGACTCTTGATTTTGGCACAGGTCATGATCTCACAGATCGTGAGTTCCCAGCCCTTCATCAAGCCCTGAACTGACAGTGCAGAGCCTACTTGGGATTTCTCCTCACTCCCTCTCTCTCTGCCCCTCCCCCACTCTTTCTCATGCACGCTCTCTCTCTCTAAAATAAACTTAAAAAAAAAATACTGTTACAAAAAACAGGAGGCATTTAGTTCTCACAGTTGTGAGGGCTGGAAAGTCCAAGATCAGGGTGCCACAGATTAGGTGTCTGGTGAGAGCCCTCTTCCTGGTTTACTGACAGCCACCTGCTGGTTGTATCCCACATGGCTGGGGGAGAGAGAAAGCTCTAGTCTCTTTCTCTTTATTTTATTCTTTTTAAGAAAGTGAGCAGGGCAGAGGGAGAGAGAGAGTGAGGGAAAAGCACAAAGCCAAGGCAGGGCTTGATCCCATGCTCTGGGATCATTACTTGAGCTGAAATCAACAGTCCAATGCTCAACTGACTAAGCCACCCAGGCACCCCTTTTTCTCTTCTTTTAAAGACTCCAGTGTCATCACTGGAGCTCTACCCTTGTGATCTAATTACTTCCCAAAGGCCCTGCCTCCAAAGAGCATCATTTTGTGGTTAAGGTTTCTTCGTATGAATTTGGCCAGGGGCACAAACATGCAGACCATACCACCACTAGATTAGAGTGGGATACACCTGGATTTGTGTGTATATGTGCATGAATATGTCTGTTTTTCTTCTGTGCTGTTTCTCCTTAGTAAGTGATAAAGCATGGAATAGACCTCCATGTAGCCTGCATACATGAAGCCAGTTTGAAGTCACAGGATAACGAGACTCCATTCTCTCATTATTAAATCCAAATACCTTATTCAATTCTGTCAGGGCAAAGGATTCCAGAAGGCACTAACTAAGCCCGGTAAAATTTCACCTATCATTGTTTTATGTCAAAGAACAGTGTTTTCTCCAGGCTACAGTTTCATTGTTGTTGCTATTTACTTCTTTGTGCTCATTCTCCAATTTTTCTAAAATGGCATATTCTACATATGCAATCATAAAAAACTGAAGGTAATAAATTTAGGAATACAAAAATCGGCCTAAGTTATATGGTTTCTAGTTTCTGTATAACTTAGGAGTGAAAAAATAAAATTTAATTTTTAACTTTTCATGATTTTGAGTTTGAGATCCCTGTTTCTGATGAGAAGGAACATATTCTTGCCATCTTGGAGTATGCCTAATGTGACTATTTTGCTATTTGGATATTGAGGAGAAAAGGATAATTTTGATTTATTCTTTTGAGTGACTTGTGCATTTGTAAATCTTGTTGAGGCATTGTGACATGAAGTAGAAGAAAAAAAAAATTACTTTCCTCAGTCTTCTGTGAAAACTCCTAAGATGAAATTCTACATGGATAGAATAATATAGTATATGGAAGAAAATTTTACAATGAAAGAAAAAATTTTAGGGCTTGAGAAAGGTTGGAATGCAAACTTACAAATACCTCCTCACCTAGAAAAATGACTTGTGCCAGATGAGGAATAAAGAATTTCAACTTCATTTATAACTGTGGTTTAGCTCCTAAAGGGATGGCAGGCTGGTTTAACATGCAGTCAGTTACGAATGCAACACCAATAAACAAAACTCAAATTCTCCCAGATGAGACATTCAGATAAGGATGCAGGTGGAGAGTGTGAGGAGATATACAGAGATGACTGGTTCCTAACTCAAAGTAACAGTTTTACTGAGAAAAAAAAAAAAAAAAAAAAAAAAAAAAACCTACAAATACAACATAAGTTGTAATTTTCTTAAGAAAGAAAATAGGAGATAGGTATTTTTGTCTGTTTCTAACAATATTTAATAGGAATGCTCTTTTATATGCTTTTAGAGGAATTGGGAAACATGTTATCTAGAAGTGAATGTAATATGTGAAATAAAGTAGATATGGGAGATGGGTATACTATTAATCCTTATGCATCGTTGACTTGAAATGTTAAGCAGCTATGTGGCAGGCATTTTGAAATTAATCTCATCATTCATAAACTTGCAAGGAGTTTCTGGCCAAGTATTTCAAATGTCTGAAATTGTGTGTGTGTGTGTGTGTGTGTGTGTGTGTGTGTGTTTTAATAATATTAAGATAATCATGATGAGAATGAACCATTTTTCTCATTTAATAACACTAATTTGTAGTAAATAACAATTAGTAAAACCTCATGTCTATTATTTTTAAGGGTCAGAGAAATTGCAAACTCTTGAATGAAGAACAAAGTTCATTTATCACATAATCTAGGCACTCTGAGGACTAAAATATACTGGAATTACGGTACTTTTGGTAGTGATCCTCAAAAATCGGGAAGAGTAAAAACATTAGATGTATGTGTGTGTAGATATGTGTGTGCCTTCATTCATATATAAAAGTCACTGTATATCTTATAAATAATAAAAAAATTACAGATTTAATGTTTTTTTTTAAAAAAGGGAATATCAAGTTTCAAATCAGTTTGAATTAAATTAGGCTGTTTCATAAATTAGGCTAACTTGTACTCGTATTTTCCTACATTCGTCAAACAATAAAATCCATTTAACTGTGTCTCCCTGAACTCAATCTGATGAGTTTGAGTGCAAAGGCAGTTCTCAGAGAGGCTCAGTCATAAGTTAAATTTTGCTGGTACCAGCACAACTTTTGGTGGGGCGAGCTTTTGGAAAATATAAAACTAGTTGTCTCCAAAAATTGCCAGGCCTCGGCGAAACACAATTCGGCAGAACTCACAGGATGCCTTTGAAGAAGTCCCTGGCTGTAGTATGGGAGAAAGGGTCCCTGGTTCCCAGGTTATTTCATCCTGAAAATAAGATGCTTTTATTTTATTCTAGCTGAGAGAGGCTGAGCGTTTTTTCTAATAAAGGTGGTTGCTAAATTCGATTAAGGAGAGACTAAAATCAATCTGGGATGAGGAATTTGATGGGCGTAGTTTTGGCTAAGAGTTTAAGGGAGTAGTAAACTGTGGAATAAGCAGATGTCTAAGGAGATAAATAACACACTCAAATCTATTTCTCTAATTTTTTCAGCCAGAGGTATTTCTTTCATTTATTTCTCAATCCACTTTAAATGAAAAAATAAATAAATAATAAAAGGAAAGAAAGAAAATTGTGCAAATAAGCTTTCAAGTTCAGTTTTCTTTGTACTTCTGCAGAAAATTCATGTAGTATCCTTCTGGAAGTATCTAATGTATTTCTTTGTATGCTTTTTTAATGCTACAAGAACCCACAGGAGATGTGCTTTTGTTAACATTTTAAATCGGGCTTGTGAAATAATTTTGGCATTTATTTTAAAACATTTTGAATCAACACTTGTTAGGTGAATTGGTCAAAAAGAGAAGCCTCAAAATTTCTTTTCGAATTCCGTGTCCCAGGTAGAGAAAGGAAGCCTATTTATTCTGTAGCACTGTTCACATCACTCTGCTGATTTGCATGCTGTAAAAGCCCTGTATCACTGACCTCCGTATCTGGTAAATCACAAAGCTCCTTTTCTAATCAATCTTATTTTGATCAGTGGTTAAGACAATATGAAAATGAGTCAAATCCTGAAGTCTCAAATTTGGAAAAGTAGCCATGCAGCACACTGCCACAAGGTGGGAGTAAAACGTTTGAGTGGCTTAGGAACTGGCCTTTGCTTTTCCCTGCACCACGCCCCCCCCCACCCCAAGCTCAGTGTGAACAAAGACATAAAACAGGCTTGCTTTAAAATTGAATGAAATAACATTGGTTATTTATTCCTTGTTGCTAATATGCATACCTTGAGATTGGAATGCTTTTTCACTAAAATTTGAGGATCAAAAGTAATAAATACAGTTAAAGAAAGTGGTTCAATAGCGATTTCTCAATTTCCTTTCTTTATTGTCATTCTATTACCTTTTCCAAACTATATCTTAGGGACTTTAAGTAAACCGTTTGAACATAAGTTCTACTGAAACAGTCCCCATTTTTTATAGATGATAATGAATATTACTAATTCTCTGCACTAATGAATATTTTGAAGATAGCCTCCCTCCATAAATTTTTCCTATCATTTTATATCTGCATAGTAATGAAGGCAGCCGTGTAAATGGGAACAATAAATTAAACAGTCCAAGAAAAATATATAATGATCTTGACCTTTCTAAGGAGTTGAAGGATTAAAATGAGTTTTTAAATATTGCTTATTCTAGAATAAATATAATGCAGGGCTCCTGCATACAATTCTATTGCTTTGTGCTTGAACAGACATGCTAGTTATTTTTGTGTGTTGTGTGTGCTCATTAAACTCACTTTGAAATTCTGGATTCAAACTCGGCAATATTACGTGTTTATGTTGGGGCTGTACACACAAGCACACACATGCCCTTTGAGATAGAAGACCTGACACTTAGGGTAGCAAGATGAGACATCTCAAGGCAGCTGAGACTCACCAAGGTGACACTGACACACCCAAGGGATCTTGAGTGGTGCTAAATGGAAAGGGCTGCCATACCCCTTGAATAAAAAGACATAAAGGCTGAGAAAAGGCATATATTGCCTTGCCAATTTCAATTCCTTGCCTCCTGCTGCATATGAATAAAGAACGGGCTAATGGATGGCACTTTTTGTCGTTGGTAGTGAGGTTGGATTTTTTGGAAAGATTTACCCAAACAGGCTTTTTATCCTATTGAGTTCTGAATCTACAGCAAACTCAGGCCCTCACTACTTGTGTAACTTTATATAATGTCTCCCCAGTGATACCAATGGCAAGAAAGACAATGTGGTACCTAAGGCCATGGAATTAATGCTTTGCTGACCGCATGTTCAGATGCTCAAATACAGCAATACAAAGGTCCTAAACACAAATTTTGCTCTATAAAGTCTGAAAGATATTATATTTATAGATCAAGAAAGTTCCCCTGGCTGGCTGGATATTAATAAAGTTTAAGATATATAAGGGAGGGGCACCTGGGAGGCTCAGTCGGTTAAGCGTCCCAAGTTCGGCTCAGGTCATGATCTCACGGGCTTGTGAGTTTGAGCCCTGCATCAGGCTCTGTGCTGACAGCTTGGAGTCTGAAACCTGTTTCAGATTCTGTGCGTGCCTGTCTCTCTGCCTCTCCCCACTCATGATCTGTCTCTCCCTCAAAAATAAACAAACATTAAAAAAATTTTTTAAAGATATATAAGGGAAAATCTGTTTACATAATGAAATACCACCTAAGCATGTACTAGGTTATTTTGAGTGTTGCACTATAACAACCCACTCAAGTATCTCATTGATAATATTCCACAAATCACTGAGTACTGTGGTCACACAATCTAACAGATACAATCTATACCAGGGTCACTGTTTTCTCTCATAAAGCTGTAATTCGGAGAATTGGCTGACAGGAAAATAAAGGAAAAAGTAATGAGCTTAAAAATTTTATTGAGTGACTGGGACGGATTCTAGGTAACTTAACAGGAAGGAAAAAGAGCATTAAGTGTTAGCTATTGCTTAAAAAGGAATATTCTGCACAATCTGACCAATGGGTTCCTCCTAAATCCAGGATATTCTTTGGCACCTACTGACCATGTTTATTGACCCTATGATGTCATTAATGGTATGATGTACCATTATTTTATGTTCAGTAAGACAGAAAAATAGCATTTATTAAAATATGATCCGTCATTAATTGCAAGATGCATATAAATTTCAGATACGTGAAAATGTAAAAGAAAGGCTGAGAAAACATCAAAGAAAGTCACTGTTAGAGCCTACATAGACTCACACTTTGTTGGATTCATCTGAAATTTCCCACATTTTATCTGAAACTCCTCATTGGATAGGAATCAATGAGGATTGAATCATCTTGTATGTGCAAAATGATGGGGGATAGCTTGCACAATGAGATTTATATTCATTTTTTTTAAAGTGTACCATTATATCTTTAAAATTAAAATTTAAGAAAGTTGGGGTGCCTGAGCAGCTCAGTTGGTTAAACGTTCGACTCTTGATTTTGGCTTAGGTCATGATCTCACTCACAGTTGTCGAGTTGGAGCCCATTGTTGGGCTTTGTGCTGACAGCACAGAGCCTGCTTGTGATTCTCTGTTTCCCTGTCTCTCTGACCCTCCAAGCACACACATGTCCCCCCTCCCCCCCCACACACACTCTCTCTCTTGAAAATAAAAACACTTTTAAAAATTTAACAAAGTAAAATACATTATCCAAGTGTGTAAACTTTTCATACAGGAATCTCATTGTATGTAACTAAACTGAAAGTCAATTATCGAGCACCATTTTAATGTATTTGAAAAACATAATGGTCTTGGAGTCAGAGAATCTTAGATCTAGAATTAGTCAAAGGGATACTATTTATCGTATTTTGTTTTGTACTAGTGTCTTCCAGGGCTACTTTTTATACAAGCACATGACCTGTTTAAGCTGTGTCATTATTTCTTTTATGCCAATTAACAGCTGTTGTCTACAACACTTTAAAAAAGTCCAGTTATAGGGTGCCTAGGTGGCTCAGTTGGTTAAGCGTCTGACTTCAGCTCAGGTCATGATCTCACAGTCGGTGAGTTTGAGCCCCGCGTCGGGCTCTCTGCTGACAGCTCAGGGTCTGGAGCCTGCGTGGTCTTCTGTGTCTCCCTCTCTCTCTGCCCCTCGCCCACTCACACTCTATCAAAAATGAATAAATGTAAAAAAAGTTTTTCAAGTCCTGTTACTTATCAAATGATATATCATTTTTTGAACAATATTTAGGAAAGAAGGAACAAAAACCTTAATTTTTAAATTTCATGCCTTGACATAAAATTGTGTTATACATCCCAGAAAAAACTTGTACTAGATTAGCTCTCATTTAATTAGTTTAACAAACTACAGATGATTTACTTTAATGAATAATCTCCATAAAGAAATCCCTAAAATATCAGAGCACTTATACCCAACCTAGTTATAGCTACGTGAAAAGTCAAAAGTGGAATAATCTAAGGAGATGAGTTAATTTGATTGTTGCTTTTATTTTTTACTTGGATTTTCCTGATGTACAATAAACAAAACAAAACAAAACAAAAAAACAGAACAACCTCCCCCCTCACCATGATATTTACCTCAAGGTATCAATGAAAACTAGTCTGCATTTCACATTGATATTAGAGTTTTGATTTGTTATGTGAAGCAAAAGATACTCTTCTTAGATATATAAATTCCTGTAAAGATAGTGGGTTATTTTCTCCAGTATCATAATTGATTCATCCACCAGAGGTTGCCATAGGGCTTTTTGCAGTTGAAAGACAATGAGAAATATCAAGACTGTACAGAATATAACAAAGCTAACCATCTATTTACTATCTGTCAAATATCTATCTACACTAATATCTATCTATCTATTTGTATGTAAAAAGGATCTAATAAATAGCAGCCAAGTGACAACACCTTTAGATATTAGATTTGGCTTAATCTAAAATGGAATGGAAAATAAATTAGCAAAACAATCTTTTTGTATTTATTTTAAGTTCTGTTTCAGTTATCAGTTTGTTTGTTTGTTCGTTTGTTTGTTTGTTTGTTTCCTTATGGCTAAGTCTGATTTCCTAAAATTTCTTTTAGATCTTTCACCACTGTTTTGAATTACCGGAGAACTGGTTTTTATGTGAGCCATATCTAGTCTCACCAGTAACTCCTGGCTCCTGCCGTCTGAATGTGTGAGTAACATTTTTAGCAACATAAGGACAGGAGAATATCTCCAGGATACCGGGGGCAGATGTATTTAAATGAAACTCTTCTATTTCTTTTCATATAAAGTATTTGTGAATAAGTATACATGCATTTACTCAACAGAAAATAAAAAATCTGGTCTCAGACCATATTCTCAAGTCATTTCCTTATTGTGAATTATCATACAGATTGAGTTGTTGGTATCAAAGCCCATTTAAGTTTTTTTTTTTTTTTTTTTTTTTTTTTTTTTGATAAAAGCTCACATCCAATTCACTAGGCGATAGGAGATAGGTTTTGTGCTTAATAGTGTTTCTCTTTAAAAGTGCAACTGTAATGAGCAGTGGAATAAAAAAAAAGAAAAAAACACAACGAAAGAAACAAAAAAACAGCCCTGTGAAGTATTAACAATAACCAGACACAAAATACTCTAATCAGAAATACTACCCCGGACAAAAAAGAAATGTAAGGCTGGAGACATTAAGTTTATGTATGTACACACTAGCACTTCTGGATAGCTCCCAAAGGCACAGGGCTTACTACTTCCAAAAAGTACCCACTATTAAGGTGACATAGGTCTTGTCCCTTGAGCCTCCTTAAAGAAACAACAACTGTTCAGTAGCAGTGTAACAGATGTTAAAAAGAATCATTAGCAATCTAAATGTTTTTCTGAGCAGATGTCTCACTTCTGTGGCTAACTTTGGAGGGAGTGAAGTGGGGTGAAGTGGGATGCAGTGAGAATGGGGGGAAAGGAAGAAAAGTTGAAAGGAATCAATACTAAGCAGATCTTCTTAACAATTACTCATGTAATTATACCAAAGACAAGAATTGAGGTGTGGGGTCTTCTAATGGCTGCTGGTTGACGAAGAAGAAAGGTAAACAACCCAAGGGAAGAATTAAACTCATTTTGCTCCATTGACTTGGCACGCAACTTTGGGTCAATGAGAGGGGGAGAGACAAGCAGTATTATAGAGAGATTTAATGCTAAAATAGCAATTGTGCACTTTTCGATTGATATCAATATGGAATCCAAGGCTAAAAAAGAATCCATGGAAAGAATGAAAATGAGGAAAACCATTCCACCTGTGAGATGAATCCATGAAAGGAATAAGAAAGTGATTAGGTTAGGCGACTGTGGTTGTAACGTTATTTCCTCAGGGGCAAATTTTGGAAGATTTTTCTCAAGCATTTTTCACCCCTAAAAACCCCAAGGTGGAAATTCTCTGTGTAAAGAATGTGCAACCTCAGCTTCCTCATCTAAGTCCTCCCTTTCTTCCCAAAAGGACACAATGTGGAAGCATATATAAATTATCTGCACCTTCAGAGAACCATTGTTTTAGTATAGTAGAGTAAAGGGAAACAGGTACTAGAACATAGTCTTTCTTATAATTTTAGCTCTCAAATAAGTAAACAATATAATTATAGACCATAGAAAACTCATGGTCAGTAATACAGAAAACTCAGTGAAAACATAAATTGTGCATTTAATATACGCATCATGATATATACTGAATAACAGTTTGACCTTGGCTATATGTAACCAGATCCAGAGATTTTACAAGACAAAATTATATGGCAGCAACAGTTTCCAGGGTTCCCAGGAAAAAGTAGACCTTTTTATACATTGAAAATCTGACTATATATTGGATTTGTGAAAGTTGAAGAGCCTAAAAGGCAAATCCCAGTTCTGTAACATAAATTCATATTGATTAAGTCACACGCTACTGTTCCACTTTTTTTCTGTCTCAATAATAAAATGTATGAGGACAGACAACTATGCTAACATCACAGTGTGTGAGTAAGTAGCTTTAATCATTAATTTTAAGTGACAGATGACATTTACTGATGCCTTTATTCCACAAATATTTATTAAAAACCTATTCTACACCAGTATGGTGGATAATCTTTGACAACTACAAAGATTAAAGAAATGTTGCTACTACTCATAAGTGGCTCAAGGTCTAGTAAATGAGAGGCTCAGTCCCCACACAAGATAATCCTGGAAGTGAGTTATGCACCTGAGGATACAGTGAGCCCTAAGAATGCAATGGAAGCCACATTCCTACTGCAGCCAGTGAAGAACAACTCAGAGAAGTCAAGTTCTGGTTGTGCTGGTCACCTGCATTTAACCTGATTTGAAACATGGAAAGATTTTGGAATTCCTCATAAACAATGTATTGATTTAATTACAATGGATCTGTCAAACACAAAATACAGTCTTTGTAAGAATCAATCGATTCTTATTTATTCTCAACATTGGAGTCTCTAGTAACCATTCACACTATTTGAGATGTGGCATGATACAGGAGAAGTGATGGTGGCACACACTTATTTTCCTCACTCAGACGAGATACCTTTATTGTTTAAATTACAAAGGCTTCTATGATTTGCAACTTTCTTATTTCTCCAATATTATCATCCTAACTTGGCAAGAATAATGCAAAAACCCTTCAACTACTCATTGAATGTGGAGTCCCACACTGAATGTGGCATGATTTCTGAAACTGATTTTTTAATGTATATAATTGGAGAATAATTTAACATTCTTAAGAATGGTGCATTTAATAAGAACCGCCACAATAATAAGCATTATCATAATAACAGCAACAGAATCAAACACCTATTCAATACTTAGCATGTACTGGATAGCCTTTTAAACTCTTTAAATAGATTAACTCACTTTAGTCTCACAACAGCCTTATGAGGTAGGTGCTGTTTTCTCCCTTTTACAGATAAATAAACTGAAGCAGAGAGAGGCTATGCTCAGCAGAGAGGTTAGTTGTTCAAGGTCACATAGCTAATAGGTGACAAAGTTATATTTAAACACAACCAGGGTGCCTGGGTGTCTCAGTCTGCTGAGCATCCAACTTTGGCTCAGGTCATGATCTCACTGTTTGTGGGTTTGAGCCTCACATTAGGCTCTGTGCTGACAGCTCAAAGCCTGGAGCCTGCTTCGAATTCTGTGTCTCCCTCCCTCTCTGACCTTCCCTTACTCGAGCGCGCATGCTCTCTCTCTCTCTAAAATAAACAAACATTAAAAAAAAAATTAAAAAAAACAAAAAAACACAACCTGGCTCTAAAGTCTGTGATTTTAACATAGACTTTGTAAAATGGGCAGGAAACCTGAACAGACATTTTTCCAAAGATACACAGATGGCAAACAGACACATGAGAAGGTGCTCAACATCAATAATCATCAGGGAAGTGCAAATTAAAACCACAATGAGATGTCATCTTATACCTGTCAAAATGGGTAGACTCAAAAAGGCATGAAACAATAAATGTTGGAGAAGATGTGGAGAAAAGGGAACCCTTGTGCACTGCTGATGGAAATATAAACTGGTGTAGTCACTGGGGACAAGACTATGGAGGTTCTTCTAAAGTTAAAAAAGAAATACCAAATGATCCAGTAATTCTACTACTGGATACTTACCCAAAGAAAATGAAAACATTAATGTAAAAAGAAATATGTACTCCTATGTTGATAGCAGCAATTATTTATAATAGCCAAGATATGGAACCAACCCAAGTGTCCATCAATAGACAAATGGATAAAGAAGAAATGGTAAGAAAGAGACAAACCAAAAAACAGACCCTTAACTACAGAGAACAAGCTGATGGCTACCAGCGGGAGAGGTAGATGGGGAGATGGGTAAAAGAGGTAAAGGGGATTAAGAATACACTTACCGTGATGAGCCCTGAGTAATGTATAGAATTGTTGAATCACTATGGTGTACACCTGAAACTAATATAACATTGTATGTTAACAACACTGGCTTTAAAATAAATCAATCAATGAATGAAGATATGGCATATATACGTGTGTGTATGTGTGTGTGTGTGTGTGTGTGTGTGTATACACATACATACAATGGATTATTACTAAATCAAAAAAAAAAAGATCTTATAATTTATGACAACATGGACAAACCTACCGGATATTATGCTAAATGAAATAAAGCAAAGACAAATGTCCTAGAACTTCACTTACATGTGGAATCTAAAAAAACAAATGAATAAACAAACCAATAAACAGACTCTTATTTTTTTTAAATGTTTTTTTATTTATTTAGAGAGAGAGTGAGCAAGCAAGGGAGGGGCAGAGAGAGAGACAGAGAGAATCCCGAGTAGTTTCCACACTGTCAGCACAGAGCCTGACACAGGGCCCGAACCCATGACCTATGAGATCATGATCTAAGCCAAAATCAAGAGTTGGACACATAACTGACTGAGCCACCCAGGTGCCCCCAATAGACTCTTAAATACAGAGAAATGATGGTTGCCAGAGGGGAGGTGGGTGGGAGGATCGGTGAAATAGATAAAGGGGATTAAGAGTTATAAAATCAGTAAGTCCCAGAGATGAAAAGTACAGTGTAAAGAATATGGTCAGTTAAAAAAAGAAAGAATATGGTCAATAATACTGTGATAAATTTTATGGTGACAGATGGCAGGTGCATTTATGATGAGCACTGAATAATGTATAGAATTATTGAATCAGTATGTTGTACACCTGAAATTTAACATAACATTGTACATTAATTATACTTCAATTAAAATAAATAATAAAAACCCAACCTGGTTCTAAATTCTGTGCTTTTAGCCATTCCACTGTATCTCTTTGTTGACTAGGTATAGAAATGGAAGAGGAAAGTCTTCCTTTTAAGGTATGATGGAAGCTAGGAGAATAAAAAGGGTGCAAGAAGAAATCTTCACCCTATAATATTAAATCCTAGAATGTCTCTTAACCATTGTCATTATTTTAAAAATAAAGATAGCGATGCAATACGTGGGTAAAGATTTTTTGTTTTTAGAGATTTTAAATGAGTTCGCGAAAGAAAGAACATAATAAACTGCAAGTTATTTTAAGAAGTTAAAAGTTTGTGGGCAGGCCCTAAACACTCTTTCTGTTCTCCAGTAACAATTCCTTGAAAAGAAACTTTGGATCTTGAGATGAAAAAAGATCTATTTGGTCATCTTGTCCATCTCACCGCTGGTAGAGAATTGCTCCTGACAGTAAAGAAGTTAACTTATTGACAGCACTCTTTAAGCAGCAATTTACCAGGTGAATCCCTAAAGGCAAGGATGACTTCTCTGGTTTATCTTTGCCTTCTTATCATCAGTATAGTTAGGAGACCCATTCAATCTTCTCTGCCAGATGAGGAAAGGGGTCAGGATTCTTGAAAATGTTTCTAATCTATACTTGAGTAAAAGTGCAGCTAATAGTATTTGATAGTGTAATCTGGGATCATTGCTTTTCTTTCCTATTTGGGCTAGTGTGTATACAAGTATGTGCATTTGTATAAGATATTTGACAATGAAATTATGCAATATCAAATTATATTTTACACGCAAGCTTAGTATGCTATTTTTTAAATGGTTATTTTTTTTTTTATTTTGAGGGAGATAGAGTGTGTGAGGGAGGAGGGTCAGAGAGAGAGGGAAGGAGAGCGTCCCAAGCAGGTTCCTCCTTGTTAGCACAGAGCCCACCTCAGGACTCAATGCCACAAACCATGAGATCAGGACCTGAGCCAAAATCAAGAGTTGGAAGTTGAACCAACTGGGCCACCCACGTGTCCCAAGATGCTATTTGTTAGGTAGGAAAATAAAAAGTATAATGGGATGACAAAGGCGATATGGGGAAATGGGTACCTCTTAAACACATTCTGAGTGAAGAAGTCTTATTGTCAAAATTATCGATTTTAATGAATTTCACAGGTATTAGAATTATAAAAAGTTGGAAATTTAGGAAGGTTTATTCTTTCAGTTCAACTTTGGTGCTCTATCATCATTCTATGAGTATTCCATGGGATAATGTTATATAAAACAGTTGCAAAGAAGTAGATGTGTTATAAACTGTTCAACTAATACTAGTCTCTTTACATTTCAAGCCTTTTTTAAACAGGTGGACAAAGTACCTCAACTCTTTGACTAGATGGTCTAATCTCATCACCACTGCTGAGATATATCTGCTTTCAGCTACTCCTCTTTATTCTTCAGAAAGTATGTTACTAAAAGAGCCAATAGTCTATACAGTGCAGCAAGAAGCTATACGTATATGAACGGCCAAAGGACTTCTTGCTTCAAACTATATTCTACTTCTGCCTGTTATTCAACTGATGAATTATATCTAGGCACCGCCAATAAATGCAAATGTTATATAACGGTCCCATATTGTCTGTTACAGTAGATTCCTAGACTACTGTGTAATAATTGGAGAGAATGAAACAATCCCAAAAATAATACAAGGGAGACAGGACAAGAGAAAGGCAATGGGGAAAAGGTTCTTCTTCTTTTTTTTTCACGCTTATTTTTCAGAGAGAGAGAGAGAGAGAGAGAGAGAGAGAATGCAAGTGGGGGAAGATCAGAGAAACAGGGAGACAGAGAATCCCAAACAGGTTCTGCATTATAAGTGCAGAATCGGACTCAGGGCTCGATTCCATGAACCATGAGCTCATGACCTGATAACCTGAACTGAAATCAAGAGTTGGATGCTTAACTGACAAGTCACCCACACACCCCAAAATGTTCTTGTTTCTATGGAAAGGCACAGTTCAGATGAGTTCCAGAGGAATGATGAGAGGGCAAGAAGGAAGAGACGCGAGTGTTAAGAAGAAAAATAAAGTTTTTGCTTGTGCCCTATCTACTACTGGACATGAATGCCAGGAACCAAAGCCATGAACGAGTGGTCATTAGTTACTGAGGTTATAACCAAGGTGATTACCTGTTAGTTGTTAGCTTAAAATACTTAAGTTCAAATACAACTACCAAGACTTTTACCTGAGGGGCGCCTGGGTGGCTCAGTCGGTTGGGCGGCCGACTTCGACTCAGGTCATGATCTTGCGGTCCGTGAGTTCGAGCCCCGTGTCAGGCTCTGTGCTGACAGCTCAGAGCCTGGAGCCTGTTTCAGATTCTCTGTCTCCCTCTCTCTGAACCTCCCCCGTTCATGCTTTGTCTCTCTCTGTCTCAAAAACAAATAAACGTTAAAAAAAATTAAAAAAAAAAAAAAGACTTTTACCTGAGAGATCTTCTCTCCCTGCCTTCACTTGGCATTTGGTTACTGGAATAGGCCTGCCTCTGGCTTCACTTTTAATTGCTGTTGCATGATCATATAACAGGCTTACCATGTATACCACTCATTAACTGTTTTATGCACTGATATTGTTTCAGAAGTAGGGTAAAGATTTTTATGCCAGAGAAGTATTTGTTTCCCCGTGGTTATTTTTTTCATTTCTCTGAGGGATATTGCAATAGCAATCATCATCATCATGATCATCTCTTTATAGTCGCTGGACCATAATATAGGCTGGTCAAAAGTAGAAGGATGAAGAAAAGGGGACCAGGTATGAGTGGATTTCTAATGTTAATACATGATACTATTCATATTTTGGGAATAATCTAGATCAAGGGAGCAAAGGTCACTCTAGTTTCTTATCTTAGATTAAGCCACTCTCAGTAAGCGAACCAACAATCACAGAAGAAGAAAGTGAAAAGTACTTATTTTCCTATTTGTCTGTGGTGAGTGTGTGGTTCCTGGAAGGTATCTAGAAAGAGTTTTCTTGTGGATGTGTTGCTATGGTACTTAAAAAACAGAGAAGTATATAAATTTGGCAATCACCAACATGTAGCAACAAACTGGTGATGTGTGAAACATGAGGTAGTGTATAATAAACGGTTGCATTGAAAATATTCCAGATGAAGTTTTATAGTGTATTAAGTATTCAGCTTCAAGAGGAGAACACAAGGAGGCTGTATCTGGCCCTTTCTGTAACTGGGAAATTTACATCATGTTTTTTAAAGACGATTACCCAGAACTCTTTTAAAACTCACAAATACAGTCGAATCTCTTTCAATGTACACTTTGCAAAAAAGAGAAAATGATACAGTCATGTTACTGATCACACTTCTGATGACTAATGGGACTTGGTGAACCTTTTTCATTTAAACGTGAAATAGGATGTGTCACTGTGCTTTCTTTGGAATTATTAAAACTTCATACTTGCCAATTCAGTCTCAAAAATCCCCATGGGTAAATTCTTCATGTGATGAACTAAATGTGGGGAAGAGAAGGCATCGCAGTGATCAAAACCTCTTAGAATTTTATGATTCCTGTACTGCTCTGACACACATTTGAGAGAGGGCCTCTGCAAGTGTATGAAGGTTAAATCTTAACTGAGGACATGAATCTAAGCCCTGGTATCTAGTTCATATTCTAACGAGGGAAAGACATTTGTTTTTAAAATGATTCCAGTTTGGGGGCGCCTGGGTGGCTCAGTCGGTTAAGCGTCCGACTTCGGCTCAGGTCATGATCTCACGGTTCATGGGTTCCAGCCCTGCATCGGGCTCTGTGCTGACAGCTTAGAACCTGGAGCCTGTTTCAGATTCTGTGTCTCCCTCTCTCTCTGCCCCTCTCCCACTCACACTCTCTCTCTGTCTCAAAAATAAATAAACATTAAAAAAAAATTTTTTTTTAAATGATTCCAGTTTGGAGGAAATCGAGTTCAACACGAGATCCTGCTTTCTAATAGTAAGGTCCAGTGCCGCTGCGCAGGTAACAATGCCAGCACCGGCGACCTCCCCCAAACAATGAAGGACTTCTCCAACACCTTCTGTGTGATCATGGGTTCAAACAGACCCTTTTTTAATCTTCTCTGAGATTCTGTTCCAGTTCTGAAATTGTCCTATCCCCCTGAATTGGAGAACCAGCTTACCCTGTGGTGCTGAAAATGAAAGCCAAAGTCTTTCCCAGACTGAATGGGATGGCTACATCTGATATGACTTAGACACTATTTTGCTGATGCCACTGTGTGGTGGTCACCAGTCCTACTCACTCTCTGTCCCGTGTATAGCTCCATTATTAAGATTTCTGTAAAATGTGGCATCCTTCATACTGATTCATTCAATTGTATATTCGTCCATAACATCTTAACATCTATTAGTTTAAGCATGAAAGGGTGGTGAAGTCCTCACTGGTCAGTCATATTCTCGAATTAGACATAAACTTACAAAGACAACCTGTATGGCACATCTTGCCCAAAGTTCCATAGCCAACATTAGGGAGCCAGCACCCCACTCCCATACTTCAGTTAAAGGGTTTCTTAGCATAAGTAAAAACCTGTCCAACATAGTTCATGGTGGAAAGCACAAAGTTGTGCTGATTTATGTACGTGCTTAACAAATGTTTGTGCAGAATGAAAGGTGGACATCTTTGACATGTGCTTTATCTTCATAGCATATCATCACTAAAACAAAGGAAATGACATTTTACATATTCACAGTTAGGCAGGCATTACGTTCGCATTTTAAGTTGTCAGTAAAAGCAAAGGGTTTTGTGATAATTCATCATTTTCTATCTAGTGGTCCTTTTCCTATTTAAAGCAATGTTTTTGTGTTTTTCCCCAAGTACTCTACACGTTCAGAGAAACTTCTCCAGTAACAAACTATATAGAAATGATTCTGAAAGTATAGTCTTTGTTGTTTCTTTTTTTTTTAAATTTCTATTCATATTTTTAAAGGCAGAGAGACATAGAGTGTGAGAAGTGGAGGGGCAGAGAGAAAGGGAGACACACACAATCTGAAGCAAGCTCCAGGTTCCAAGCTGTCAGCACAGAGCCCGACGCAGGGCTTGAACTCGTGAACTGTGAGATCATGACCTGAGCTGAAGTCAGACGCTTAACCAACTGAGCCACCCAGGTGCATGTGTTGTTGTTTCTTAATCTAAATTTGTGTAAACCCTAACAGGAGTACCTAACCCATGAAATGTGGCACACCATAACTCAAGAGATGTGTGCCTGTATCCATTTCCTTTTAAAAAGGAAAAAGCGACCTCTTTTAAAACTTATTTATTGCCATTCTTAGAGATGTGAAAATGCTACCTGGACTCTAAGAAGGATAAAGAGATTCAGACAGGGCGTCCAAAAACCCAAGGTCTAGCCAGTCTCCTCATCAGATCATAGGTCTCTGACCAAATCTCTCTCATGATTAAATTGATTCATCTATAAATGTTTATCTTATTCAAAGAAAATTATTAGGACCCATTTTCTGCTATATCCAGTCTGTAAGTCCATTTTGTATGGGGGAAATCTGGGTACTCTGAAGCCAAGTATTTACAATTCTATCCAAAATAATTACCTAAGCTAAAAGACCTCTATAAAAAATTTATTTTTGACAGAGAACACACTGATGGTTGCCAGAGGGGAAGAGGGGTGGAGAATAAGCAAAATGGGTGAAGGGGAGTGGGAATTTCGGCTTCTAGTAATGTAATGAATAAGTCCTGTGAATAAAAGGCACTATGTAGGAAACAGTGATATTGTAAAAGCATTGGATGGTGATAAAGGTAGCTCCACTTATGGTGAGCACAGCATAACATATAGAGAAGTTGAATCACTTTGTTGTACACCTGAAATTAATGTAGAGTTGTGTGTCAACTCAAAAAAAAATTAATTCTATTTTTGGTCTATTTGCAAATGCTATGCGGATAAAAGTCAATTGTATTAAATTTTGTGTCTGTGCTATAAATGGATTCCAGTTGGCAAATGCATGTTAATAATTATAATCTAAAAACCTAGTACCTATCAAATACGCTAACGACTCATTGAATTTGAATATCTGGAAAGTTTAAGAATCATTAACTTAAGTTCATATTAAATTAAAGAGAACTTCTTATACATAACCTTCGACACTATGAGCGTACAGACTATGCTTTTTTTTTTCTTACAAAAAAACATTGTCTTTTTCTTCATTAATTTAATCTGACATATGTGTAGTGAATGCTAATTTTTTCTTCTGCGCTCTTTTTACATACACTTTTTTTGTTATATTTTTCAGAGAAGATTATTTTTCTTTTTTATAAGGTGGGAGTTGCTCTGTATAACAGCCATTCTTGTCGCTGAACAAATGTATACCTGTGAATCCAGTCTGGAGTGAAAGGTAGGAAGAGCACAAAAGGGAGAGAATATAAAGTATATCTGTGTGGAGCAGGAGACAATCAATTAGATTCATTATCTGCTCTACATTCCAGTCACTTCTTTAAAAGAAAAGAAGTACATAATACCATGGCAACAGTTAGACTTGCAGTCCGTTTCGGTATATAATCATTAAGAGGTCTTCAGCCTTCCCTGAAAATAGATATGAAAAAAATTCCAGTGGTTGCACAAACTCCCTATATTTATGCTGATTAAATGACAAGTTTGTAATTTACAGGTGTCTTATTGCCATGGGAATGCAATCATACAATTCCATTTTAGAATTCAAGGGCTTTTGAAACATGCTGCATGATTGTTAGCTGGGCTGCAAGCTAAGATTAAATTGAAGGGGCGGCATGTAGATTTTAGAACATGGTGTTGACATTTACTGGCCAATCACATTTTGCAACACTCCTGCATGACAGCAGATGTTGACCTTTCAAGCTTTCCCTATCTGCTTTCACACATTACCTGCAGAAATTAACATAACTCTGCTTCCTGCTCTATGCTGCTATTAATGTCATCTGGGAATTGAGATTCATGAATTCAGTTATTACCCAGGCTTGAGACCCGTTTTATACTCTAAGCACAGAACTAACAGCTCCTGGGAGCTGGTATTTTTGGATGTAGCTTCAACAACCAACCACCTTTGTGGTTGAGGGATAGCTAGAAGCTATGGTGTAAAAAATGTCATAGGGAACAAGAGGAGAATTAGGCAGAGGAGGACAGTTTCAAGGAGAATGCTAAGGGCCAAATAATTGTGAATACATGGGATAGGAGAGCTTAAAACACAAAAAGCGTACATTTTAAGTGAGTCAAATAATGGTGTGAGTTTCACTTCTCTTGTTAACTGAACCATGAAAATGATACCCCTTAGAGTCTGTGTGCAGTGAGCTTCAGGGTTTACTTCCCAACGCCTGGGGCCTCTATTATAGATGATTTAGGAGAGAAACAATCCAAGGTAAAGATGTCTTAGATAGCCCTTAGGAGTTCTGTGCATAATTGTAAGCCACATTCTGTAGCACTTCCTTCTAAACAAAAATCCTACCATTTCTCTATTACCTTGTCAGATACTTTTTGTTCATTTTTTTCCTAAGCATAGAAGTCCTGCTTCTAAAATATTTGGAGGGAACCTGTCAATGGGGGAATGAAATTCTGAGATATATTATTTTCTGGGACAGGAATTAGCACCTCCTATAAGTCCCAGTAATACAGATATCATTACAATGAAATATCTCTAGAAATAGGAGGACAAAGTTATGACACTGTTTATCAAAATTTGCAGACTGTGAAGGAGGATTCTGAATTTTGCTTAACCTTTTCTCCAGGTTAGCTGTATGGATTTAGTAAATTTCCTGTCGTCTATCTTTTAAAGTCCTTGGAGAGCATCTATGAAATATCTTAGTCACAGTTCTGTGAATCTAGTCTTTTGAGATACAGGCAGATGCATTTATCTCAAATAGGAATTGATTAACAGAGCTCAAGATGTCACCAATGAGATATGCATATACAGGCTAATTCAATGGCATTGCTCTGATTTACCCTCCAGCAAACATTCTGTGCTGATTTGCATGTTTCAGCCACGGTGAATTTTCCAGCAGTTTCTCTAAAATGAGCACCTCTTATCGCATATATGAAATACACAAGCATCGTGATTTAAAGGACCAAAACCCACCCTTAAAAAATATCTTTCCAACTCCATTCCACTGTGCTTGAGTTTCTATGTTTTGAAATGATTTTATATGTATGAATTAGTATTTTCTCAAAATTGTTTAATGCAAAGAAATGCTCCTGGGATGAGTGACAACGGTCTGCCTAGTATTTTCCTATGAATAACTTGACCCAGTTTCTTTTTTGTTTGAAAGCAAAGATTAGTTAATATACATTTATCCAAATGCCAGATGGACATTTCCAACCAGATATACCATAAGCAGTTCAAAGTAAAGATGTCCAAACCTGAACTGATCATTTTCACCAGACCCCTCAGCAATTAGATTTTCTTCCTAAACTGGAGAAGATGAGGTACACTCTTATCTTTGTTATACACTATACCATTTGGATTTTATCCTGAGAGGAGTTGAGAAGGACTATAAGCAGCAGAGTAACATGATAAAACTAGCATTAAAAAATCATGCTAAATTATAGGGTGAAGCATCGGATGGAGAGGGCCTGGGCATGGTAAGGACACAAATAGGGAAGAAACATTTGGGATGCTATTGCAGTAATTGAGAGGTGGGAATTTCCTTTAATAATCCACTAGAGTAGTGATCATGAGAGGCATCCAGGCTTGAGATTCATGAAGGAAATCTGAGTACATTTAACAATATATATAAAGGGTGACATCAGTGAGGGAAGAGTTAGGGAAGATTTTTAGTTTTTGTTTCTAAAATACAGTAGCTGTTGGTGCTTCTCATTAAGGAAGGAGACATGTAGCAAAAATGGTTTGGGGAAATATGTTGACTTCATTTTTAGACATGTAATTTTGAAATCCTATGAGCTAACCAGCTGGACCTATTTCTTTAAGCTCCTCTAGCCACATATGTATTTTTCACAAAACACCACATAAAATGGAATCTCCAGCATTCTTTTTGTTCATGGTCCAAATTGGAACTTGCTTATCCAGGGCCTTCTAGAAGAGCCAGTGTGGCAAAAAAGCAAGGCTTGGTTTATGAAATGCAAAGTAGTTGGACCCAAGTCCCTGCTCTGCCTTTTGCTTGTTGTGTGATCTCAGATGAAATGTTCTGCATTTAAATTTCTTTATCTTTAAAATGGAGCTGTTAAAACCCATACTGGCCTATAATAAAACACTCAAACTTTGCAGTTTCTATTATTTAGTACTTGTTATTTTACTCATGTGAGGTTTTTGTTTTGTTTTTGTTTTTGTTTGTTTGGTTTGGTTTGGTTTGGCTTTTGTTTTGGTTTGTGTTTTGCTTTTAGTCTGATCTTATGATCAACTTTTGCAGGCAGGACCATCTTCCTGGATTAGAGGGTCCTTAACTACCCTCAACCCACAAAACAACACATTGGTAAGATTGGGAGGGAAGTATTCAGTGCAACCAGGGATCAAAGCAACTATACTAGGTACTATAAATGTAGACTTCCAACCCATTATAATTTGGTGGCTTATTGAAAGTATCCAAATGAGAAATTATGCTTCTGTATGCATATTTAATTTTATTACTGTGACTGTTGTTTTTTTCCCTATTTTTCCACTAAATGGTGCTGAGAAAAACAGAAATAATTTTCTAAGAGCAATGTGAACACATTCTTGTAATTTATGGAAACTGACCAGTTGTTGATTATATACAACATTATGGACATGAATTATAATCATATTAATTTGCCTCTAAAGCCTTAAAATATTTCTTCCAATGAAAATGAGCCTCTTTACACTTTTCTAGACCTCTTAATCACAATTGTTGTCCTACAAGAGGACCTAATTTTGGAACACAACAACAAAGCCTGTCTATGCTATGGCAGGGCTTTATACAGACTTGCGTTTCCTAGGACACGAAATGACTGGGTTTGCATGATCCGTGTCCAGAGTGTAATTAATTAAGAAACATTTAGGAACAAATGCCCACACTAGAAAATTCCATAAAATAAAGTTCTTAGGTTAAATATTCAAAGGTGATTTAACTTGGGGCAGTGACTTCCCAAAATGTCCCATATATGTAAGTGTTGAAATAGGTCACAATAAATTGTATTTAACAAATATTTATTCAGTGTTTATTATATGTCAGGTGGTAGAGGAAGAAAAATCCTCCCTTTCTTCCCACAGTCGCTCATTCTTCACTAGAAGACACCTGTTTTACACTTCCATTCGTTCACCCATGCTTCTAACATGCTTGCTCTCTCCTCTTACTACGTTCACACCACACCTCACCTAAAAGAGGAGCCATGGTTTACCAGTAGGCATGATTACTTTGCCTTAAAGGCAAACCTATCTGCAGTCTTTCTCTTGTGCTTTGTGTTCTCCATAGAGCAAGCTCACTTGGGTGGGGTCTGACTATATCTTATCCTCCTCTGTCTGTTCTCTGTCATTCACCCACAACAGAGTGAAGAGGTGATGCCAGAATTTGCTGCATACTTGCCTATCTTAATTGTTACATGAAGGGGAAAGAAGGAGAGCACAGGTTAAATAGCAATCTCCATTCCAAGGTTATGGAAGTTCTGCGTTAGGAGGGACTGAGTACTTCCCCAGAACTTAATAAAATGGTATTTTGCTTCCATCTGATTACTGCTCTTTGAAAACAGCTTTCTGAGCCTGGATATTCTGAAATAGAAGGGTTGATAAGATTATGAAAATCTCAACTGAAACTTGTTGTATACCATGTTTCATCAAGTGTTAGACGGACACATCCAGGTCTAGAAAGAGCAGGGGAGCAGTTTATTCTCAAATTTCCTACATTTTTGCCTGAAAATCATACGGAATTCCCCCCCGCAAAAGAAGAAAAATTACAAACTACTTTTTCAATGAGACTAGCACATAGAAGAGACCCACTTTAAATGTAAATGTGGTCAAAAACAACTGAGACGAGGACAATTAATGTGGGCAGCCGAAATTATGTGGCCATGTGCTAGGAACATCAGGTTATGTGTAGGGGTCTAACATTGATAGCAAATATATTCTCCTGGAAATTATATAATTTTGGAGTCTGAAGTGTTATGACAGACTGAATCAAACAGAGTTCATTTCTTGGGGAAGCAGAAGCCGAGAAAGTACAGGTAGTAAGAATCTGGGGTCCAAAATTTGACTCATGGCAAAAAAAGAAATGCCTCTGAAAGTAAAGAGAACATTTGAAAAAATAGAAACTATCCTTTTTGTCTGACCAGGGCTTGCGATAAGTTAAGAATAGCAGGTCTCCCAATCTATATCAGTTCCTGAGTGAGAGATAAAGGTTATTTGGTCACACAGAACAGCCATTTTTTAAATAAGAGTGTGTCATTATATAGGCTCTCTTGGCACAGTGTGCATGCAATGTGTCAGGCTCATAATCTGAGTCATACGCCATTATAGCCAAAGAAGAGAGAGGCCGGGAACAGAAAAATCTGATGAAGTCTGTGGCCCCTCCATTTTTCATTGGTTACATTGATATATGGCCCAAGGAAACTCAACTAATTCAAATAAAAATAACATAAAGTACAAATATAGTACCCTAAAAGTGATATAAGAAAAATGGGAATTCTAGCATACGGAATCAATGAATAAAAGCAAAACTGACTAGAAGACTATTTCACCTGAAAAGCTTACACAAAGTATAGGTCAAATATTCTAACATAACTTAAAAAATATATACCTTAGTGAAATCATTACAGAGTAAATCTTCAAAACAGAAATACAAGCACTCAGGAAAGATATGGATGGATAGGGGAAGGAAAAAAAATATTAAAATTTAGGGAAAGAACCAAAAAATAAACAGGCAAAAGTGTTTCATAAATTAATTCTAAATTAAAAGGGACAAAATGGAGAATACACTGCTGAAAAGCAAAGAAAAAAATTGTGAAAATTGAGAAAAATTAACAAAATGACACAAAAGAAAGACATGAAAAGGTAATAATTAGGAAGAATATGAAATTCAGAATATGAAAAAAATTGATTTACACATAAATGGAATTCACAGAGAAGAAAACCAAAAGAAAGGAAACAAATGTAATTCAAATATTTTTGTAAAAATAATGAATCTACATATTACAAAGGCACAACACATTAATCAAGGTGAAGCACATTCTAGTAAATGTATTACTCTTATGAAAAGGAATAATCTTTTGAGCAGCCAGAAAAAAATAAAATTCTCTTGTAAATGAATGAAAATCATTTTCATACCAACACCCTCTATTATAGGACAGTACAGCACCACCCACAAATTACTAAAGAATGAAAATGTGAGGCAAAGATTTCATAACTAGCCAAGTTCTCCTTCAATTATACAAGCTAATATCATTTTTCATTCTGAAAAAAAAAAAAAATGGGGAAGTGTGACAAAATGTGATGTAAATATTATACACTCTGACAATAGAGTAATTGTACTATTAATGGGGTGCCTGGGTGGCTTAGCTGGTTGTGTCCAACTCTTGGTTTCAGCTCGGGTCATGATCTCACAGTTTCGTGAGTTTCAACCCCACATCGGTCTCCATGCTGACAATGTGGAGTCTGCTTAGGATTCTCTGTCTTCCTCTCTGTCTGCCCCTTCCCCACTTGCATGGTCTCTGTCTCTCTCAGAATAAATAAATAAAGTTAAAAAAAGAATAATTATACTATTAATAAATGAGGAAAAAATAAATGTTGAAAGTTTGCCTCATTTTAACACCTATAATATAGACATCTACAATATAAATACATCTGTATGTAATCTACATACACTTATATTTAAGATATCATTTAGAGCTGAAAAATAAGTCGTAAAATTTTAAGAATACATGAGTAAACACCAAGAACATTACTTGTATTAACTAAAAGTACAGATTAAAGAGAGCAAAGAGAAAGGAATATAAGAGAATTCAAGCTAAATTTGATGGTGTGTATGTAAGTGCGTGTATAACAACAACAACAAAAATCATCATAGAATTAAATTGAAACATCTGTCATGTAAATATAGATAGGCTTAACTTGTGTACTAAAATGAAATATATAAAACTAAGTTAAAAATCCAAACTCATCTGTATGTTAAATAAGGTGATTAACTAAACATTATTTATAAATGTCAAAAATAAAAGGAGAACATATATACCAGGCGAATGCAAATAAAATATAAGTTGGGACTGGAGCACAGGGAAGATGGTGGAGTAGGAGGATCCTAAGCACATCTTGTCACGGACACCCCAAGATTATGGTGCAAATAAGTTTGTAAATGGCATGAAGATTGGAAGAAAAAAAACTTCTACAGCTAACTGTAAAGAGAAGACCACATCAAAAAGGGTAGAAGTGGCAGAGATGTGTTTCAGAACCAACCCCCCCCCCATGAAACTAACCCCAAATGGGAGGGCATCATCAACAGAGAGAAGCCCACAGGGGGCACCCTTGGCATTGGGGACCCACACTGGAAAGATGAGTCCCTGAAACACTGGGCTTTCAAAATGAGCAGGACTTACCTGTGGGAGGGCCACAGGGTGATAGGAAACTGAGTGTTCAACATTAAAGAGCCACCATACTAAGTAACTCGTCCCAAGACACAGCACAAAAGCAGAAGTTTAGAAAGTGCCTGGGGATATATGTGAAAAACATTTATTGACTAATGTTAGAACATGTGTTGAAGGGGCAGAAATATTCAGGAAATTTCTTCAGAGACAAAGGTGCTGGCGGGCTCTGTTTCATTCCCCGTACCCAGTCGAGGTAGTTGGATGCTTATAGGAGCCAGGGTTAACACTCTCCATCTATCTTGGTAACACTTCATGATCCACTCCTCCTATACATTCACATCATCCCTATATATTCACCGACCTTTCTGGGCAGGCATACCTCCTCCAAAATGGCTCCTAGCCCACCCTACACTGCAGGCAGCCCTGGCCAGGACCAGCATCACTCCAAATTGACTCCATTCTGGGGAGAATTCAAAGTAACAATCATAAAGATACTCACTGTACTTGAGAAAAGAGTGGATCATCTCATTGAGAACTTCAACAAAGGTAGAAAATATAAAAAAGAACCAGTAAGAGCTGAAAAATTCAGCCACCAAAATAGAGTATGCAGAAGAATGGATTGATAAGCTGGAAGACAGGTTAATAAAAATCAACTGAACAGCAAAAGAAAAAAGGAAAAAATGAGAATAGGTTAAGAAAACTCAGTGACATTATCATGTGTAATAACATTCACATTATAGGGATCCCAGAAGAAGAAGGAAGCGAGAACAGGGCAGAAAACTTATTTGAAAAAAATAACAGGTGAAAACTTCCCTTATCTAGGTAAGACAGACATTCAGGGACAGGAATTACAGAGCTCCTAATGAGATGAACCTGGGGGGGGAGGGGATCCACATCATAACATACAATATATAAAAGGGCAAAAAGTAATAATAAAGAGAGAATTTTAAAAGCAGCATGAGAAAAGAAAAAGCTATACAACAGGGAAACCTCTTAATGCTATTGAATGATTTTTCAGAAGAAACTTCACAGGCCAGAAGGGAGTGGCATGATGTATTCAAAGTACTAAAAGGAAAAACCAAAACCAAAACCAAAAACAACCTATAACTAAGAATACTATACCCAGTTAGGTTATCATTCAAAATAGAAGGAGAGGTAAGGAGTAAGACAAGCACAAATTAAAGAAGTTCATCACCACTAAAGCAGCCTTCCAAGAACTGTTAAAGGGGATTAATTAAAAGGAAAGAAAAGGCCTAACTTGAAAACCACTATGAAAGGAAAAAAATTTTTCACAAGTAAAAACAAACATGTAGTGCAAGTAATAGTTTAAATCACTAATAAAGTCAGTATGGAGGTTAAAACACAGTAAAATCAATTACATCTACAAAAATTAGTCAAGGGATACACAAAATAAAAAGATAAAGTATTACATCATATGCATAGAACATGGAGGGCTAGTAAAAATTTAGTGTTTTTAGAATATGTTCTAATATAAGTGACCATTAATATAGATTGCTATAACATAAGATATATATGAACCAATGGTAACCACAAATTAAAAATTAGGTCTTTTCTTTGGCCTCACTGGACCATCCCCCACCATAAACATAGAGTCTGGTGGGGTTCAGCTGCACACAAGTGCACATGGAACATTCTCCAGGAAAGATTACATGTTAGGCCAGAAAAAAACAAGTCTCAATAAGTACAGCAAAATCTCAAATTTGAAATTATATCAAGCATCTTATCTGACCACTAGAGTATGAAACTAGAAATTAATTACAAGAAAAAATGTGGAAAAAAAACACAAGTACACAGAGGCTAAACAACATGCTACTGAACAATGACTGAGTGAACCAAAAAAATCAGAGTAAATAAAGAGAAAATACAGGCAGACAAATGAAAATGAAAATACAGTAGCCCCAAATCTTTGGGACACAGCAAAAGCAGTTCCAAGAGGGAAGTTTATAGTGATACGGGCCTACATCAAGAAACAAGAAAAATCTGAAAGAAACAACCTAACCTTAAAACTAAAGGAGACAGAAAAAGAATAAAGCCCCAGAATAGTCAAAGGAATAAAATACTAAAAATTGGAGCCACAATGCACAAAATAGAGGCTAAAACTAGTAAAAAAGATAAACCAAGACCTGGTTCTTTGAAGATTTTAAAAAGATTGATAAACCATTAGCCAGACTCATCAAGAAAAGAGGACTAAAATCAAATCAGAAACGAAAAAGGCAAACAACTACAAAAATACAAAGGATTATAAGAGAATATTACAGAAAATTATATTCCAACAAATTGGATAACTGTTTGCTAGAAAAAAAAGCTACATCAATTGCTACAAACATACAATATTCCAAAACTTAATCAAGAAGATGTAAAAAATTTGAACAGACTGATTACCAGTAATTAAATTAAAGCAAAGGTCCAGAATCAGATTGCTTCACAGGTGAATTCTACCAAACATTTAATGAAATTTAATACCTATTCTTCTCAAACTATTAAAAAAAAATAGAACAGGAAGGAAAACTTCCAAATTCTTTCTATGAGGCCAACATTACCCTGATACCAAAACCAGACAAAGATACTATGAAAGAAAACTACAGGCCAATATCTCCAATGAATATAGATGTAAAAACCCTCATCAAAATATTAGAAAACTAAATTCAATAATACATTTAAAAAGTGAGTCACCATGATCAAGGGGAACTTATCCTACGGATGCAAGGGTGGTTCAACATTCACGTATCAATAAATGTGATATATCAAATTAACAAAAGGAAAGATAAAAACCATATGACCATCTCAAAAGATGCAGAAAAAAACATCTGACTAAATACAATATCCATTTATGATACAAACTCTCAACAAAGTGGGTTTAGAGGGAATATACCTCAACATAATGAAAGCCATATATGACAATTCCTCACCCATCATCATATTCAATGTTGAAAAACAAAATTTTCCACTAAGAACAGGAATAAAACAAGGATGTCCACTCTCACCAGTTTTATTCAATACAGTACCGGAAGTCTTGACAGCACCATTCATATAAAAAAGTAATAGGCAACCTAATTGGTAAAGAAGTAAAACTATCACTATTTCCCAAGGACATGATACTCTATATAGAAAAATCTAAAGACTCCATCAAAAAACTACTAGAATTCATCACAGAATCCAGTAAAATTGCAGGACATTTAATTAATACACAGAAATATATGGAATTTCTATATACTAAGAATGAAGTAGCAGAAAGAGAAATTAAGAAAACAATTCCATTTATGAATACACCAAAAAGTATAAAATACCTACGAGTAAACTTAAGCAAGGAGGAGAAGACCTATACTCTGAAAACTTTAAGACATTTGCAAAAGAAACTAAAGAGGACACAAATAAGTGGAAAAATATACGATGCTCATGGATTAGAAGAATTAATATTGTTAAAATGTTCATGCTACCTAAAGCAAGTTACACATTCAATGCAGTCCTTACCAAAATGTCAGTAGCATTTTTTCACAGAACTGAAACCAATAATCCTAAAATCTGTAAGGAACGACAAAAGATCCCAATAACCAAAGCAACCTTGAGAAAGAATAAAGCTGGAGATATCACAATTCGAGGTTTCAAGATATACTACAAAGCTATAGTAATCAAAACAGTATTATACTGTTACAAAAATAGACACATAAACCAAAAGAACAGAATAGAGAGCCCAAATATACACTCACACCTATGTGGTCAATTAATCTACAACAAAGGAGGCAAAAATGTACAATGGGGAAAATATAGTCTATTCAATAAACATTATTAGAAAAACTGGACAGCTCCATGCAAAACAATGAAACTGGACAACTTTCTCATGCCATTTGCAAAAATATGTTCAAAATGAATCAAAGACCTAAATGTAAGACCTGAAATCATAAAACTCTGAGCAGAAAACATAGGCTCTAATCTCTTTGACATCAGCCTTAGCAACATTTTCTCAGCAATATGTGTCCTCAGGCAAGGGAAACAAAAGCAAGAATAAATTATTTGGGTTATATTAAAATAAAAATCTTTTTCACAGCAAAGGAAACCATCAACAAAACAAAAAAACAATGTATTGAATGGGGGGAAGAATTTGCAAATGATATATCCAATAAGAAGTTAATATCCAAAATATATAAAGAATTTATACAATTCAACACCAAAATAAACAAACATTCCCATTCAAGAGTGGTCAAAACACTTGAATATACATTCTTCCAAATAAGACATACAGATGGCCAACAGACACATGGAATATACTCAACATCACTAATCAAGGAAAATGCAATTTAAAATTACTACTTCACAACAGTCAGAACGGCTTGCAACAAAAAGACAAGAAATGACAAGTTTAGTAAAAATGTAGAGGAAAGGGAACATTCATGCACTCTTGCTGGGAGTGTAGATTGGTGCAACTACTGTTGAAAATAGTATGGATGTTCCTCAAAAAATTAAAAATAGAAATATCATATGATCCAATAATTCCACTACTGGGTATTTTCCCAAAGAATACAAAAACACCAATTCAAAAGGACATATGCACCACAATGCTTATTGTAGTATTATTTCCAATAGCTAAGATATGGAAGCAGCCTAAGTGTTCATTCTAGATAAGTGAATAAGGAAAACGCACATGAACTACATTCATATACAGTGGTATGTTACTCAGCCATACAAAAGGATAAGACCTTGTCATTTACAACAGGATGGATGGATCTAGCAAGCACAATGCTAAGTGAAATAACTAGACAGAGAAAGACAAATACCGTATGATTTCACTCACATATAGAATCTAAAAATAAATTAACAAAAGCAGAATCAGGCATATGGATATGAGAACAACCTGAGGATTCCCAGTAGGGAGAGATGGGGGTTGGGCAAAATGGGTGAACAGGAATGAGAGATACAGGCTTCCAATTATGGAACGGTTAAGTCACAGGAATAAAAGGTATAGAATCGACAATATAATCAATGTTTTTTTTTTAATTTTTTGTAATGTTTATTTTATTTTTGAGAGAGAGAGACAGAGTGTGAGCAGGAAAGGAGCAGAGAGAGAGAGGGAAACATGGAATCCGAAGCAGGTTCCAGACTCTGAGCTATCAGCACAGAGCCCAATGCAGGGCTTGAACCCACAAACTGTGAGATCATGACCTGAGCCGAAGTCGGAAACTCAACTGACTGAGCCACCCAGGCACCCAGGCACCCCCATCAATGTTATTATAACAGTGTTGTATAGTGATAGATGGTGGCTACACTTGTGGTGAGCATAGCATAACCTATAGAGACGTTAAAACACTATGTTGTACACCTAAAACTAGTATAAACTATGTGTCAAGTAAATTCAAAGTCAAAAATAATAAATAAATAAATAAATAAATAAATAAAAAAGAAGTACAAACTTTCATTTATAAAACAAGTAAGAAACAGAGATGTAAAGTGTCGCATAGGGAATAGAGTCTATACTGTTGTAATAACTTACCATGGTAGCAGGTGGTGACTACATTTCTCATGGTGAGCACCGAGTAACATACAGAACTACTGAATCATTATGTTACATACCTGAAACTAATATACCATCGTATGGTAATAATATTTAAAAAATTACTTGTTGGAAAAATATGTGAATAAATAAAAATAAAATAAATCATACAGAAAACAAACTCTTAAATCCATAGAAAAAATTAGTGGTTGCCTGAAGCAGTAAGTGGGGGGGGGGGTGTCTGATATAAGTTATAAGGGATTAAGAGGTGCAAACTTTCAGTTAGAAAATAAATGTCATGAAGATGAAAAGTACAGCACGGGAATATAGTCAATAATATTGTAATAACACTGTATGGTGACAGGTGACAGCTACACTGGTCATAGCAAGCAATGAGTAACATACAGATTTACTGAATTAATATGTTGTACAGCTGAAACTAACATAACACTGTATTCTGGTTATACTGCAATAAAAATTTTAATTAGTTTTAAGAAAAGTTGGGATCTCATTCTCAAAATCAGTGACAGTAGAATTAAGTCCCAAATATATTAAAAGAAAAAGGAGGGCACTTTAGGAATATACCCAGTTAATAATAAAGAATAGTTATGAATATTCATGAGCCAAATAGCATACCAAAGTACCAAGTTCCAAATATTTTACCAGCTACAGTGATAGGGTTGTAGGAGTGGAGAAAAAGGCCTTTTCACATACTGTTGAGGTGACTGTCAAATATAATTGCTATAGAAGTTGGAAAAAACAATCAAAATTATGATTATACTTTTACTATTATGCATTTATCCTACAAACATGCATTCATACATTAAATAATTTATGTATAATATTGATTGATACATTGTTTATAATACTAAGATATTGGAAATAATCCAAGTATCATCCAATGAAACTGGTTAAATAATCTATGGCACAAAAGGAAATTGTCTATGTAGGACATGGAACATTGCTTAGTATTCACGGTTAAGTGATAAAAGCAAGTTCAGAACAGTTATTTGTACAAAAACATATTATAATTTTGTAAGAAAGAGAGGGACTAGAAATATATATTCATATATACTCACATTTGCTTAAAGAAACTCCAGAAGAATGCACCCATAAACTAATGATTATCAACAGACGGAAGACGAGTTAGAAACAAGGTGAATGGGGCAGGATGAGACTAAAACTTTGCAGTAGATGTTTTTCTTGTATTATTGTGCATTTTGAAACATATCATGTATTACTTATTTTGGGGTTACTCCAAACAGAAGTGAAAGCAAAACAGAAGTGTTGCATAGTTTAGGGAGATAAATAAGACATGCACTGTGCTTTCAAGTGGCACCTATATAATAAAGAATAGAGGAAGTGATTACAAATTACAATACATGGCAAAAGAAAAGGACAACATACTATGAGATTTCATAAAATGGGTAGTCAGTCATATCTGGGTAAGGATGATAAAAACATTCTTAAAGGAAAATTAGCATTTGAGAACTACAAGCCTTATGGGTATAAGACATCTGCTGTTATCCAGGAAGGCCCTGCACTTTGTTTAATGATCCATGGTTACTATCTTAAAATTCTAAATTGTTTTTTTAACAAGTGGTCCCATGTTTTTATTCTGAGCTAAGCACCATAAATTATGTAGCTGGTCCAGCACTGGAGACAGCATCTGAAGTTAACATTTTCTCATTTTTATCTTCTGATCCCTAGGGTTTCTGAGATACCCTTCTGGACCAATATATAGGTGTAATACAAAGGATAAACAAGAACACGAAATACTGTAATTTGCATTACTTGATAATTCTGATTACCATAAATTCCATTTTAACATCTGATTCTTGTTTTAAAATCTTCCTTATTGCATCCTATATGGTACTTATATAATATGACATAGTAAATGGCTATGAATAAATATTCCAGAGGAAATCAGTATTCCAACAGTGGAGATTAAGAAGCAGGGTCATTAACATTTCTATTTAGGTGAGACATAGAGGCAAAAATAAGACTGGAAGGGGCAGGTGTGCTGGATTTCTTTAAAATTTGTATTTGCCTAGTAATCAAGATCATTTTAAAGTTCCCTTCAGGTTGACTATACTTTGGACAGACTTCTTCTCAACCCTAGATCCCTGACTTCCCTTTTTGCAGAGAATTTACTTTACAACACTTGTAATTTTAACTTCTTGTCTGCCCCTTTGTGATATAAACATCAAGTAAGGTAGAACCAAAGTTCCCAAATTTCTGTAGGAGGACAGGAGCCTAACTTTGGTGGGGCGCCTTGCTCCAAGTTGTAAAACTACTTCCTGTGATGAAGATAGAAGAAAGAATACTTTTTCTTTGGGTAAAGTCAATTAACAAACACAGATGACCGATAGTGCCCCCACACCAACTCTTAAAATCTCTTCAGCTTTACAACTACATGGTCAATTAATCTTCAACGAAGCAGGAAGGAATATGCAGTTAACAAAAGACAGTCTCTTCAACAAATGGTGTGAGGAAAACTGGACGGCAACATGCAGAAGAATGAAACTGGACCCTTTTCTTACACCATAACAAAAATAAGTTCAAAATGGATGAAAGACCTAAATCTGAGACAGGAAACCATAAAAATCCTAGAGAACACAGGCAGCAACCTCTTTGACCTTGGCCAGAACAACTTCTTCCTAGATATGTCGTCAAAGGCAAGGGAAACAAAAGCAAACACAAACTATTGGGACTTCATCAAAATAAAAAGCTTCTTCACAGCAAAGGAATCAATCAACAAAACTAAAAGGCAGCCTATGTAATAGAGAATATTTGCAAACAACATACCTGATAAAGGGTTAGTATCCAAAATCTACAAAGAACTTATCAAACTCAACACCCAAAAAAGAAAGAAACCAGTGAAGAAATGGGCTGAAGACATGAATAGACACTTTTCCAAAGAAGACATTCAGAGGGCTAACAGACATGTGAAAAGATGCTCAACATCACTCATCATCATGGAAATACAAATACAAATCATGGTGAGATACCACCTCACACCTGTTGGAATGACTATAATCAACAACACAAGAAACAGGTATTGGCGAGCATGTGGAGAAAAGGGAACCTTCTTGCACTGTTGGTGGAAATGCAAACTGGTGCGATCACTCTGGAAAACAGTATGGAGGTTCCACAAAAAAACAAAAAATAGAACTATCCTACAATCCAGCAATTGCAGTATTAGGTATTTACACAAAGGATACAAAATTACAGATTCAAAAGGGTACATGCACCCCAATGTTTATAGCAGCATTATCAATAGCCAGAGCTCAAATGTCCGTTGACTAATGTGGTACACATATACAGTGGAATATTAGCCATCAAAAAGAATGAAAACCTGCCATTTGGTATGACATGGATGGAGCTAGAAGGTATTATGCTAAGTGAGATAAATCAAACAGAGAAAGACAAATACCATACTATTTCACTTATATGTGGAATTTAAGAAACAAAACAGATGAACATATGGGAAGGAGGGTGCAGAGAGAAGACAGGTAAAGAAGCCACAAGAGACTCTTAAAGATAGAGAACTGAGGGTTGATGGAGGGAAGTGTGGGGGGAATGGGCTAGGTGGGTGATAGGTATTAAAGCAGGGACTTGTGATGAGGTCAAGGTGTTGTATGTAAACGATGAATCACTGAATTCTACTAATGAAAACAATTTTGCACTGTATTTTGTCTAACTAAAATTTAAATTAAAAAAAAAGTTAAAAAAACAAAAACATCTTCAGCCTTTTGTTTCAGTGGAGTTGAGCTCAGACTGAGTTCTGATCTCTTGGCCCCACTGCAATATCCTTGAATACAGTCTTCCTTACCTGTTTAACTTTGCCCTCTAGTTCGTGCAACTTTTGCTTTGGTACTAACATTTTACAAAAGTTGAGCAAATGTCTGTTGCTCATGTCAATCATAAGTGCTGATAAAGCTTATGGTTTTGTAGAGGGAATGTGGAAATTAGGTTGAAACTTTATCGCCCTATCTGATAAATCATGTCTTTGAGACATTGGATGAAATGTAATTTTAATAGATTTAATATGCTAATAATCAGGCAAATACACTATTGGTAATAATTCTAAGGCATCCACAACTTGTTCAGAATTTATGTTTCAAAGTAGATGGAGAGTGCAATGAAATGAGATTAGAAACGTCTTTACATAGATGGTCTTTTTTTCCGGTCCTTGTAGCCTTTAGATAGATCAATGAGTTTTGTTTCCCCGCCTGCTCTCTGCCAGCAGTTGCCTGGTAGTGATTTAAGCTTTCCTTTTTGTGCTTAATGTGATGCCATATTTTTCTTAAGATCCTCTACATCTCAGATGTGATTTTTCAAAGCATTCGTTTTTCATGCAGTACTTTTGCAGGTTGCCCCTCGTTTTCAAATGCTGAGTATTATCCTCACTGCTCCAAAGAAATGGACCTCATATTTCAACACCTCATCTAATAGGATTTTTGTTTCTGCTCTGATGAAATGTGGCTTAGATACATTTATTTTCTCTTTGCTTGCTAGAAAGGTGCACACCAAGTAATGTGAATGCATTCTTTGTTTCTGTATTGAAGGGTGTTTACAAAGAAATAAGAGGGACTTTGTATGCAAATGAAATCCCTGGCACAGAGTTCCACCTAGTTAAACACCTAAATATGCCCCCTGCAGAAAATTAGGTGCTGAATTGTGCACCAATGTCCTTAAAGGCATTAATTAGACCTTTAATTTTATCATGTGGGAAATGCGTTCCAGTCAAGAAACACCTGGTGAAGACAAATACGAAAGGAAACAAATTAAAACGTCTCGATAAACAGCTCCGAAATATTAAACAAAATGCATTGTGATTAAACAAACAAGGAGCCAGACACAGAGGAAAAGAAAACTCATACGGAGGCTTCTAACTTCAAGAAATTAAAAAAAGTGAAGCACATTATTAGAATAAATATTCCCAGAAAGGCAAGAAGGTGCCCTGTTTGTTGGGGGCAAAAATCATCATAAACTCATTTAAAAAATATTAATACCTTGCCCAGAATGGATTTTGGTGCACCCCCCAACTTAAAGGCCCTGTTTTTCCTATTTGCACAATACAAGTAGATGGTTGACTGTTTCTGTTAAAACTTGCTATCATAAAAAATTTAAAAATCCTTCAAACTGCAACCGTTACAGTAATTGAATGTCTCTAAATACGGTAACTAATCAGGACAGAAGATAGCAAAAATATCTCTTGTAAGTATGTGGAAATATAGAAACATGTATACACACGTGGACATATACATATTACTGGTGTTCGAAGGGGAAAGAGATTATATTTCTGTATGCTGTTTTTTGTTCCAGGTTGCCTCCCTTATAAATCATGTAAAAGTTATTCCCTCTGAAGGGCAGAAGCAGTTCCAATGTTGGGACTCCTTGAATTATCTTCAGTGGTTATTAGGACAAAAAGAACACAGGCATGAATCATCAAGTTCTTCTTTAAAGCATACACTTCGAAATCTGGCTTTGTGAAATGTGGGAACATCGCATGTCCTAGAAATGTAGAACTCCTCTTTGAACTGAACGAAGTCGTTTTCTGCATTCTTTAATTCATTTTCAAAATTTTCTGCATTTGTTCTTCCGGAAGCCATTATTCCTTTTGTTATATATCTAAAACAGTGACTTCAGTAACTCCTTAGTGTTGATATTATTGCAGTAGCATTACAGAACAAAGATGAAAACGTATATGCTTCATCTTAGCAACTAAAGGTTGCTATGTATATAGAATATTCTAGAAATTGAGGTAATAGGGAAAATCTATATTTTAATACAGTTTACACTTTTTTGATTTCTACGTCATTTTTTAGTAAAGAAAAAAAAAAATCGATCTTTATGGCAGGATCAGCAAATTCTTCTTTAAGAGCCAGAGAGGAAATACTCGAGGCTTTGAAACAAATATCCAGCCACATGTAGCCCTGTTGTTTTCTAACGTCCGTTTGGCTAGGCTGGGTGTGCGATGACCAATGATGAGAGAAATAAGCAAACCTATAGAAGATCTAGTTCTGAAGTGACTACTGTTTTACTCAAGTTGCTTTACTGAAGACAAATCAAACAGAAGTGGCTTAAACCACAATGGGTTGGATTTATGGTTAAACCTAAGTATACACCTCTATCAAAGGAGGCTGTAGGTTTTAGGTTTTTTTTTTTTTAATAATTGCAAATAATATTGTATTCCCTGACAATATTTGGTTCAAAATCCTTAACACTGGGTTCCCATTTGTTTCTTCCTACGGTCGTGCCTTTTAATACTCTCTCACTAAACTCTGTTTCATTAATTCTGTCTCATTTGCCATAATTTAGATTGCTGTGATTTAGTTCACACGTGCCATCTCATGAGTTAATACCCTCTTCACCTGGAATAGCATCAGGTATGACATAGCTTCCTTTTTTTTTTTTTTTTCATCCTGCAACGTACTCTATAAGCTAACTCCACTGGAAGGAGGTGATGTTTACAACATTTTCACATTGGGTTAGGTGCCTCACTTGGCTCCCCTAGCAGCATATTTATGGCTTTACATGTCCTTAAAAAGAAACTTTAATTTTACAACAGTTTTAGATTTATGCAAAAATTGTGAAGATAGTACAAAGAGTTTCCACGTACCCACACTACATTTCCCCATTATAATCATCTTACCTTCATATTGTACATTTTTTATAACTAATGAACCAGTATTAATACAACGTTATTGACTAAAGTCCATACTTTATTCATATTTCCTTACTTTTTCCTAGAGCCCCTTTTTTATACCATGATTTCATCCAGGATACAGATTACATTTATTCATCATGTTTCCTTAGCTTCTTCTTGGTTGTTACAGCTTCTCAGGTTTTCCTTGTTTTGGGTGACTTTGTCATTTTTTTTAGAAGTGCTATTCAGATATTTTGTAAAATTTCCCTCACCTGGAATGTGTCTCACATTTTTCGTGTGATTAAACTGGAGTTATGTATTTTGGGGAGGAAGACCACGAGGTAAAATGTCATTTTCATAACATCAAATCAATAACATATACCATCAACATGACATCGTTGTTGATATTAACCTTCATCCTGTGTTTAAGAAATTATGGATGAGCTTTATCCAACAGTGAAGATAGTCTGTTATCTCTCTTTCCATACTATGCTCTTTGGAAGGAAGTCACTATGCAGAGACCACACTCAAGGAGTGGGAAAGTTATGTTGTACCTCTTTGAAAGATGTGGTAGGCACAAAAAGACCTCCCACCTATATCCATATTCAAATCTCCAGAACCTGTAAACACATCCTTTTATATGGCAAAGTTCAAAAGAAAATAAGGTTACTAATCAGCTGACCTCAAAATAGGGAGATTATCTTAGATTTTCCAGTTGGGCTCAATTAATTACAAGGGTCCTTAAAAGTGGAGGCGTTATCAACAAAGTGAAAAGGCAACCTAGTGAATGGGAGAAGATATTTATAAATGATATTTCCTATAGGATCTTAATAGCTAAAATATACAAATAACTCAATACCAAAAGAACCCCACAGACAATACGATTTAAAAATGGGCAGAGGACCTGAATAGTTATTTTTCCAAAGAAGACATATAGATGGCCAACAGACACATGAAAAGATGCTCATCAGCACTAATCATCAGGGAAATGCAAATCAGAATCACAATGAGATATCGCCTCATACTTGTCAGAGCGGGTGGTATTAAAAAGATAAATAACACTGTTTGTGGGGTGTGGAGAAAGGAACCCCGTGCACTGTCGGTGGGAGTGTAAATTTGGCCACTGTGGAAAACAGTATGGAAGTTGTCCAAAAGATTGAACATAGAACTACCATACGATCCAATGATTCCATTCCTGGGTATTTACCCAACAAAAATAAAAACACTAATTTGAAGAGATACATGTATCCTTATGTTTATTGAATCGTTATTTACAATAGTCAAGATATGGAAGCAACTTGTGTCCACATTGACAGATGGATAAGGAAGATGTGGTGTACACGCGCGCACACACACACACAGAAATATTAGTCATAAAAAAGAATGAGATCTTGCCACTTGCAACAACATGGATGGGCCTCAAGGGTGTTCTGCAAAGTGAAGTAAGTCAGACAGAGAAAGACAAATACCACATGATTTTACTTATATGTGGAATCTAAAAACAAAATAAACACTGACTGCCAGAAAGAAGTGGGGGTAGATGGGCAAAAATGACTAAAGGGAGTGAGAGTTATAGGCTTCCAGTTATAGAATAAGTAAGTCATGGGAATTAAAGGTACAGGATAAAGAATATATCATTGTATGGAGACGTAGCCATACTTGTTGTGGTGAACATAACATAATGTATAGACCTGTTGAATCATTATGTTGTATACGTCAAACTAATATATCAACTATACTTCAATAAAAAAAAATTGAGGGAAGTCAGGAAAAGAGATTTAACTATGGAAAAATAGTTATTGAGATGTCATGTTGCTTACTTTGATGAAAGATAAAGAGGCCATGATCTAAGGTACAGCTTCTAAAGGTTGGCAAAGGCAAGGAAAAGGATCCCCCCCCCCCCAGGACCTCCCAAAAGGAATGCAGCCCTCTTTATACATTGAATTTTACCTAGTGAGAGCTGTGTTGGACTTCCAAACTGCAGGATAGTAAGAATTCTGGAATACCTACATAAATCATCCGGAGTTTTTCTTCATGTGGAATTATCACATCACCTCCATCTTTTTTTTTATTCAGTCGCTTACATAAGTGTGGTCTTACAGGTATTTATTTCATATTTTGAGTTACAGTATAACACCATCTTATTTGTCAAACTCTTCTAGCTTTGATCATTGGAAGCTCTTTCGTTTGGCACCTATGTCTTTCCTGACATACCGCCGTTAGTATGTACTTAGCACCCCCTTAAAGCATTCAGTACAGAATGTTTCAGACTCATGTATTTCCTTCCCAAATCCAAGAATTAGCCTTTTGTACTAAGAACACTAGCACTGGGAGACAGCACTAGAAATCAAAATCTGAACGGTAGACCAGCTTGTTGCTACTGGGGTGTCCTTTCTTCTAAGTTCTCAAAATGACAAAGCAAGGACATATATGTATGTGTACGCTACCCTATATATATAAATATTCTATAAAGATTTCTGTATGTAAGCATCTATATCCATATCGAAGTAACCATGAATTCAAACTGATGTTTCAACTCAGATTTATTAACACATAATCTTTCTAGGCTTCTCCCCTTACATGTAATCGCTGATTCCAACAGTGAGAAAACTGCCTGCTACCATATGTAATCCATTCACTTAATAGTTTAATTCCAGTGTATATGTATATTGATATCACAATTGTCAACCTCCACCCCATGGAAAACAGCTTTACCAAATTGAGTACAGGGCTTATGTGTAGTGTTTCATTGACTGAGTCAGAGATTGCATTCATTTCCAAAGTTAGCTCAGTGTGCCTTTGTTCCCCACTCTGTACAGTGAGGTTGTTTCAGACACTTTTAAGTGAATGGTTTTTTCAGGTCCCATGTTATACTTGCATTAAGCATAGCATGGTAAAAAATGTATGGGATATACTTACATCAGAAACATCTATCATTTTTTACGTGAAATTCAAATTTAACTGGGTGTCATGTATTTAATCTGGCATTCCTACCCCTTTGTCCTACAAATGCTGCATGTGCATTGGTCATACCTTCGACTTCTGTCCTGAAAACATAACCTAAGCCCTACTAATATCCACAAAACATTAAACTTGACATACATACTGACCGCATCAAGGAATCCTGACTAAAGGCAGAAAAGTTCCCTTAATGTGGTTTCTCAAAGTCCGGCAGAATTAGACTTTAAAAAAGAAGAACATAAATAAAATAACATATCCAACCATAATTTCATCATAATTAAATATAAGATGATTAACAAGAAGATTAAAGAACTGCTTTCTTGACCAAGGAATTTGCAAAGATATAATAATGGTTGTAAAATACCCAAGAGGATATAATATATTTATGTATGTAGGCGAAGATTAAACACAGCATTGGTTACTAGACTTAAAATCATTAAGGTAATACAAAAGCTTTCAAAGCCTAAGTAGATCAGTGGAAATATTTTCCCATTAAGAAAAACAAGTAAAATTTCAAAAGTTTTCTAAAGCATATCATTTCTAAATTTTTGAAGTGTTTAGAACATAAATTTCTGCAAAAGAAAGTGAAAGTCAGAGTCAAGCTACAATTGAGAAGGTTATGATTTTTTTTAGTCGTATTAAAAATAGGTGTTTTCAAATCAGTAGTCTCTGTTAGATCTGTTATTTTAAACCACAGGCTGGTGTCATATTACTTTTAGATATTATTTTAAATAATTCTAGGAGAGTAGGGTAAGATTCCTAACACTAACCATAGGTGACTAAAAATATAGGAATGCTTACTAAATTTGGCTACAATGAAACAAATTCAGTTAATCAAAGGATATATCTGAGCTGTAATTGTGTAAGAAAAAGTAATTATAATTATGTTCTGATAACATAGGAAAATTCAGTGTAGTTGAGGTGCTATAATGAAGTGAGGTTAGGAGGTGAGACGGTGAGGAAACATCAGAATTTATTCTGGTTGGGGTAGGTAGGTGGATGATTGAGTGTTGTTGAATTTTCTCTTTCAAATATATTTGAAGCTAGGGGCGCCTGGGTGCCCCGGTCGGTTGGGTGCCTGACTCTTGGTTTCAGTTCAGGTCATGATCTCACAGTTCATGGGTTCAAGTGCATTGGGCTCTGCGCTGGTAGTGCAGGGCCTGTTTGGGATTCTCTCTCTCTCTTCCTCTTCCTCTCTGCCCTTCCCCTCCCCTCTCTCAAAATAAACAAATAAACTTAACACACACACACACACACACACACACACACACACACACACACGTATTTGAAACTGAATGGATAACCACTCATGTGTCGTGGACACTCAAAAGTTTTATCTGACTAGATACTTTCATTTTTCAAATTATGTGCTGTACTCTAAAAGGGACTATTTATTTTTTGTTGCTCTGAAAGTATTATCTTCCTTAAATAACACCTAAAAGCAATCAACTTGGGCAATCACATCCAAAAGTTTGAAAATGTTCTATTTACAATAACCTTCTCAATAATTCACTTACTTATCTTGCCAGTAAAATTCCAAAATAGTGCAGAACAAGCTGCTCGTATATCTCTCCCGGACGGAAGGTTGAGACAAATTATTATTTAATGGCAGTATTGTGCTTTCACTTTTCTCTTTGACCTCATTATCTGTGGTGAGTCAGTAAACATTTTTTTTTTTAATCGCTGCTTTTGTTGTTTGAGACACATACTATGTCTTGCTGATTTCTGTTAACAGAATTCAAGCAAAGACATCTAAGGAATACAGAGCTATGCTGTTGAAAAGTGTTCACTTTTAAACATTAAGGGCACTCACTAGATTTTCACACTAGCCATATTCCTTAAACATACTGAATGTGTTAAGAAATGTTAAGAAATTCTTTAAATGTTATTATTATGGGTTGAATCGAGGACCCCAAATATTCTTAAGTGTTAAGCCCCCTTCAGACCTTTCCTGGAAATAGGAACACTGCAGATGTAACTAGTTAAGCTGATGTCATATTTGAGTAGCATGGGACACTAATTCAATATGACTGGTATCCTTATAAGAAGATGGCCACGTAAAGACAGAGACACAGAGAGAAGGTCATGTGAAGCAAAATGATTACCGTGAAGCATCTGTAAGCCATGATCCCCAAAGATACCAGCAAACCCGAAGAAACTAGTAAGAGTTAAGAAAGGATTCCTCTATAGGTTTCACAAGGAGTATGGCCCTGCTAACATCTTGATATCACATTTCTAGCGTCTGGTTCTATGAGACAATATATTTGTTTGTGGTACTTTTTACAGCAGCCCTAGGAAATAATATATGTGTCAATGTATTGTGGGTGAGTTTCTGGATCTTCTAGTCTTACCCAATGATCAATTTGCTATCTCTACATGAATAACACAATGACTTAATATTACAGCTTTATAGTATTTCTTTAATGTTTTTTTCATGTTTATTTTGAGAGAGAGAGAGAGAGAGAGTGTGCACGAGTGAGAGCCCACACATGTGTGCATGCCAGGGAGGGGCAGAGAGACAGGAAGTGAGAGAAGTTCAAGCAGGCTTCATGCTGTCAATGCAGACCCCAATGTGGATCTCAATCCCATGAAATCATGACCTGAGCCAAAATCAAGAATTACAAGTTTTAACCAACTGAGCCACTCAGTGCACCCAACTTTATAATAATTCTTTACATCTATTTGGGTAAATCCTCCAACCTCTTTTTTTTTTTTAATCCAGAAGAGTGCCTTAGTTATTCTTGGTCCTTAAGGATTTTATATACATTTAAAAAGCAACTTGTCAAGTCCATAAGAATAAGCCTATTGAGTTTCTGATTTAGATTACACTGGTTCCACAGAACATTTTACGGAGAACTGACAACTTTCTATTACTAAGCTTTCCTTAGTGAGAAAATAAATTTTACTCTGTTTCTATCTTCTCATATTTTTTTAATAATTTTTCTCATGTGTGACTTCTGTTAAGTTCACTTCTATGCAATTTATAAAGTTGATGCCAATCCTAGTAAAATTATTCTGTTTTATGTTGATTACTGATAGGATGTAATTGGATTATAGAAATTTAGTTTATTTTAATATATTGACTGTGTATCTTAAGAACCGCTATCATTTAAGTCAGTAAATTTCTGTTCCAAACGTAATTGGATTTTCTGTAAACAAAGTTATATTATCTGCAAATAATGGCAGATGGGTTTTTTTCCTAATCCACTTACTTTTTCCTTCCTTTTCTTAATGACCTGCCTACTATCGCCAATAAAATGTTTGATATAGTGTGAATATGCATCTTTGCTATACTTCTGGTCTCAAAGAGAAAACCTTCCATGTATCAACATATAGTTTATTTTAGAATTTTGAAGTCACCATTTTTCAGACTAATACTCTTGTATTCCTAGTTTCTTAGGAGTTTCATTGTTAATCAAACTGGAATTATTTTCTCATCGTTTAAAATTATTTTAATTTTTTTCAAATTTCCCTTAAAGTTTTAAAAGTGGTCTGTTACTGTTTCCAGCACGTTTTCACATTAGTATTTTTTTCAAAATTTGTAAACTCATTTTATATTCTTTACATTACCATGATCATTTAGATAGCTGAAGTTTTAGGATTATTATTATGCTAGGTTGTGTTTTTGTTGTTGTTGGTGGTGGTGGTTTGTTGGTTCTCATAGTTTTTCTTTTGTTGTTGGTAATATTTGACTGCAAAATGATCATCTCTCTTGAAAAGTTATTTGAATGTCTGACCTCATAGAGACCTAACATGAAAATGTATTCTCTAGAAATGATTTACATTTGTTTCTCTCAGGCATCTGGGTATATTAGTAGCCTAGAAACACCTTGAAACGGGGGGAAAATGACTTTTTTGAGTTTTGACATTTTTGGTACCAGTTAGAAAATGCTAACTGGAGCTTCATGTTGATTTGCTTTGGCCAATAAAATGTACCCAAAAGTAATGTCACTTCTGAGCAGAAGCTTTCAGAGCAACATCATAGTTTGCTTTATCTTCCTTTCCTTCTGTTACAATAACCAACAATGTTTCAGACTGATCCTACTCCATCAGCCTGAGTTGCAGTAGGAAGAAAACCCAAATGCAAACCACACTCTGCCTAAAATGCCCATGTAGTTTAAGAAACACACCTCCAGTGATATAAGCCATAAGGGATTTAAATGAATTAGGTATTACCATTAGGTAATTAGGTGCACAATAACCTAGCCTCTCTTGACCAATAGAGGCAGTGACTCAGATCTATAGGAAGCAACAATGGGACGAGTCTTGTCACTCTCTGCCTCTTGCTATGATCCAAAAGTTTCTTTTATTTTTTTTCTTCTTCTTTCTTTCTTTCTTTCCTTTCTTTTTTTTTTTTTTTTTTTTTTTACTTGGGATGTACTGGGCAGGTTTTGTGAGAGAATTGCTCCCTGACTCTTGATGCTATGTCATGTAAGGCGTCTCTCAGGATATGATTCATGGAGCCTAAGAGACTTTATGTATTGCTCACAGACAGGCTGCAGTAGATTTTAAAGGTTGAAGACCTGCCCTGTTCTTCCCAAGTGATAGCTTACCAGAGCTTAACTCAAGACACTTTCTAAAGCTTCTTCTATATTCCTTAAGGCAGAGGAATAAAGCATGCAAAAATTCAATTGCTTTGCTATTAAACAAAAAGTCATACATAATCATGTTTCCCATCTTTTCAACTCATGCCTCCCTAAAGCTGACAATAATACATGGAGAGCAATATCTCAACTATAAAACATCACTTTTTCTTCATATAAGTATCCAATCACCTAACACAATGCTCTTTAAATCCCTAATTTAAATGGAAATCTTTGGGAAAATAATTTTTATGAACATAATTATAAAATACAAACAATTTATGCACAAGATATAAAGGATCTTTTCTGTTTGAGGCTCTTTATTTTGATTTCTATCTCTGTGTTTACATCTACAGCAATAGAAAAAAAACCTGTCAATACAGATAATGTGTTTTTTCTTTTGTCAGTGTCATGGCCTGCCATTTCTAAAGGTGCACAATACCTAGAATCTGAAGGGACTGTGCCAGTCTGTGGTCTCCATTCAGGTCAGTTTCTGGGGAGCATTATCCAGATGGGTTCTTTGAAATCCAACAGGCAAGTTGGCCCCCAGCCAGTACAAGTCTATGGAGCTGCAGCGTTAGGTATCGTCACCAGCTGCAGAATCACAGTGGCTGTTTGTAGAAGCTGTCAATAGTCACCCATTTCAAAGACAACTTCCCATCTTGCTTTTGTTAGCAAAAAATAAAATTCTCTATCTGCCTGTTACATGTGAGTGAAGCTCAACAAATGGCTGCAATGTTATCATGAAAATGTCTGCTTCATAGCCGGTATTTGAAAAGAAAAACTACCTGAGATGATTGCTGGATCCACATGTGTGAATAGACCTCACTGTCCCTTTGAATTTATTGTGTGTCGTTAACTAATTTTAATAACTAACTTTAATAACTTTAATTAACCTAATGTTCTTTCAACTATAAGAAAACAATTTTAAAGTAAATGATTTAGTGTTACTAGTTACTTACCCATAAGATGTAGAAAAATCCTATGCTTCTATTTTATACTCATCTAAACAGGCACCACAACAGATAATATTCAAATACTGTCTGAAGAGAATATCTGAAGAGAAGCAAATTCAATCTCTAGGCATGGAATTTTATAAGCAGGTTTTTTTTTAATTTAATTACAGGTATATATTTTTCTTAGTTCTAGATTTTTATAAAATAGAAAAAAGTGCTATATAGAGTCAAATATTCAGCAGTAATAGCTATCAATTACTCAGGGTTTGTTGAGTTTCAGACATTGTAGTAAGCACTTTATAGCTCTGTGTTCATGCAGAGACGCTGAAGCCTATATAACCTTCATCAAATCGCTAACCTAGTGTAATCATCATATACGACGTAGAGAAACAACATTAAACTCTCTTACATACAATGATAGCTAGCTATGGAAATTATAGAGAAAATAAGAACAGATAAAAGAAAAAGAATGCTTCACCAGTGGTGATTATGCAACACCATTTTGATGTGGAAGCTTCAGTCTTATACTGACCGTTGTAAATTTTGTTTTAAAATACTAATTTTGAAATCAAGATTTATATAAGGAAATATCTCAAGTACACCTACTGTTTTGCTTATATGTTAGCAAAATTACTTCCTATGAATTTGTATTATAATAATACACCAGCTTCAGATAAAACTGAATGTAAGGTAAAGTGGTCAGTTAAACTAAATTCTTTTCAACTTTTAATCATATAAAGAAGTAAATGTGTATCCAGATCTGTCTAAAATGGGATAGTTCTTGGGGCGCCTGGGTGGTTCAGTTGGTTAAGCGTCCAACTTCGGCTCAGGTCATGATCTCACAGTTTGTGGGTTCAAGCCCCGCGTCAGGCTCTGTGCTGATGGCTCGGAGCCTGGAGCCTGCTTCGGATTCTGTGTCTCCCTCTCTCTCTGCCCCTCCCCTGCTCGTGCTCGGTCTCTGTCTCAAAAATAAATAAAACATTAAAAAAAGTTAAAATAAAATGGGATAGTTCTTGATGGACTAAAGTTTATTCATCTGTGTTTGGGTTGTTACTAAAGATCACAGAGTACAGATCAAATCCTTAGTTCAGTTACATACAAAGGAAGCCTAAAACAAAGAGTTTTTCTTTGTAAAGAGAAACTGTGCTGCTTATAAATATGTAAAAGTTCTAATTTAGGAGGACATATGGTGACTACATAATATCTATCTAGTCAGTCGTAGTGGGACTATAAGATTTGCCTTATTCATAATTCTAGTCCTGCCTAGAAGATTTGCCTTATTCATAATTCTAGTCCTGCCATCGAACCCTGTTTTGAATGGTGTTAATACTAGTAGCTGGTACAGGTGTAAAGTCTACAGGTGAATTAATGCCAGTAGCTGCTACATCTGTCAAAATGGCAACCAGTATTCTTGGTCATCACCACTAATTTTGACAGCTTGCATCCCTGCCACCGTCCAGATGGCTGCACCTTTCCTGAGAAATAAATTGCTCTGTCCATTGCATGCTCAGTAGGCTCAGGCACAACTGGTGGTGGGAAAGCAGCACCAGAACAATCATTAAAAGTCTAAAGAAGTGAAATGTACATGTAAAAAGAATATGGGTTTTGAAGTTGTATTTGAGTTCAAACTCCTCAAACTTTTTAACAAATGTGTGACTGCTTCTATTTTTTTTTTGAACTATTGGTACCTCAATTTATTTATGTATACAATGAGAAAACACATCTATCTCACAATGCTTTCTTGAGGATGACTCTGAGAAAGATGGTAGCAGGGTAGAAGGACCCTAGGCTTACCCTGTCCCATGAATACACCTAGATACATATCAAATCATTCTAAATATACCAGAAATCGACTCAAAGACTGACAGAACAAATTCCACAACAAAAGGTAGAGAAGAGGTCACACTCAAGAAGGTAGGAGGTGTGGAGACATGGGTAAGGGGAGAAATGGATCCTGGCTGCTGTGGAGGGGAGGGAGCCACGGTCATGGAAAAAGGCAACAGAGAGAGGGAGAGTGAGAGAGAGAGAGGAGAGCACACAAAGGATTGCATAAGGAGAACATTTACTCTTAGCCATTGGCTTCGAAAATGAGAGGGGTTGAATTTTGTGAGTTCTTGCAACCAGCCAGACTTAGAGCCTAGAGTTTTAAATGTCAGTGGGCTGGGTTAGGATAGAGTGAGATGGCATTGCACGGCTTCTAGAGAGAAATCAGGCAAACAACACGGGGGTCGACAGTGTGGATAGAGCAATCCAAAGAGTGCCCAGGGCACACAGTAGGGAGATCATTTGCTCTACTCAGAGTGTGTCCTGGAGAGGTAGGATTCATGAAGACACCTCCCAGGAACAAAGGAGCTGTCAAGTGCCATTTCCCTCCTCTACCAATCAGCATAAACACAGAGCCAACTGAGAGAAACAACTCAGCATCAACAATGGCTGCTTAACTTGCTTACACTAAGCCCCATGCCCCTGTGCTCCAGTGGAACTTCCCTTCTCAGTTAAGTTTGCCTCAGTCCCAGCATGGCAGGCCCCTCCCCCAGAACATCACCACAAACCCCTACCACACCACATCTTCCAACCAGACAGTTTTGCAGGCCTCAGTTCTGATGGAGGTGGTGACAGGTTTCATTCTACAAGCAGACCAGAGCACAGCTAGTTAAAAGTCACCACATGCAGGCCAGGGACCAAACACTGCCTATAAGCCAGGGACCAAACACTGCCTATAAGCAGGCAAGGAGAATCTCTGCAGACAACTGGCCTGAAGGATAGAATAGCCTAAACACAACAGCAGGGCACATGCAACACACTGGAGACACTCCCTGAAGGGGCAGACCTTGGACACTGTATGACTCTTATTCCTAAGGCCATTATGTTCAGAAACAGGAAACGTAACTGGATTTTTTATTACATGGAAGAAGACAGAGACTTAGACAAAGTGTCAAGAGGGAGGAATTTATCCCAGTTTAAAGAACAAGATAAGGCCATGGGCAGAGAGCTAAGTGAGACAGATATAAGTAATATGCTTGATGGAAAATTTAAAGCAACCTTCTTAAGGATAGTCATTGGTCTTGAGAAAAGAATGGAAGACATCAGTGAGACCCTTTTCACAGAGATAAAAGAGTTAAAAAAAATAATCAGAGATGAAGAACACAATAAATGAGATTAGATATTAAACATTTGAGCTGTTTACATAATTTTGCTATTATTGATAGTACTGCTATAAACATTGGGGTGCATGTGCCCTTTGAACCAGCATTTTTGTGTACTTTGGATAAATACCTAATACTTCGATCGCTGGGTTGTAGGATAGCTCTAATTTTTTGAAGAATTTCCATACTGTTTTTCAGAGTGACTGCACCAGTTTGCATTCCCACCAACAGTACAAAAAGGTTCCCATTTCTCACATTCTTGCCAAAGTCTGTTGTTTCCTGAGTTGTTAATTTTAACCATTCTGACACGTGTGAGGTGGTGTCTCATTGTGTGTCCTATTGTATATTATATGTGACTATTTAGAGACCTATTGGATGATGACACATTTCATTTGTTATGGAGTGATGTACTAAAATAGAGTTGTAGTACAAGGTGAATTTAAAAGTTATGCAGAGTAGCTAAACACTGAAAGTCCTGTAAGTTCTGCCATAGGTTTGATTTTATTTCAAGGGTAATGGATGTCAAAGACTGATTTTAAATAGATAAAGTGAAATTTTAAAAAAATATGTTTATTTCTTTTTGAAAGAGAGACAGAGTGTGAGCAGGAGAGGGGCAGAGAGAGGGAGACACAGAATCAGAATCAGGCTCCAGGATCTGAGCTGTCAGCACAGAGCCCAATGCAGGGATTGAACTCATGAGCTCTGAGATCATGACCTGAGCTGAAGCCGGACGCTTAACCAACTGAGCCACCCAGACGCCCCATTTAGAAATATTATTGTACAACTACATGAAAAAGTTTTGAAGGGGGCCTAAACTGATGTAATGTGAAATATTAAAAGCATATTTCAATAACATAAGGTAGATGTGACAAAAACTTTAAACTTTGATAAATTAAAAGTATATCCATCAAATGTTTAAGAGACGTATACGAGATGCAAATGTATACATTAGTTTTCTATTCACCACTCTGATGGAACACGTTGCCTCAGTACAAACTTCCCCTTCTTAGAAAAAATGGACTTCAACAAGAATTACTAGTGATTAAGAGGTACGTTTCATAATTATAACATGCTCATTCAGTAGAATGAATTTATTTAAAGTATTGTGTTTGTAACACTAAACAATTAAAAAGATGGGATAGAAATTATTTGATAGTTATAAACAATCCTTAAAGTGACTGATAGAAGAAGATAAAAAAATCAATAATGTTTAAAAGATTTTGAAAATTTAATCAACCAAACTGAAATAATAGACACTCCTATCATATTCTACTATAGAAGACGTAATCTTTTCAAGCATACAAAGTAAACCATATGCTGACCCATAATGCTAGCCTTAGTAAATTTCAAAGAAAGTGAATCAGACAAGTGTTCTCTAACCATTATGTAATTAAAAATAAATCTGTGATTTTATTTGTGTGAATTTACTATGTTTCTTAAGTAAGCAGAAGGAAGTAAGTAATACATATAAGAGCGGAAATCAGTGTTAGTCAAATAAAAAGTGTTATAAAATTAAGAAACTCAAGGTATCTAAGAGTTTTGTTCTTTGGAAAGATGAATAAATTTAATAAACCTCTAGCCAGAATTACTAATAAAAATCACAAATATCCATATAGGAATTTTTAAAAAGCTACAAATCCTACACACAAAATATAAATAGAAAATAAAATAAGAAGGTGTCATGAAAAATTTTATGTAAATATACCTTACAATGTAGATGAAAGGGGCAAAACACTAAAATAATAAAATAAAATAAAACAGACATAAGAAAAAGTAGAAACTCTAAATAATAAATCTGTCAAATTATATAACTAATTCAAACCATACCACAAATCTCCTTCACTGACCAGATTATTTCACTGCTAAATTTTTCCAAATATTTAACGAAGTACTAATATCAATTTCAAACACACTTTTTCCTAAAAATTGGAGTGAAAATGTCCTGATTTTATGAAGTCAGCACAATCTTGTACCTAAACAAGACAAAAGCAATGCAACAAAGAAAAATTGAAATCTCTCCATAAGAACCATAAAAAATCTTAAATGCAATACCACTAAGTTGAATTTATTTAAGTATAGAAACATAACTTATCATGTCCAGTGAGATTTATCTCAGGAAAGAAGAGATGTTTAATATTTAAAAACCAAACATTGCAATTCAAAACATTGGTAGAAAAAAAGAAAAGTCATATTTTCTGGGGTGCAGAAGCATTTAAGACAATTAAAATTCTTTCTGTGACTGAAGTAACCGCAACAAACCCCTCTCAGCAATCTTGAAATAGAGAGATTTACTTAACCTGAAAATGGTATCTTAAAAAATAACAAGAAATTTTAAGAAAGGAGGTAGCACTAATCTTACTGGTGAAACATTGAAGGCTTTTCCCATTGAAGTCGAGAATAAGAGAAGATTTTTCACTATTTATTTCCTAGTCAACATGTTCCTGGACACAAGTAAAATAAGTGAAATGTTAAAAGTTTGTAATAAAGAAGAAAACTTTATTACTGTATTCAAGGATGTCATTATTGTCATATGTAGATAATTCCAAAAAAAAAAAATCTATGCAATGCCATTAGAATTATTAAGATACTTAAGGTATACTTAAGACATATTAAATACTTAAGATAAATACCAAAAATAAGATAATAAGACCTCTTGGAATAAGATAAAATAATATTATTTCTGTATGCCAGCAAAAAGAAATTGGAAATAAAGTTAAATAAACATTTGCAAAAGGCACCTGGCTGGCTAAGTCAGTTAAACATCTGACTTTGGCTCAGGTCATGATCTCACAGTTCATGAGTTCAAATCCTCCATTGGGTGAGTTGGAGCCCCGATTCCAGTGAGCTCAAGCCTGTCTTTGGGTGAGCTCATGCCCTGCTTCAGGTGAGCCCCACTTCTCTCTCTCTCTTGCGCTCTCTCTCTCTCTCTCTCTTCCTCTCCCTCTCTCTCCCTCCTTTGTGCCCTGTCTCTCTAAAAAATAAATCTCTCTAAATAAACTAATAAATTTCTCTAAAAATAAGTAAACATGTGTGTAGTACAAATCACATCAAATTCCTCAGAATAAATCTAATAGAAGATGGGCAAGCTTTGTACCAATAAAACCACTGAACATTGCAATGAACAGTAAAGAAGACCTAAATAAATGATGATATATGATCAATGTTAAAGATTAGAGGATGTTAGTTCTTTCTAAATTGATCTGTACATACATTCAATTTAGTCCAGATAAATATCCCACCATGACTTTTTGTGGAAGTTGACAAGATGATTTACAATTATATGCAATTAATAGGCTATTGACAGTCACTCAGCAATAAACATGTATAAATTAGAATAGAGTCTAAAAAATACAGTTGTATGTGAAGAGTCACTTTACTTATGAAAAATATGTGCCTGGATCCAGTAGTCAAAGGATGGTATTACTAAATATTTCTGGGTTAACTGAAGGCCACGTTTTATAAAAACATCTTCACCCTACCTCACGTAAGGCACAAAATCAACAGTGGGTAAATTTTCAATCTGCTTGTGTATGGTAAAACATTAAAGATTCCTTCCAAGTGATAATGTTGAAAAACATTATAACCTTGATTTTTACAAATGTATTTTATGTTTTTAAATCAAATTTATTGTCAAGTTAGCTAACATACAGTGTATACAGTGTGCCCTTGGCTTCAGGAGTAGATTCCTGTGACTCATCACGTACATATAACAGCCAGTGCTCACCCCAACAAGTGCCTCGTCAATGTCCATCACCCATTTTCCCCTCTCTCCTGCCCTCCCATCAACCCTCTATCTCTGCCTATTTCACTTAGTATAATACCCTCCAGTTCCATCCACATTGTTTAAAATGGCAAGATTTCATTCTTTCTCATTGCCAAGTATACAATATTCCACTATGTATACAAACCACATCTTCTTTATCCATTCATCAGTTGATGGACATTTGGTCTCTTTCCATAATTTGGCTATTGTTGAAAGTGCTGCTATAAACATTGGGGTACATGTGCCCCTATGAATCAGCCTGTATTCAGGCTGATTTGGAATTTATCCAAAGAATCAGCCTCTTCCTCTGAATTCTTTGGATAAATTCCTGTATTCTTTGGATAAATTCCTAGTAGTGCTATTTGCAAATGTATTTTAAACTAGTAAACATTAGCAATAACCATTCAATAAAATAAAGAAAATTTAGACATTATTTAATTTACAAATTTCAGTGATCAAAAGATACATTATTGGAGTAGAAAATGTCAACACACAGAATGACAGAAAATGTATTACATAATATTTACAAAAAGCTTGTATGTAAAATATGTAAACATCTCTTACAAAGGATTAAGATATAAGCAAATGTTTAATTTAAAAAACTGGACCGGAAGCTCTAATAAAAAATTTATCATATGGATAACATAGGAAAGGTTAATTAATCATCAAGGGAATGCAAATTAAAAGTATATAACATATCACTAATCATTATCAGAATGGCTGGATTAACTGTTTTAAAAATACAAAATCTTGGGGCACCTGGGTAGTTCAATCAGTTAAGCATCTGACTCTTGATTTTGGCTCAGGTCATGATCTCATGTTTCCTGAATTAGAGCCCCATGTCAGGAGCTCAGGGCCTGCTTGGGATTCTTTCTCTCCCTCTCTCTCTGCCTCTCCCCTGCTATATTTCTCTCTCAAAATAAATAAATAAACTTTTAAAAAATGTATTAAAACTTGTAGGGGCACCTGGGTGGCTCAGTCAATTGAGTCCCCAACTCTTGATTTTAGCTCAGGCCATGATCTCATGGTTTCTTGGGATCAGGCCCTACATTGGGCTCTGCACTGACAGCACAGAACCTGCTTGGGATTTTCTTTCTCCCCCTCCCCTGCTTGCACTCCTTCTCTCCCACAAAATAAATTAACCTTAAAAAATGAATACAAATATGAAAACTTGTCATACTTAATAATTATGAAGGAAATAACTAAAATTCTTAGACTTTTCTGATGAGAGTATAAACTGGTACAACTTTAGAAAACTGTTTGCTAGTATCACTAAATAAACATGAATATGTCCTAGGACCGGCCATTTTGCTCTTAAGTATTTTCTCAACAGAAATGCATTCATATGGGGGCTCCTGGGTGGCTCAGTCAGTTAAGTGTCTGATTCTTGGTTTCAGCTCAGGTCACGGTCTCGCGTTTGGTGAGTTCAAGCCCCGCATGAGGCTCTGTGCTGATGGTGCAGAGCCTGCTTGGGATTCTCTCTCTCTCCCTTTCTCTCTCTGCCCGTCTCCCATATGCTCTCTCTGTCTCTCTCGAAATGAATTAATAAACTTAAAAAGAAAATTAAAAAATGCATTCCTATGTTCACCAAAAGGCATGTGTTAAAATGTTTACAGTGGCACTGTTCAAAAAACATGAAAACCTGGGGAAAAATTAAATATCCACCTATATTACAACAAATAAATTTGTTGTGGTATATTTAATAAAATAATAATACAAGGAAATAAGAATAAACCTGAACATATAACATAAAGCTCATAAAGTTAATTTTTCAGTGAAAAAATTCAGATATAAAATAGAATATGCTATATAATTTAATTTATGTAACTTACAAATCAGTCAAACAAATCTATGATGAAAGCAAGACTACAGGAAAGATCAATGTGCTCAATTTCATTAATTTTGATTTTAAGGGAAATATAACACCAAATAACAGTCTTGAAAGTGTTCATTTTTCTCTATCAGGAACTTCCACACATTTCTTTTTCCTTCCAAGCTATTCCCTAAAAGGCTAGAAGTTATCAATCTGATTGATCAGAGTCCAGGATATTTATTAAGCTGTATTTCACTAGTGAATTGAGTGACAGAAAATTAAAATGTCCTTTATTATATGTGTCTTCTCGTATAGTCCTGTTTCCCATACCATTTATTAAGGAGAACTAGGCAAGGTCTGACAAGGTTTGAGTTCACAATTAGTCAAGTGCTACGCTCTCTTTTTTATCAACTCCTCTTGCATACCATGGCGGATAAACACTAAAGACTACATTTATTAGTTGTGCCAAATGAATTATGATTTTGATGAACAAGGTGCTCAGAAATAATCACTTCCTAACCTGTCTTACAACTTGTAATAGATCCTTGTGACACATGATTGAATTATAGATAAATTTGAAGCTGGGTCCAACAAGACTTCTATCAGGTAAGTTATGGAATGAGGGGAAAAGGAATCGCACATGTTAACAAAATTGTTCAAACAGAACAATTGGGAGGCTGATGTTGTAAAGAGCTGTGATGGAGAAGAAAATTAATAGATCTTGGAAAAAATGGAATGTTCCTTTTCAACATGTTACACATAAGGTTTTAATTATGTAGCTAAGTGGTGGTGTTAGGTAGGCAGTCAGATATAATTGAGTCGGGATTTTAGGAGCAAGAAATACATCCTAGGAAATTTTACCAGAACATGAAAATCCAGCAAAGGAGACTTAGAAGTGATCAGCGAAATAGGGAAAGAAAAAACAAAACAAAAATGAGAGGAAAAAAAAGTCATGTGAAGAAAGATAAGCAAGAATCAGAGAAAGATCAAGTACACCTAATGCTTTTGTTAGTAAAATAAGGTGAGGACAGAAAATGTAACATTGAGGTAACCAATATGGAGGCCATACATAGATGATCTGGTGAAGTTTGAATGGAACTCTAAGTCAAATACCTTATTAGAATTGAGTCTAAGAGAAAATAGGAGATGAAAAATTTGCACAGAAGTACTAGTGACTTTTTTGAAAAAGCTTTGATGCAAAGGTAAGAGAAGTTAGACCAAAAGAAGTTTGTTATTGTTGTTGTTTTTGTTCTTATTTAATGTACTTCAATATATTAATGATCCAGTAGATCTATTGGATGATCTAGTAGGTAGGCAAGGAAAATTTGAGGATGGGAAAAAAATGAAAAAAGAAAAAAAAGAGAAAAAACTCCTGGAGCATTGTTCTTGAGTAGGTGAGAGATGCATTAAAAGGGAGAATAGTTTTAGGTAAGAACCTGAACACTTCATTTACGGAAACAGACATCTATGGGTATAAATGGTTGTAGGTAAGAGATAACGTGGCGGAATCCATACAAGTTATCTTTGATTGATTTCATAATTCTCCATAGTGAAGTAGGAAACAAAATTATCAGTTGAGAGTAAGGGTGGAGAATGAGGTTTCAGAGAGTTGAGGGCAAGGGAAAAGGTGTGAAAAAAGTCATCTGTGTGTAAATTTTATTAGAGCATTAGTACATCAGTAAAATGTAGCATGATTGCCAGACATCACAGGAAGCTCATTTGATGTTTGTGCTCATGAATTTAATTCAGAACCAGTGTGGCTAGGTACTTTTTCTAGTCCTGTTCAACTGAATGAATAAAGACATCCAGCAGAGGAAGTAGGGTTTTACTTTCTTTAGGCAGGTGGGACAGTTAGAGACGTATAAAGAGTATTTGCATTGATCTTGAGAGTTAAGCTAGGGAAAAAGCCAAGGGAAAATCAAAGCAGTGAGGGACTGTGAAACAGGTGATATACAATCACTAAGCTGATTAAGCTTGTAGATTAAATGACCACTGGAAATGGAATGAGAGAGAGATGCTGACTATATGGTGGTGATTTGAGAGAAGAATGAATTCGAGATTATGGAGGGATTGCATTACTGGTAAATGACAAGACAAGGGTATGAACATGGCTGAAAAGATGGAGGAGAAAGATACTATAGGAAAAAGGTTCAAGACCTTGGTAAGTAAGAAGTTTGTGTGTGGAAATCCTCAAGAACAAATAATGTTGAAGACAAAGACTAAACCAGGGCCAGGCTGGTAGGGAGATGATTGCAACAGTGAGGTATCGTCATTGATAAAATATTTTGGTGGGACATGCAGAGGTTGTGTGGCGTTGTAGTACCAAGACCCAAACCCAATGCACGTGGGTTCCTTGGTCACACTAGGGATGATTTAATCAATACAGCAAAGGAGCTGGCTTGATAATGTTTCTGTTGTCTTACTGACCATTTCCCATGCCAGAACATAGAACTAAGTAATGTGATGTTCCAAGGCTACAGAATACCTTTTGTAAGACTGCCAAGTTTAAAAGTGTCCTACACTACAATGTAATATTTATCACATTTGTCTTCTGGTTCAGCCTCACTCTAAAATCATATGGCTCATAATTCGTGGTGAAGACTCTTACTCAGGAAACTGAATATTCCAAACTTGCTGCTTATACTTTAGGGTCCCATGCAGAATTCTCAAATTCTAGGGCATACAAATTAAAAAAAGAAACTATTTGGGGGAGGATGATAAATTTAGGTGAAACCGAAGAAGCAGCTTTGAGAAATTTCATGAGACCTCTGGATCCTAGACACGAAATGTCAAAACAAATGAAGAAATCCACCTTAATTTTATACTTCCAACTTAAAAATTCTCACCAGCTCTTACTGAGATTTAAATCTCAACATTTGATATTCAACACTATGAACTCCTTGTCCCCTAAGCCTTTCTTAAACTCATATCGCTTTCCTTCCTGGAGCCATACTCTCTCCATTTTCCTTCTCTTTCCCTTACCATTTCTCCTCATTTTACATCTAGTAATGATTAGGGCTGGATCAAATTATCTGATTTACTGAGTCAAAATTTTTTATCTGTAACATCTGTAAAACCATTTATTACATGGAAATGTTGAGATGATTAGGCCAAATAATGGAGGCAAAACACCCAACACAGTGTCTGATCCATAACACATATGAGTTGTGTCTCTTCTTTCTTTCTCTGGCTTATCTTCCATTGCAGGCCTTTATTTATAAACATTCCCCATGTCTCATTTCCTACACCCGTCTTTCTCTGGCAAGTGAGTTACTTGAACACTTTAATTATTACATAAATATGATTGATTCTTAAACATCTCCAGTTTTGGCACAGAAACCAGAGCCCCCTAACCTCTCATTGTCCACAAAATTTTCACTTCCCTGTGCCAGACACCTTCATGTCAATATTTAAAAAGTTAAATGAATCCCATTATTTCACCCTTTTTCAAATCAATCATCCCTTCCTTATAAACAGCTTTTTTCTCTCTGTGTCACTCTCACACTCCCAGTAACTCAGACTGACGGTCCTAGGTAACTTTCAGTTCTAAAAATGTTATTATTTAATTAAAAGAGAGAAGAGTTGGAAGGGTAGTTAACTCTCATTTATAAAAAGTTAAACTGCCATTCTAATGAACCTTGAATGTTCAGGTAAATCAACTACTAAATTAAGATTTAAATACAGAAGGGATATATCATTTGAAGTACAGAAATAACTCATTTGATATACTGCATTTTAAAATAAATGCTATTTCTTGAAGGACGCGGGGGGGAAATGGTGTCAGAGAACAAAACAGATACCAGGATGAAAAGAATATCCAAATTCACAATTGCCAGGCTATAGAGAACTGAATATCCTGAAAAGACAATTACAGATAATTTAGAGGTATTTTCTAGTTTGTTGTGTAGATCACGCAGTAACAGGAGTCTTTGTATGCATTTATAACTGCCTGGAGAATAGACTGGAGTAGAATGGTAATGTGTGTATATTATAAGGAGCAATTCTTTTGATAAACCTAGGAGGGAAGATGGAGAATTAGGCAAATAAAAGGGCCTTCTGTGCGCTTGGAATACAGATGCATAAGCCACTATTGCTTCAGTTTGGATAAAAGGGCTATCTCTGACCACTGTTATCTACTCTCTGGACAGCTGGATAACAGGACAAAGGTAAAACCCTCTATTGCTGCATGACAGAACAGTCTGTCTAAGCTCTTTCTCTATCCACCACCGAGTGTTTCTAAATTGCAGTGAGAAACATCACTCATCTATTACAAGCCTACCTGCCACACACAGTAGCTTTGAACAATTCCAATATATCCCCTTGAAACATACAGACATGTGCTCACTTCTTCACAATACTCTGTCATTAAAGAGAAGTCATGGAAGATAAAATGCAGAATAGCTGGACCTATAATGTATAATAGCAGGCATCTCTATAATAGCCAAAGTGCTGCATGTATTAGAAGTCATTTTCTCTAAGAGCTCGCGGTGAAAAGGAAGGAAAATTATAACATGAAAATGAAGGTTCAAAGTGGGTGATGCTTTCAAGCAGTGATGTTCTGTTACATGTCATTGGTTGACCTCACCTGTTTCATTTTTAATGCAGAGTGAAAACTAAAAACATTTAATCAAAGTGACTGGAGTGAATGCAGACTTTTTTTCCTTTTTTCCCCACTCCTACCTATCACTTCTTCCTCCACAATTATTTAGAACACAGGTTTCCCCCAATACTTGAAAGTACAGTGTTCCTAGGAAGACTTTGGTCAGCAGCAATGGCTTCAAGCGAAGAAGCAATTACCATGCACTCATATGGAAAAATTTGTGTGTGCTCCCGGACCCAAAAAATCACCTCTCTTAGGTTTTTCTGCTACCTTAGGACACATCCTGCTAATGAATGCACAAAATAAATCGTGATAAAGCACAGATGCTCACAGATACAGTTCAAAGCTGTGGCAGCTTGAGGCTGACATGCTGAGTTTAGTTCCTGGGGACGGAGCTTGGCTGAGCCACTCTCACTGCTTAGGGGTGTGCACTGTCTCCTTAATAGCTCAGTGCAAAACAAATGCTGAATGCTATTTTTTTTCACCTTTTTTCATAAAAGCAAAAACCCTCTCCATATATTTTTTGCTTAGAGAAAGAGTGATAATGTAGGTCTTATACAAACGAAAAGGTGTCATGCAAACTTTCTAAGAGCAAGAGAGATCGATCGTACCGTCTTTGGGAATGAGATAAGCAAGTACTAATTTTTATCAATGTATACATAGATAGGTATATGTACACACACTTATGTGTAAGTTTCTATATATGCACATCAGTATTTTATATTCGCTTTATACACACACATTTATTCTGAAAACTAAGTGTAATTTTAAAGAAAAGAGTGTCACAAAGTAAATTGAGCCTGTTAATACAGCTGGACATCAGTTGCTTTCATACTTAAACTAAGGGGCTAACTTGAAATAAAAAAGGAGAGGCTACTCATAGGGAAACAGAAGATACATTATACATTTAAAGGTGAATGAGGATCTTGTGTTTCTTTTTTAAAAGAAGCAATGTGGTCGCGGGGCCAATTCAGAATCTGTCAACTGAATGTGGGGACTAGTAAATGTGGTGATGTCAACTCAACTACACCTAAGGGTCTGCAAAGGAACAACATTACAAGGTACAAGGAGGAACCTGCCATTGCTAATCTCTTCAATTCTCCTTTTCTATCAATTTTTTTAATGTTTGAGAGAGAGAGAGATACAACATGAACGAGGAAGGGGCAGAATGAGAGAGAGAGAGAGAGAGAGAGAGAGAGAGAGAGAGACTCCCAAACAGGCTCCCCGCTCTCAGCACAGAGTCTGATGCTGGGCTTGAACCCATAAAATATGAGATCATGACCTGAACCAAAATCAAGAGTCTGATGCTCACTGACTGAACCACCCAGGTGCCCCTCCTTTTCTACACATTTTTAATGCTTAAGTGTATTATGATCACTTTTTCTCCTACACAGAAAAAAATGAGGATTATTATGGTTCTTTTCTGAAAATACAGAGGATTGAGGCCAGGGCACCATATATTTTGAGTAGCTATTTGTGGCATTGTTTACATATTATGGCCAATATTCTTCTGAACATAAATTTTGAAGATTTTAAAAACAATCTTACATTTTTTTATCATGTATCCATTTATTGTTTGCTAAGAAGATATGTTTTGTATATCCTCTTCTATTTTTTCCTTATTCTTCTTTCACAGAATTAAGTAAAAGAATAGCCACAAGATGAGGTGCTTTTATCACTCAACTGCATCTAAAATTGTTTAATTCCTTCTTAATTAATCCAATTAATCCCTATCTCATGGTTCAAGTAAAAATCAGGTAATAAAAAAAGGCAGTAGGAGTGAAACTTAAGTACTAACTTCTCATGTAAAAATGTTATGGTTCTATGGAAAAACAACTATTTAAAAACTACACAAGCCTTATACATCAAGAGCAGGTAACTAAAAGAATATATTCTTTCATTAATTGGGAACTTACCTTACATTTTTGCTGTTTAAACTCTGGTAAAATATTAAGAAACCTCTATTATTTAGAGAAGAATCATGACGTGGGCCCCTGCTTCATTAAGCCATGATTTAATTACAGTTTACCAAGAAAAATCAGTCATTACTAATATATGTACTGGATCAGTATCTGGTTTAGAGAGTTTAGATAATGGGCTCAGAAAGTGGTTTTAGAGTGAAAACAAGGTCAGTTAGGTTAACTAAGGAGAATCTGTACCTCTTTAAAAATTAGCTAATTTAACATCTTCACCCTGAAATCAACTAACCAACACAGATCTGTCAACATCAGTAATACATATGAATCATATTGCCTGTACCTTCCTCTGCTTATGGTGCATTTACTCACCAGCGTGCTCAGGGTATTTAAAAGTTTTATTCCCATAAAAATTGATTACTGACCTAGATATGGCTGAGATTATGATCTTTTGTGACCCTGATGACTACTATGGCTTCTGACTTAGCATTTGATGATTGTTTCTTAATTACTTATTATATTTGGGGGAGTTAGCAAACGTCGAGAATGAAACAATGAATAGAATATGGTAGTTACCTTTCAAGACTCTAATTGTAAAAGGAAAGACTTATTCTGCACCCCAGTATTACAACACAGGTGGAAAGTACTTGAAGAGATAGTCACAAAGTGCTACAACAGGAATTGGTGACAACTATCTTGGAATTCTCGGGCACAACTTCACTCGAAGGGGAACACTCACAGATTCAATGAAGAATGGGATTTTCCAGGTAGAAAAGCTGAAAGAACATCTGGGAAGTGTATGTTTCAAAAAGGGAGGGGCAGTTTTTTACATTATATATATATATATATATATATATATATATATATACACACACACACACACACATACATATATATACACATATTATGTATACAGTTATACAGTTATGTACACACATATAGTTGTAAATGTAAATATATATACATGCACGCATGTTATATGTATGCGTGTGCATGGATACATGGATTTCCCTGCTCTCCGGAAATGTGACATGATTCTCACAGAGCATATGCTGATTAGTACTCACAAAGCACCTTGGCAGCAGTTCCTATGCTCCAGTTCCCAAAGAGCCACACGACATGGGCCCCATGCTCAACTGAGTGTGCAGCAGGCTCACACCGCTGCGAAGGAACCCTCAAACTATGAAACCCAGAGCATATACAGGTAGCTGACACACATGCCCCCTTCTTCTTTGCAGGGAGAGGAAACAAGAGAGGGAGAGAAACCTTAGTCTGGAATATAAACAAATCTTTTCCCGGTTAGGAGAGAATAAGATCTCTATTCTAGAATGTGAGCAAGGGGACCTAGGGGAGAAAAGTCTCTGAAGTCTCTAAATTTCGTGCAACAATACCTGTCTCTAACTTCTAAGGCCTGGCTGCCATTCAATCATCCTTTAACCTTGTTTTTCAGTGTTCTTTGCTCAGAAATCTTAGACTGTGCAGAAATGTGAAAATATTTATGGAGAACTGCCTACCATATGGGAAAATACGTGGAAGCCTGAAGTACGGTTTGTATTTAAGGGACACAACAGGTTTCCATGCCAACACAAATGATCCATATGGTCTTTATTCTATTGTGGAATAATTACTTGAATTCAAATGAGGGGACATTCCCAATAGTGTCATGGTATTTTCTTATCCTCTCAAATGAGTCAGTTGCTGTATATCATATACAGTAAACACACCCTGTATAACACCTGCCCTTTGACGCACCTAATAGGGTAATCTTGAGTTTACTTTTTATTTAATGACCATTATTCTTCTAAGACACTGGAGAAAAAGGTAATGTCATTTTAGTAAGCGACAATTTGAGAAAGGGAGAAAGTCAGTCTGTAAACTCTGGCTGCAGCTCTTTGCTATCCATTTAAATTGGTAGAAATTATATTCATATTTAAAGTTGTCATGGTCAATGTGGGTGCAAGCTGTTAGCCTGAACTCCTTGATGTTCTTTGATCCGGCTTTCTCAGAAGATAAGGGTTACCAGCGGTGTTTCCTTGACCCAAGTCACATTTTAAGAAGAGAGTTATGTTAGAGATAGAAGGCAGGGTGGAATTAGGATGCTGAAAACTGGTAGACATGAAAGAGACTCTGGCCTGGGGCATTCTAACAGATGAGGTTAGATAGAGGCAGCCACACTGCTGGGTAAGAAGGCAAAGAGCAGAAGTTTAATCTTCACATCTTTTCTTTTTTTTTTTTTTTTAACCGATCCTCAATTTTCTTTCCCTCAAACACTATTTCTGTTTAACTTTCGTACTGAGATGCAGCAACGCTTGGGTAAAAAGACGACAGACCTGGTCTTTGTACTTCGATTTCCTATCAGTGTACCAACAGTGGAGGTATTAAACGCTCTTTCTTGCTGTTGGTAGGGGAATCAAATGCAATAATAAATGTGTAACGATAACCTGAGAGAGCACAACTCGTGATACATTCGTGAAGCACCTCATTTTCGTCTCACGTCATAAACCTAAGTTTGTTCAGAGGGGTCCATTCCTTCTGCCTTCCTGGATGGAAACACTAACAGACCCCATGATCTTGCCATTTCTTTCATTTTTCTTTTTTAATGTTTATTTATTTTTGAGAGAGACAGAGAGAGAGCATGAGCAGAGGAGGGACAGAAAGAGAGCGAGAATAATCTGAAGCAGCAGATTCTGAGCTGTCAGCACAGAGCCTGATGTGGGGCTCAAATCCATGAACTGTGAGATCACCACCTGAGCCCAACTCGGACGCTCAACCTCCTGAGCCACCCAGGCCCCCCGATCTTGCTGTTTCTTTAAATAGTGGTTTGAAACACTGGCTGTAAAGTAAAATCACACAGGGAGCTCTTAAAAACACTGCTGCACAGGACCATCATTGAAACAAGTCAGAATTTTTGGGTGAAGGGCCTACACGCATATGGATTTTAAAAACTCCCAAGGTGCAGTTGGGTAACTGCTGTTTTTATATCATGAATCATCTATCACTTTCAGTCACAAAAGAATATATTGATACTGGTATTAGAATGTCAAGTCCAATATTAATCAATATTCTGAACTGGGTTTTATGTTAAATTTTTCCTTGCTTGAGCCAGCTATGTATGGGTAACTTGGGTAGGGAAGGGGATATGGTTGGCTTGTTTCTTCTGCACCCACCTTGTCCTTCACTCTCGGGACTAGAGGACAAGAAAGGTGGTGGGGAAGGATCATTCTGCACAGCCTGAAGCCAAGGCACTGACTTTGCATATACCACCATCTATAGGTTTGGCAAGCATCCCAAGTTGCCTCTTCCTGTTAGTGATGTCACTATTCGTCAGAGTGGATACATTTCTGCTATCTGGTCGCTTGCTAATTTGCTATTTCCTCTCCTCTACCCTCTATCGGTTGATGACTAATTGTTTTCCAGCCCAACACCTTAGGAAGAACATACAATGACTCCACACAAACAAGCAGTTTCTAACTCATCTCTGGTTCTCACATATTTCCTGAGAAATGCTCAAGCACTGTTTGGCCTGACAAGATCCAGTGCGTAGGCCCATCCTCCATTCAGCCATTTGTTCAAGCTGGCCCATCAGCATTGAACCACTTTGCCTTCTGACTTTACATTTTCCAAAGAAAGTACACAATACTAGGTCACTCTAGGCCTAAATAGAAGGGACCAAAATCAGGTTGAAGTTCCTCTCACAGGTTTTAGGTCAGATCCAGGCAAATGTCACCCTTCCTCCTTGGAGATGGCTGGTTTGGGGAACCACAGCGCAGCAACTCCAAAAATCTGATTCAAAAATCCTCCTCATTGTCACTTTCCCACACTCATATAGCCTCAATGTGGATGAGAAGTTTGAGTCAACTTTTTTGAGTATTTTGATTTTTCAAGAGAAAGTTCTAGACCACTGACTTACATTCTCACCTTTGTCTGGTATCGCACTGTGGAGGCTAATAGACAGCCTTCCAGGGCTCTTGCCAACATTTTTATTTTAATTCCTGTTATGTATGGAAACTGAATAGCAAATGAGTTATCAAGAAATATTATTGACATTAACCCTGACAATTCGTATTATATTCTGTTGTCTTAAGAGATACTGAAAATATTTGTCTCATGAGTAAGCCTGTTACAACACATAGTGCCAGTGCCGTTTTAGGAAACACCATAAAAGTGAGTAAGATTTCTCATCAATTGGTGGTTTATAAAATTCAACATGAATATCAAAGGATGGATATCCTGACACACTAGGAGATGTTTGAGAATTTTTCTTTTTTTTTCATATTCCCCCTCGATTCACAAGCAAAATAATAATAATAATAATAATAATAATAATAATAATAATAGGGGTGCCTGGGTGGCTCGGTCGGTTAAGCGTCCGACTTCGGCTCAGGTCATCATCTCGCGGTAGGTGAGTTCGAGCCCCGCGTCGGGCTCTGTGCTGACCGCCTAGAGCCTAGAGCCTGTTTCAGATTCTGTGTCTCCCTCTCTTTCTGCCCCTCCCCTGTTCATGCTCTGTCTCTCTCTGTCTCAAAAATAAATAAACGTTAAAAAATATTTAAAAAAAATAATAATAACTTACTCAACAAGCCTCCACACACGACTGCTACCATGACATGCCTACCTTGCCAAGATAACAATAACCCACCATTTTTATAAAACATCTTTATTATTTCAAACATTTACATCTGTTCTCTATGTGAAGGTAAATGGAGAGGAAATATTTGCCTGTTTTGCCTGGAAAAAGGAAAATGAGCAGGTGTACAAGTATTCCTATGAAGCATGGAGAGAAGAAAGTCTTCCAGAATTTACAGAAATTTGCCAAACCAGCCGTCTCTTGTTCCTTACCAGTCAATCCAAAATTAAATTAATGTTACGTGAAGAAAGAGTAAAGGAAATAAGAATCTATTACTATAGATTTTTAACATGCAAAGAAATACCCCACCTTCATCACTTACACAAGTATACCAAGTGCAATGTACATAATAATTCCCTTTTGTCCTTTCACAGTATTTTTTTCAAAAACTGTTTTCTAATTTATATTTAGTGGTGCCTGGGTGGCTCAGTCAGTTAGGCATCTGACTTCGGCTCAGGTCATGATCTCACGGTTCATAAGTTCGAGCCCCTTGTCGGGCTCTGTTCTGACAGCTCAGAGCCTGGAGCCTGCTTTGGATTCTGTGTCTCTCTCTCTCTCTCTTTCTCTCTCTCTCAAAATTTAATAAACATAAAAAAACTTTAATTTATATTTAAAAAGACAAAAAGTATGTTAGCAGATGAACAAGACAAGGTTGATATCAATGCACCTTTAATATTCATTAAAAGGTGTTTGCCAGTCTATTAATAGGAGGTCAGAATGGGATGGGGAGCAGAAAACAGTGAAAACAATAGAGTTGTGCAATCAGCACAACCACAAAGAAGAATAAAAATTAATGACTCCAAACTGGCCATCACCAGTTATGAACTGGTAATAAATATACAGGTCTTGTAAATATTTATGTTTTTTTATTTAAGAGACTCCTCATTCTGTCCATCTGGACTGTAAGAGAAGTAGACATATAAATTATCTTACTATCTTAGTATTTCTTTTTCTTTGACTGCCAACCCCCACCCCAAGATAAGGGTACTCCATGGATTGGACTACTAAGAACTTCTTGATGATTTCATTGCTCTTGAAACCATGGATACTTTGTCTATGTTAATAAGAATGGTGACTTAATCAGCATATGTCATTGACTGCATCATATTAACTATTCATTTTGTCACTTTATAATTTTCTATTGTCAATATTACAAGTTTCTCATCCATTTGTTGGTTTTCTTTTGGTGGATTTTTGCTGTCAAGAGTATTATGAGAATGTGGATGGTTATTCAATTCATCACTTGAAATGTTATGGATGCATAATTGACGTGAAATTACACTGAGCTAATAACTCACATTGTTTTCACTCTCTCTTTGGTACAGAGGAAAAAGTAGTACCTATAAGCTAAACATTCTATCAGGCTTATATCACTATCATTTTAATCACAGACATTTTGTGGTAATATTCATGTTATTTTTTGACTTGAAAATCAACTATCAATAACCTAATTATCCAGTGCAGGGATCTCAATGTGTGGAATTACCCTTACTATCAGGATGATCACTCACTTCCTCTATTTGGGGTTATCTCACTGCTGTGTAATCAGAAAGTGAGAACTTCAGTGCAGAACTTTCAGTCTCAGAACCCAAGACTCTACTTTCATCTGAGAAAGAGTTTTGCCTACCTCAGAACAGGACATGTTATTCTGTTTAAAGTAGCCATTCTGAGGAACTTTACTCTTATTCAGTCTCTGTAACCCTCTTTAAAAAGAAAAAGGAGGTCCTATGCTGTCTGTTTACTTTTCTAGCACCACTGCTTCAGAGACCTAAAATGAATGTCAAACTTTCTATTTATTTTGAGAGAGAGAGAAAGAGAGTGAGAGAGAAATAAAGAGAGGGAGAGCATGCAAGTAGGAAGGGGCAAAGAGAGAGAGAGGGAGAGAGAATCCCAAGCAGGCCCCATGCTGTCAGCCTATAGCCCAACACATGGCTTAATCCTATAAATCCTGAAATCATGAGATGAGCTGAAATCAAGAGCCGGACGCTTAACTCACTGAGCCACCTAGATGCCCCAATAATGTCGAAATTTTGCTTTAAAAATTTTTTAAATGTTTATGTTTTTTTTTTGAGAGTGACACAGACAGACAGAGAGACAGAGTGCAAGCAGGGGAGGGGCAGAGAGAAAAGCAAACACAGAATCTGAAGCAGGCTCCAGGCTCTGAGGTGTCAGCATAGAGCCCGATAGAACCCGATGTGTGGCTCGAACTCAAGAACTGCAAGATCATGAGCTGAGCCGAAGTCAGATGCTTAATCAACTGAGCCATCCAGGGGCCCCAATAATGTCAAACTTTTTAAATATCGTGAAATATCCATTATTTAGAGAATTGACACATAAGGAGTTTGTTTAAAGATTTCATTCTATCATTTATCTTTTGGATAAACCAAACATAAATAGAATTACATGAATGCTAATAAGAATTCTGTTACATCCAAAATGGGGATGAAATCTTTTATAAATATGTTTTGTTTTAAATATTTAAACAATGTGTTTATTACCCATTTGACTGTTAGAAGATAAAGTAAAATTTAAGTCCAAATCCATGTTTCATATAGGTCATTAAGTGTTTTGATTTTCTACATTTTTCATAATAGAAACATTTACAAAATTTAACGTTTATTTTTGAGAGAGGGAGAGAGAGACAGACCACAAGCATGGAGGGACAGAGAGAGTGGGAGGCACAGAATCTAAAGCAGGCTCCAGGCTCTGAGCTGTCAGCATAGAGCCCCACACAGGGCTTGAACTCATACACTGTTGGATCATGACCTGAGCCAAAGTCGGACTTAATGGACTGAACTACCCAGCTGCACCCATAATAGACACAATTTGAAATGCATTTTGTTTTCCATATCATTTCATCTTCTTTGGTGTAAACGTCCCAAAGAAAGGGTATTTTTTTTCCCATTTTGGAAAAATGTACCTATTTTTCCAACAGTATTTGCTTGCTTCATGTTTGTGATATTTTGATAATTCTTATAATATTTCAAACTTCATCATCATTATTATAACTGTTATTGGACCTATAATCAGTGGTCTTTGATATTACTCTTAAAATTGTTTAAAGACACACCCATGTAAGACACAAACTTAATTAATGCTGTGTGTGTTCTTCTGACTGCTCTATTGACTAACATTCTCCATCTCTCTTTCTTCCTCTCCATGGGCCTCCCTAATACCTTTGACAGAACAATATTGAAATTAGGCCAATTAATAATCTTCTAATAACACTTATAATGCCTCTAAGTGTTTGAGCCAAAGGAAGAGAGTCACACGTCTCTCACTTTAAATCAAAAGCTAGAAATGATTTACCTTAGGTAGGAAGACATATTAAAAGCTGAAAGGCTAAAAGCTGGGACTCTTGTACCAAACAATTAGTGAAGTTGCCAATGCAAAGCAACAGTTCTAGAAGGAAATTAAAAATACTACTCCAGTGAACAAACAAGAAAATACAACAGTTTTATTACTGATAAAGTGAACATTTTAGTGGTCTGGATAGATCAATCAATCACACTTCCTTAAGCCAAAGCCTAATCCAAAGCAAGGCCCTAACTGTCTCCAGTTCTATGAAGGCTGAGAGAGGTGAGGAAGAAGCATAAGAAAGGTCTGAAGCTAGCAGAGGTTGGATTGTGAAGTTTAGGGAAAAAGTGGTCTCTATACCATAAAAGCACAAGATGAAGTACTAAGTGCTGATGTAGAAGCCGCAAGAAGTTACCCAGAAGATCTAGTGAAGATAATTAATGAAAGTGGCTCTATTAAATGACATTTTTTTTAGTGTAGACGACAGCCTTCTATTGATAGAAGATACCATCTAGGACTTTCATAGATAGAGAGGAGATATCATGCCTAGCTTCAAAGCCTTAAAGGACAACCTGACTCTCTTGTTAGGGGCTAATGCACCTGGTGACTTTAAGTTAAAACCAATGCTCACTAACCATTCCAAAAATCATAGGGCCCTGAAGAATTGTGCTAAATCTATTCTTCCAGTGTTCTATAAATACAACAACAAAGGCTGGATGATAGCACATCTGTTTACAACATGGTTTACTGAGTAGTTTAAGTCCACTATTGAAGCCTAATGCTTAGAAAAAAAAGATTCCTTTTAAAATATTCCTGCTCACATTATCAACAATAGCCAAACTATGGAAAGAGCCAAAATGTTCATCAACTGGATGAATGGATAAAGAAGATATGGTACATACATCCAATGGAACATTACTCAGCTATCAGAAAGAATGAAATGTTGCCATTTCCAACAATATGGATGGAGCTAGGGAGCTTTATGGTAGGCAAAGTTAAGTCAGTCAGAGAAAGACAAATACCATACAATTTCACTCACATGTGGAATTTAAGAAACAATACAGATGGACATATGATGGGGGGCGGGGAAGAGAGAGAGAGGGAAACAAGCCATTAAAAACATAATGATAGAGACAAAAACTGAGTGTTGATGGAGGGAGGTGGGTGGGGGATGGGCTAGATGGGTGATGGGTATTAAGGAGGGCACTGATGATGAGCACTGGGTGTTGTATGCAAGTGGTGAATCACTGAATTCTATTCCTGAAACCAATATTGACTGTATGTTAAATAACTAGAATTTAAATAAAAATTTGAAAAGGAAAAAAATACACAGATAGCATGGCTACAGTCTAGAAGCAGTTAAATCAGAATGTGAGAATGTGACTACATGTGAGTCAGTTGGTAGTTGTAACCTACATCCAGAGTTGAAAATCTTTGCCTTAAATATTACCACTTAGTAAAAGTTCCATTAATGTTATCTACTATCATTAATACTCACTGTATTAAAAACTCACTGAATATTCAGTAAAAAAATATGTTTCTTATAAACAGCAAAAAAATTAAAGCAAAATAAAATACTGCTGCTCGTTCACAATGTACCTGGTCACTCAAAAAATCTGATGGAGATGTACAATGAAATCAGTGTTTTCATGCCTGCTAACAACACAACATTCATTCTACAGGCCATGGATCAAGGAGAAATTTCTACATTAAAGTTTTATAATTTCAGAAATACATTTCATAAAGTGATTGCTGCCACAGATAGTGATTCCTCTGATGGACCAAAGTAAACTGAAAACCTTCTGGAAGGGATTTACCATTCTAGATGCCATTAGACCACTCACAATTCACGGGAAGAGGTCAAAACATCATCATTAACAAGAGTATGGAAGAAGTTAATTCCTACCCTCGTAAGTGACTTGGAGGGGTTCAAGACTTTAGTGGAGGAAGTAACTCCAGATGTGGTGGAAAGAGCAAGAGCAAGAGAATCAGATGTGGAGCCTGAAGATGTGATGGAATTGTTGCGATCTCATGATAAAACTGGAAGGGATTAGGAATTGTTTAAGGATGAGCAAAGAAAATAGTTTCTTGAGACGGAATGTATTAGCAAATACTCCTGATGATGATGCTATGAAGATTGTTGAAATGACAACGAAAGGTTTGGAATATTACACAAACTTAGTTAAGAAAACAGTGAAAAATTTTGAAAGGATTGACTCCAATTTCAAAACAATGTCTACTGTGGGTAAAATGCTATCAAAGAGCATCATAAACTACAGAGAACTCATTTGTGAAAAGAAGAGTCCATCTACGTGACAAACTTCATTGTTGTCTTATTATAAGACATTGCCACAGCTACCCCAATCTTCAACAACCACCACCCTGAACAGTCAGCAGCCATCAATATCAAGGCAAGACCTTCCAGTAGCAAAAAGATAAAAACTTGATGCAAGCTCAGATGATGGTTACCATGTTTTTGCAATCAAGTATTTTTTAACTAAGGTATACATATTGATTTTTTAGACATTATGCAATTGCACACTTAAAAGACTACAGTGCAGTATAACCATAACTTTTATATGTACTGAGAAACCAAAAAATTCATTCGATACACTTTATTGTGATATTCACTTAATGCGATGGTCTGGAACAGAACCTGCAGTATCTACAAGGTACGCCTGTATTAACTTCATACCATAGTATCTATCCTCACCAGTAATTATTGAAAGTTGTATAAAGAAACGAAAATTTTATTAACACAATTGTTCAGTGGGATTCATGCAGATAGTATGAGCTTATATAAATATATATTTAATGCCTACTATGTTTCAGGCTATTTGTAGTAGATACAGCGGTACACAAAACAAATCTAGTGTGTCAGCTAAAATAAATTTTTGCAGCTAATAGTAGGAAAAAATATTAATGACTAAACAAGACAATCTTATTTTCTCAAAGTACATTTGTGAAATTCTTTAAAAATTTTTTTTCACTTAAACTTCTTAAATTTATGGGGAGAGACTTAGACTTAAAGAAATAAATGTGGCTCTCCATAACACCAGTGCTACTCCAAAACTTCAGGGTGATTTATCTCACAAAACAGAAGGTCACCCACCAAGTACACAGTTCAGCGGTTCATGTCCTTTCTTGAAGCAGTCCTCAAAAACTTCGACTCCTTTCATTGCTTTAAATATTAGCATTTATTTCACCTTCATAATTGCAAAGCTGTGTTCCTCCCTTAGACCTAAGACCAAGATTATAGTCAGGAAAAAGTAAGTGAGAAGTGGTAACCTTTATCAAGAACACAAGCCTTTTCCAGAAGGCATCCAGCTGACTTCTGCCACTGATTTCATCGACTGTAACTTCCTAGTCACTCCTACCTGAAAGGAAGCTGGGAAATAGAGTTTTAAGATGGGTATATTGATGCGTTAATCAAAATCAAGATCAGCATTGTATTAGCAAATAGTGGGGATTGATGTGTAATATGCAATAGCAGTGTATATCTTGGAGATTAAGAAATACGTCTCTGGCACAAAACTGTGGATCTTAAAAGTTGTCAGCAGTCAAACATCAGGTAATGAAGTACAACTCCATATTCCAAGGAGTTTCTCTACACTTTCACAAGCATTTGGTTTTATCACTATTTTTTTTTAATTTAAAGTCAAGTTAGTTAACATATAGTCTTGATTTCAGGATTAGAACCCAGTGACTCATCTCTTACATATGATACCCAGTGCTCATCCCAAAAAGTGCCCTCCTTAATGCCCGCCACCCATTTAACCACCCCCCAACCATCAGTTTGTTCTCTGTATTTAAGAGCCTCATGGTTTGCCTTCGTGTTTTTATCTTATTTCCCTTCTCTTCTCCTATATTCATCTGTTGTGTTTCTTAAATTCTACATGAGTGAAATCATAAGACATTTGTCTGTCTCTGACTTATTTCACTTAGCATAATAATCTCCAGTTCTATCCACGCTGTTACAAATGCAAAGATTTCATTCTTTTTCATCGCTGAGTAGTATTCCACTGTGTATATATACCAGCAACTTCATACTTGACATGTCTCTGGGAGGCAAGGGAAATAAAAGCAAAAATGAGCTACTGGGACCTCAAAAAGCTTTTGCCCAGTGAAGGAAATAATCAACAAAACCAAAAGGCAACCAATAGAATGGGAGAAGATATTTGCAAATAACATCTCAGATAAAGGTTTAGTATCCAAAATCTATAAAGAACTTACAAAACTCAACACTCAGAAAACAAATGATCCAGTGAAGAAATGGGCAGATGACATGAATAGACACTTTTCCAAAGAACACATACAGATGCTCAACATCACTCATCATCAGGGAAATACAAATCAAAACCACATTGAGATAATACCTCATACTGGTCAGAGTGGATAAAATTAACAACTAAGGAAACAACAGATGTTGGCGAGGATGTGGAGGAAGGGGAACGCTCTTACATTGTTGATGGGAATGTAAACTGGTGCAGGCACTCTGGAAAACAGTATGGAGGTTCCTCAAAAAATTAAAAATAGAACTACCCTACAACCCAGCAATTGCACTACTAGGAATTTATCCAAAGGATACAAAAATGCTGATTCAAAGGGGCACATGTACCCCATTGTTTATAGCTGCACTATCAACAATAGTCAAAGTATCAAAAGAGCCCAAATGCCCATTGACAATTGTGGGTGTGGAGCCTGATGCAGGGCTTGAACTCACAAATTGTGAGATCATGACCTGAGCCACAATCAAGAGTGGGAAGCTTAATGGACTGAGGCACCCCGAGGCTCTAATTTGCATTTCAATAATGGCACATGTTGATCAACATCTTTGTACGTACTTACTTGCCATCTGTAAATCCTTTTCATTAAATATGAAATATTTAAATATTGTTTGAGCTTTTGAGAATGTTTCTAGTTATATTGTATTTTTTATTTATTTTTTAAATAAAGTCTCCAAAAAAAACACAGGATATACTTGCAGAGTCAAATACAAACGATGAGAGAATTAGAAACCCATTCACCACTACATCCCAACTTTCAGTATTTAATGTTCCAGTTTTAGTGATGTGCTTTATAATTTAGGGAGCCTTGAACAGTCTTCAGTGAAGAAACCCTCCATAATACAAATATAATAAGCTATAGTAGTTCTATGGTACTAAGCATTCTTGGTATTCTTGTGATCTCTAGTCCTCTACCTAGAGTTTCTGGTTTGGCTGTTTTTTTGTTTGTTTGTTTCTTTTTATAGCTCTCTTGGGTGCTATATTCCTCGACAGTTTCTATATTTGGAAATGAGTGCCTGTTCCCTTTCTTCTTTATTGACAAGATGGTTGGATAGAGTACACTTGAATCATATTTTCTTTTCCTTAGAATTTTGAAGACATTTATCTACCAACTTCAGACAATGGATATGGCTATAAAGAAATTTCAGGTTACCCTAAAATACTCAGCCTGGATTCCTGTATATGTTACATTTTTGAAATTGAATCACATGATTAGGATATATCTTAAAAGTAGATCATTCTAATATAATTTTCCAGCAATATTGCAGCCATTTTGTTATCTATTTCTTTTCCATTGAATTAGGAAAATTATCTTGTATTTTCACTTGAGATTCATTTTCAGTTTCAATTTAACTTGCCTCTTCAGAGATTCAAAGAGACAGTTTGTGACTCTTCCCTTTTATACTATTTATTAATTATCTTCTCTTATTTTAAAAACTGTTTACCATTCTATTATACTATTTGTCTTACAACATGGTCAGTGATTTGCTTTTGTGTTATGTCTATTCATTTGCCATTTTCCATTCTCAGTCTTCCAATCTTTTTTATTATTCTTTATAGAGTTTTATTTCTTTGTAGTTTTCTTTATATTTCTTTATATAGAGGTTTTTTATATTTCTTTAGAGTTTTCCTTATATTTCTTTATATAGAATTTTAAACCATTCATTGGCTTTCATTCTTCCATATTCTTTAAGGTTATTTTAATTAAAAACATTTTCATACATTCTTCTACAACACAATTCTCAGAGATGCTTATTTTCCTTGGATTTTATTTGCTTCCATAACATACTAATGGTAAATTGAAAGTTTATTTCAATCTGTTGACTACTCTGGTAATATGAAAATCTATTTTGAACAGGTTACTTTTATTCCCTCTAGTCTATTTGCATAGTATACCATGTCCTGTCCTCCCCATGTTGCTCACGCTGAAAATGAGCAGACTTTTCTGAGATTTTCTTTTTGTTGACATACTGCATGTGAATGTTCAAGTGCTTCCTACCTTCTCTTTCTGAATTTTCATCTTCTCATAAAGGTTCAAGCTTATGGGCCCTGAGAACTTGAGTGTAGGGAAGAAGAAGACTCAGCTCAGTCAGCTGTGACCGTCACCCAGGCTCTGTATTCTTTCCTTCTCCTACTTAATTATTCTTCTGTGCCTAGGTTCATGTCACTTTGCCTGCATGTCTTCTCCAATATGTGACATCCCTGGGCTTCAGGACTACCTGACAATCTCTGCAGAGACCTAGAACCCCAGCTTTGTGGATTGTGGGTCTGCTACTTCACCTCTTTTCTCACTTCTCTTTTTAACAGCAACTTTGCACACAGCAGAATGGACAAGAAAAACGTTAATGGAAGGTTATTTTTAACCTTATCTTAAAACTTCAGAAACAGTTAACACACAAAGGTAAATGGCCTGGGGGTTTCTGGGTGGCTCAGTGGGTTAAGCATCAGAGTCTTGATTTCAGCTCAGGTGATGATCTAGTGAGATCGAGCCCCACATAGGGCTTGTGCTAGGCATGGAACCTGCTGAAGCATCTCTCTCCCTCTCCCTCTGTGCCTCCCCTGGGGTCACTCACACACTCTCTCTCAATAAAATAAAATAAAATAAAATAAAGTAAAATGAAACAAAATAAAATATTAAATAAACAAACAAAAACCAGGTAAATGGTCTGCTGCATGAACAGCAAGGATGCAACAGTGTTTATTTGGGAGTACAGAGACAAGAGTCATGGCTGATACATAGTTTCCTCTTGCACTTTGTAGTCTGGCATTCAGCATACATTTTGCTTTATTATATGAGCAAGGAGGGATAGGGAAGAAGGTCCAGATGCTTCTCTCTGTGTTAATAGCCCTCACTTAATGGGTCAGGGAGCCAACGTAGAGATTCTATTAGTTACCAAACATATCTCTTTGCAGGATATATCCTGGGAATGAACAGGAACACACATACACATACACCCACACAGACACTGAACAGACTTATGGTCCCATTGAACCCAGTATGAGGCACATTGAGGTCAAGACTATATATATCTCCCCTGACTTCTACAGGCCCCTATTCTGTCTGGTGGATGTTCCCCAAGGATTACCATCAGCACAGAGCCAGTATTTACTACCTGCCCAAAGATCTGGATATTTACCTTACTCTAATAAGAGTCACATGTATTTTGGGGAGGAGACTGGGGGAAAAGTCAGGATATGACTGTATTTTCACTGAAAATCCTTTCCTTAAAATACAAGCCTCCCTTGTGTTTGGATCTATACATAGTTTAGGTTTAGAAGTTGAGTAAAAGACCATGAATCACCAATCTGGCAACTAAGTTAAGTGTCTGTCCATCAAATATAAAGTTTTCTGCCTATGTGTGTTAAATTACACTTGAGCATTTTGCCCATTTTATTTCTGTGTACCCCTTGATCAAACAGTCATTGTTGTAGATCTTTTCAGGTCAGAGTTTCTCTACCTCAGCACTAATGACATACAAGATCAGATAATTTTTTTTGTGTAGGTGGGCTTTCCTGTGCATTGTAAGATATTCAGCAACATCATTGGCCTCTATTTGACAGATGAAAGTAGCATCCATCACCCCCCACCACCACCAACAGTTGTGATAATCGAACATGTTTCCAGATATTGCCAAATGTTCCCTGAAGGCAAAAATCTCCAGTTGAGAACCACCACTTTAGGTCAAAACACTAATTAGTGACCCATTTGTTGGTAAGTATATCTGCTTTGCCTCTGAGAGTAAATAGCCACCACTTGGCTTCTACCCTTCTGGGATAACATTAATTGTGTTCCCACATTTCAGGAGCAAGAAATTATAGACTCTCCCACTAATACCTCTTGCCAAGAAGCACGTCACCAGAAAGAATTTCCAGGAGGCTGGTGCTCTCTTTGCTTTTATATTCCTAAAGCTTGGTGAAAGGAGTTTACTCTGACCTATCTCTAATGGACAAGGGTAGTTTGGTTCGAAGGTGTCTAAATAACTTGCAATGGATATATTCCAATATTTCCAAATTTGTGTCTCCCAACTCCTTCCTGTACAACCCACCAAGGAAGACCTCACATCCCAACTTTTCTAACAAATGCAAACATTGAGGTCAGGCTTGGGGCAGGCTCCAGGCTCTGAAGTATCAGCAAAGAAACCAATGCAGGGCTCAAACTCATGAACTGTGAGATCATGACCTGAGCAGAAGTAAGATGCTTAACTGAGGGAGCCACCCAGGCACCCCACAGCAAGATTATCTTGGATGGACCTCACCTAAGCTCTGAAAAAAGATAGAAAGCAACAACAGACAGACAGACATGCTTCTTTTGGCCTGGTTGAACACAGATGGCCATGTTTTTAACTACCTAGAAAGTGGATCATGTAGCTAGGAGTTGAGAGTAGTTTTTAGGAGCTAAAAGAGACCACTGCTAGTAGCCATCAAGAAAATGGGGCCACAACTACAAGGAGCTGAATTCTGCCAACAACTTGAATGAGTGTGAAAGAAAACCTCAAACTCCAGATGAGAATGCAACCCTCTTAACACCTTGATTGCAGTTTTGTGAGAGACCCTGAGCAGAGAACCCAGTTATTCTGTGCCCAGGCTTCTAACCTACAGAACTTGTAAGATAATAAATGAGAGTTGTTTCAATACACCAAAAACAAACAAACAAACACACACACACAAAAGAATCACCTTGGATAAATTGTTAAAAACATAGATTCCTGAGCCATTCCTCTGGAGATTCTAAGTCCTTAGATTTCTTAGGTTTGAGAGAGGCTCCGGAATCTCAACTTTTAATAAACACGCCACATGATTCTGATGCACAGAGTGTAGCAACCACATTTTCAACAAACACATATATTATTGTTTTAATATTTAATATGTTGTTTCCTGAGCAAGTAAGCATGTTGTTTATTTTTAAATTAGGGTCTTTGGAGTTCAAGAAACTAGGATTCAATTAATGCAACAAAGAAAATATGTATCAGACATCAAGGGTTCAACAACAGCTTTCTCTGGTATCTTACTGTTTGTACTTGACAAGCTGATACCTATGCTGGACCACAATTGATGCTAGCATTGCATTTCCTCGGTGAATATATTTTATCCCATCTGGTGTCATTTCTGGGTCATCCCTCACTAATAATATTTTATTACCACTAGATCTCTTTGAGCCCGGGAAACTGGTGGGAAATAGGTGATCCCTGGGTGCACACTTCCATCTGAGGCCTTTGTTCTGATTTCTGAAGCCAAGCATCCAAGTGTCATCTGTTATTGTTACTTTACACTTTCCTGTTTCCTTCTCTCCTTCTTTCGCCCTTTTTTAAGACTCTTTCATCTACGGATGCCGTTTCTAGTTGCCTTATTTTCTACATGTTTTTCAATTCAGATTTCATAGAGATATGGACTGATCAAAGCCATGTCTGTTCTGTTTTGTTTTGTTCCTCAAGCAACATCAGCTCATTTCCCCACCTATATGTCTGCCGTCTCTATGCCAACAACCCAGGCTAAACTAATAAACTGTGGCTGGGGCCAAACATCCACATAGGGTGTAGGGTTTGAGTAAGGGACACTGATGGGGAACTTTCACTTAGAAACCACTAACATACCAAACAGCGTAACTGAAAACCTACTATACTCATGAAACAAAAGGAAAGGAACATGCGATATGTCATCAATTTTCTTTATCAGTTTTTTTTTTCCAGTTTATTCACGAGACCAAGGTGCAATGTCAGAACATTCTCAACTAAATTCAAACAGAGTGACAAATCCTATTAGCTACTGAATAGAGCCTGAAAGTTTCCCACAAACCGAAGAGTCTGATGCAGATAAACTACCATATAGGAATCTGGAACCAAGGAAAAATAGTAAGATGAATGCAAGGGTGTCATTGCCTTATACAATTACCAGGCATTTTTCTTTTGTATTCATTCAAAAAATGGCAGATAAGAGTGACAATTGGGTTTCAGATGAATGTCAAGGAAGACATTTTTAATTTTTTTCAATAGAGGAAAGCAGGTGTCAACTCACCAACACAGTAAGTGGGGGGGAAAAAACGGAAGCAAAGAGAAATGGAACGTCTTATAATAGCATTTTTTTTTCAAATAAAATATGAACTATTCTTTTATATTAAGGCAATTAGAATATAAAACTAAATTATATTTGAATTAACAATAAACCTTTACAGCAGGTTTATTTCACCACAGTAGGGAGTCCCACCCATTTGTGATTACATCCTGCTTTTAGTAGTTGGTATTAAACACAAGTATATAACAAGAGCATTTATATGAAAGCATTTAAAACCTTTAATGACATTGTGTGGCCTATACCCCAAAAGGAACAAATCAACATTTACATTTCCCAAGCATTCCCACTGATAACATTATTTCACTCAAAAGGTAAAGAATTAATGAGTTTGACAAGCTCTTCCTTCATTGATAAAGGACAAGCAGGAGAAAGAGATTAGAAATAAAGTCAGAATATATCAAGTCTCCAAAGAGGAAATATTTTCATCCATAGATTAGATTATGACACTGATATGGTATTACTCTACAACATGGGTTTGGCTGATGGGCCAGGGGAATCTTTTGAGTCCAGAGCCTATGGGAATAAAATTCAGCAAAGTGGCTATGACAACTATCTTTCTCTTTTGTAATATGTTCTTTGCTATTGTGTTTAGATTGATAGTATGCTTTCTGCTAGACCAGTGGCCTATGTCAACAGGCCAGGGAGATAATACTATAGTGAGATTTTGAAGACAGGCAAAGAAAATGTGTAACAGATGAAAATGACAAGGCTGTACTAATAACTGGCATAGTAAAATGAAATCCATTCCCAATGTCCCTTAACAACATATGCAGTATCAGAATGTTATAATCCACAGGCATGTTGGTCAAAGTGGATGAAAAATTCCAAAGCTCTAATCTTTCTACCAATAAAAAATTCATAGGAAACCTTACAGCTTTAAATGAGTTTATCTCTTTTTCTCCATAAATTCCATTTCTCTTTTTCACTCTATATTTTTTAAATGTTTATTTATTTTGAGAGAGAGTACACGCGCGCAAGAGGGGTAAGGGGCAGAGAGAAAGGGAGAGAATCCCAAACAGACTCCACACTGTCAGCGCAGAGCCCAACATGGGGCTCTATCTCAGAAACCACCATGAGGGGCGCCTGGGTGGCTCAGTCAGTTAAGTGGCCAACTTCTGCTCAGGTCATGATCTCACGGTCTGTGAGTTCGAGCCCCGCGTCGGGCTCTGTGCTGACAGCTCAGAGCCTGGAGCCTGTTTCAGATTCTGTGTCTCCCTCTCCCTGACCCTCCCCCGTTCATGCTTTGTCTCTCTCTCTCTCTCTCAAAAATAAATAAACGTTATTTATTTATTTTTTAAAAGAAACCACCATGAAATTATGACCTGAGCTGAAATCAAGAGTCAGATGTTTAAGTGACTGAACCACTCAGGTGCCCCTTCCGCACTAAAAATTATATGAATACCATTTAAGCACTTTAGCAAAATAAATTTTCAAGTTTACAGCAATGCAAAAGTATTGTCTGATAAAAATTTTGCGGCAAATATTTTAGAGAGCCTTTCAAAATTCACACTTTCAATTACTGAAGTTTCTCAAATTTAATTTAAATGGAAACCCATCTCATAGTCTTTACAGAACACCTATTATTTGTAGAACGCCATATGTGCTACATCCGGGGTTATAAAGACAGCCTCAGGCAATTAGTCCTTCTAGTATCTATAGGATTATTAATTTGTGTTAAAAACTTGGCAATGCACTTCAATATAGCTGCCTTACTTTGCATTTCAGATAGATTGCTAGCATGTAGATAATTGATAGCAATGACCTGAGAAAATCATCTAGATAATCCAGATTTGAAAATAGGGAATTGAGAAGAAAATAGAGAAAAGAAAACCCAGTTTAATAATCTGTACCAATTTTCAACTGCATTTGAAATAATGGTATTATATGGTATATACATCTAAATTTTCATTTGCTTATGCAGAAGAGAGAATTGATCTTATTTTTTAATATAATACTTTATTATGATATAATGTAGCAGGATTCTCTCACAGAGAGATGGGACACGGGGGCTCTTCTTTTGAGGAAGCAGCTTTATTTGCTGGCACAGGGTGAGTGGGCTAAAACCCCAAAAAGGCTGAGCTCCGAGAGCAGTGGGGGTATAGCCTTTTATGTAATTTCTACCCTCTTTGTCTACCATATATGGTGACACATACAGTCTAATTGGGCACAGTCCAAGTTACAGAGTCCTGTCAGAGTTATGTATAGTGTGGGAGTTGATTGGGCCACATTGCCTTCCTTTGTTCTGAGCAGGCCTCCAGCACAAAGGGACCTAAGGAGGTCCCTTCCTTAGGGAGGGGCTCTACCACAATAAAGTATCATGTTTAATTTTTTTTTAATGTGTATTTATTTTGAGTGGGAGAGAGACAGAGTGCGAGTGGGGGAGGGGCAGAGAGAGAGGGAGACACAGAATCTGAAGCAGGCTCCAGGCTCCGAGCTGTCAGTACTGAGCCCCAATGCAGGGCTCGAACTCACTAACCGTGAGATCATGACCTGAGCTGACGTCAGACGCTTAACCAACTGAGCCACCCAGGCACCCTGATTTTTTGTTTTTATTAGTTGTCCTTTGAAACTGTTCAGTTATGAAGGAATTAATTCCAAAAGCTTTTTTTTTAATATTCTTTAAATATCATATTCTATTAAGTGTAAACTTCTCAAAAATAGTGTGAGCTTTCACATTTCTCCTAGTTGTGAAATTCTCCTTGAAGTAAATTCTAATTCTTCCTTCACAAGAAGGAATTCCTCTCCTCTGTTTCAAGTGTGCAAAGAGTGTGATTTTTTTTTCTATTGCCCTGTTCTTTCTTTTGTTATTTCCAGTATTTCTGCTAACACCAAAGAAAGTTTGTTCTCCCCTTTTTGAGTTACAGTGGGGACTTTTCTGATTCCACATGCAATGAATCTTTACCTTTTTTTTCAGGATTAGGAAAAAGGTTTGTGAAGATTGAAGGGTAGGAGGACAATCCAGTATTTATTCTTTTTCTCAAACCACCTAAACTATTATGCATATACCTGAGCCTTTGGACTACATATTTATAAAACCACATAATTAGAACAAATAGCCATCTTTTAACAGCAACATACATCCTTCAAAATAAATCTAAAATGAAGACTGTTTTTGGGATGAGTTTGTAGCCAAAATCAATACATAGGAAACCTGAAGGGATTTGACATAACATTGTCTGGAAAATAAATGCAAGTATCCAGAGTAATAGAAAGATAGAGTTTAAAATAGAAGATAAGTAAATCTTCAAAAACTTTAAAACAATCTCCTCCATGGGCCTATATGAAAAAGCTTTAGGGAAATGTCTCAAACTACAGGAAAATATTTGTTGTTGAATTGCCCTTATTTTATGACTGTCTTATTCCCATATTCCCAATTCTGACAGAAAACAATCTGATCCTGATTTCGATCATGCTTCGGTTTCTGTGGACTTGACATTTGAATATGTTTCCATTACCATTTGAATGTAGATCCTGACTTCATTCACTTGTACCTTCAACTCTCTTGGCATAGCAAGTGGCATTGCTTCAACTACAGTTTCAAAGCTCATCGAGCAAAATCTGATGACCACAGCCCCTAAAACACATATATAAAAGAAGGCTTACAGCATTCATTGCCAAAGGAACTAATGAATAAATATGCATCTTTCCCACAAATATACAGCAAACATTCATTGAATGTTTCCTGTCCTATGTGTTAGGATCACAACAATTAACACCTCTCTCAGTTAGAGTAACTTTGATTGAAAATGAAACTAAGTGAAGTATGATTCTAAAAAATTAAGTGGAAAGTAATGGCTCACTTAAATTGTAAAGTCTGTATGTAGAAGTAACTGATGAGGAGAGTGGATTCTACAGCTCAATATAGATCAACTTTACTTCTCTTCTTTGAAATCTTAGTATTAAATATGTTCATAGTTCTAATCCTTCATAATTTCAAGACAAATTCCAGGAGCTTTGGGGGGTAAACATTCCCTTTTCCTGGCAGAAGAATAAAAGGTTTTTAATGCAGCACTGCTAGTAAAAGTTGTGACTCTGCCCACAATGGCTTGGGTCATATTTCCTTACAGGAATCACCAAACCAAATCTTTGGATAAAATCCAGCCAGGGACCTGTTTTTCTACAGGCAAATTTAGAATGATTTTACATTTTTAAATGATTATAATTAAAAAGCAAGAAGGATATGCAATAGTCTTTATAGACTGCAAAGCCTGAAGTATTTATGTGGCCCTTTTCAGGAAAGATTTGCTGATCATTACCTTGTATAGTCAAATTGGTTAAGTAATGTGATACAATAATTTGCTTAAGGTTGAAGCATATGCTAATCCTTCAATAATTTATGTTGATTCAAGAGTTGAGTTATGCTGATCGGGATTGGGAATAGATTCCATAGACATTGAAAAGCTGAATTGGGAGAACAGGTAAATTTCCCGGCTAGTGGCAAGCACATGGATGATGGATAGAAAATGAAAAGTTTCCCACCATTCCACCCTTAAGGAGGCTATGTAGTGGTAGAGAAAAATAAGCAAGCACAAGTAAAATATGACAAACAACATGCTAGAAGTTAAAATAAGATACAAAGTGTTAAAATACAAATGAAGAAAGAACCAATTTCATACATACAAGATAAGCAAACTTCATTTAGGGAAAGCAACAGTTCAGAATACAGTCTGAATAAAGATGGGGAAAAATTTAAAGGGACTCCTGAGAGATGAAAGAATGTGGAGAGAGATCTAAAATATACCCAGCTCACTATACTATACCTCAAATCCAAAAGTTGTAACCTGTTTTTCTTTTTACAGAGGGATCAAAGAAAAGGTTCAAAATAATCTGGACTGTCTCTTTGGTATCTTTGGAATCTGGATAGGAAACTCAAGAATCTGTGTGTATACATATTTAATCTCTTCCATCAGACTTTCATGGGAATGAGGAACTAAACTACAGGTTATATTAATGTTGTCCTATAACCTGTTTCATGCATTAAGGCTTAAGTGACTGAAATGAAATCATGAGCTTTTATCAATAAATACAGTATTCTCCATAACAATTTAATAGGAATGTCTAGGGAGAGAAGAAACTTTCAACATGATGAAAGACATTTTTGAAAAATTCATAGCTAATATATTCAATGGTGAAAAACTAAAAGTTTCACTAAGGTTAGGAACAAGACAAGGATGCCCACTTTTACCACTGTCCTTTAACTCTTTACTGAGAGTTCTAGCCAGAGCAATTAGGCAAGAAAAAACAAGTAAATAGCATCAGTATTCCAAAGGCAAAAGTAAATTGTTCATTCCCTGATGAAAGGATTCTATATTTAGAAAACTCTGAAGAATCCACAAAAAGCTACTAGAACTAAGGAAAAAAATCAGCCAAGTTTCAGGGTACAAAAATCAATACACAAACATTAGTTGTTTTTTTTTTTTTTACACTTGTAATGAACAATCCAAAAAGAACAATTAAGAAAGCAATTGCATTTACAATAGCATTTAAAGGGTAAAATGCCTAGAATTAAATTTAACTAAGGAGGTGAAAGACATACACCAGAAACTGAAAAACATTGCTAAAAGAAATTAAAGATGACTTTAAGAAATGAAAAGACATCCTATTTTCATGGTCAGTAATATTATTTTTAAGATGCCAGTGCTACTTGAAGAAATCTATGGTTTCAATGTAACTCCTATCAAAGTTCCAACAGCTTTTTTTCACAGAAATGGAGATCAATCTTCAATTTCATATGGAAACCAAAGGGGCCCCAAATCGACAAAATAGTTCTGATAAAGAACAAAGTTGGAGTACTCATACCTTCTGATTTTAAAACTACAATGCCAAGGTAGTGTGGTACTGGCATAAGGATAGACACATAGACCAATGGAATAGAATTCAGAGTCCAGAAATAAACTCAAACATTTATGGTCAATGTTTTTGACAATGGTGCCTACTCTATTGAATGGGGAAAGAATATCACTTCAATACATGGTGCTGGGCAAGTGAATTTCCACACACAAAACAGTAAAGTTGGAGCCCTACTCTTCACCATAAACAACTGAAAATGGATCAACTCAAATATCAGAACTAAAATGATAAAGCTCCTAGAAAAAACATACATGTTGACTTATAACTTGACAATAGATTAGATATGATACCAAAAACACTAATAAAGAAAAAAATATTGAACTTCATCAACGTCAAAATCTTTTTGCATTAAAAGGTATTACACAGAATACTATAGAAGAAAAGGCAATCTATAGAGTAGAAGAAAATACTTGCAAATCATGAATCTGATAGGGCTTAATATCTAGGATATATAAGAAGCTATAACTCAACAACACAACCCAATTAAAAATGGGTAAAGGACATGAGTAGACAATCACTCTAAGAAAATATATCAATAGTCAATAAACACATGAAAGCTATTAAATGTCCTTAAGTATTAGGGAAATATAAATCAAATCCACCATGAGCTACAACAATGCATACCTGCCTACAATGGCAAGAGTTGGTGAGGAGGTGGATAAATTGGAATGCTCATTCATTGCTTGTGGGGGTATAAAATGGCGCTGCTGCTGTGGGAAACAGTCTGGCAGTCCCTCAAGACTGCCATTTTAAATATAGAATTACCATGACCCACTATTCTACTCCTAGGTATATATCCAAATGAATTGAAAATAGGTACTCAAGAGATACGTGTATGCCAATGCTCACTGTAGCATTTATCACAATAAACGAAAGGTAGAAGCAACAGAATTATGCATCAACAGATGAATAAACAAAATGTGGTTTATAAATACCATGGTATATTATTCAGGAATGTAGTTCTGATATAAACTATAACACAGATTAACTTTGAAAACGATGCTAACTGAAACGACTCAGTCACAAAAGGATAAATGTATGATGACACACATATGAAATATGTGGAATAAGAAAATTAATGGAGCAAGAAAATAGATTGGGGAAGAAGAGGGAAAGGAGAACGAGGAGTTTTTAACCTAATGGGTAGAGAATTTCTGTTTCGAGTAATTTAAAACTTTTGAAAACGGATGTTGATGACAGGTGCACAACAGTATGAATCTAGTATCAGTGAATTATACATTTAAAGATGACAAAAGTGGAAAATTTAGGTTTTATATATTTTACTATAATAATGGAAAAGACAAGAGGAATGAATGTATTTGCAGAATCATTGCAGACCAGATTAAGACATTACCAAAAGACTTTTTCTATGTACCATAGAAAATTTATCATCTGTAATATATGTGTGTTATCCTTGCAAGACAATTAGGAAAAAAAAAGAAAAATTATTTAAAATTACCTGGAGTAATTTCATTTCCATAAATAACCACATCTGTTCAGGCTTGTTATTTTGTATATGTGTCTTTGCATGTGCCCCGCAACCACAACCCCCCCCCCACACACACACACACACCTATGTGAAATGAACATAATAAATCCTAGGACTCCAAATGAGTTAACGGACAGATATGTAATGACAAAATTTTTTTTTATTTTTATGATTCATGAACAAATAATTATTATTTAGCCCTTTATAGGTTTTATTCTTAAAATTTCCTGCCTAGGGATTTTCAGAAAATAACAGAGAGCTTCCTATAAATTCTCAATAAATTGACAACTATTTCTGCTATTTCCCATTGAGGAAAACTCCTGGAAATCTCTTCTGTGTTCTATTGTTCAACCGATTGCCATATGGACCTACAATTCTATTCCATAATTCCATATTTGTTCTCAAAAGCCATACAGTACTTCTCCTGGCTAGAGATGTTTGAAGAGACTTTTGGTTCCCATGACCTCTCCACCCCAACCAGACTAACAATTCCAGGATTTCTGTGTACTGTCTGTACCACCTTATTCTTCCTAAGGTGAAATGAGGAAAACCTTAAGAAATATAGCCTTGTTACACTCTTACTCATGTTTTTTAAAAAAATAGAATAAATTAGTCGGAAAGAAATGGCCATATGATAGCTCTTTCCAGTGAAAACTTGTTGCATATGCAGCAGAAAGCATCATACCTACTTAGGACTTCTAAAGACTCGTCTAATTGAAGTATATGTGCTTATCTCTTTACATCCCCCATCATGTCATTCTAAAGAGACTGGTAAGCTGAGCTTTATTGTGTCATTTAAGATCCCTTCTTAAAACTCTTTGAACTGGAAAATGGAGATAAAAACCCAGGGTGCAGTATACTAGTATTAAATTTGTCACCTCTAGGTCAGAGGTATGTGTTTCTCAAAGTTGAGGAATATGCTGCTGCCATGGAGGTCTTCTTTCAGAAAAAATATCGTTTATGGTCCCTTCAAGGAACTTGTGTTTAATTTGTTTAGGTGGTTATCCCTAGTGGCACAGTAAGGGAGTAAAGTGAGAAAGAGAACATGGAAGGATACTATGTATTAATAATCAAGTTGTCACTGTGGGGCCCTAAGATAGGACTCCCATGGAAACTCTTGGAAAAGCTTTGTAGGCCAACCAAGTCCCACCATTTTCCTAAAAGCAAAAAGGTAGCTGATTATTTTTCACTTTTCTACTGACTCCCAATCCTCACTAGCTGAAGATTGTGGTTGGGGCATTAAAAACCTGGCAAAAATACCTGCCATTGCTGTGATGTCATAAATATGAGCTGACCAAAGTCCTCTGGCACTGGAGAAATTTCCCAGATACATCAAGACTCAGGGACTTGAATTGGGAGCTACCAGAGTACTTGCAACTGTTTTAACACATCTACTGGTTAATTCAGAAGTGCCCTGTGGGGACAGAGAGTGAACTAACAAGAGGGAAGTATTTCTATATAGTCTAGACTCCAAACTATCCTACACAGCCACACTTAGGTCAATTTTGGAGTTCTTTCCAAATTCAAAGTTTGAAAATTTCACAAGTAATCATTATATTGGTCCCAATTATGAATGTGACTTATGATAGCAAATATAAGGAAGCAACCAAAACAATCTGGTTTGTGCGTTACTTTGCTACCAAGAACCTGGAAATTAGTTTCCAAATGAAACTCAGGGTTGTTTCTTGGGCTTTCAGATTGAGTCTCCCCTCCCCACACACAATAGCACTCAACTTGCGTACTTCCAATCTCAGGAGATTGGGGCAGACATTAATTTTCTTATGTTCCCACTCTGTCTTGACTGTGACTAAGAGTTCCATTTGTTGGTTTGGTCACAGAGAGCAGTGAAGCTATTTTCCTCTCTTCCTGAAACTTGACTAGCAAACATCAGCATCAACCCCAAGTAAGAGACTACCTGGCCTATTATTAGAGAGTAGTATTATATATTTTCACTTGCATAGCTGAGCTCAAAACAGAGTAAAAGAAATATTCAGCAACAAAAGTGCTTATGGTGTATCCTCCTGAGAAACTACTGGAAAAATAATCCAGTCAAATCCATCGAAGAACATGGGGATTTCTAGTTTCGGCTTCAACATGTTAAGAGCTTGGAAGTTGTCACTCTTACCCTTACAGCAAGAAAAGCTGGACAAACTAAGAAATCAGTCAGTTTGTTGTATCCATCTGAAAACTAAAGTTTCAGGGACAACTGCTACTCTAATCACCTGGAAAGATAGGCAGATTCAGAGAGATATAGTAAAAGAAATCAGCAACCTTGCTCTCATGGAGCAGAAACCACTGGTAGGAACACAAATTTTAATTTCAAGGAATGCTGGAAGCTATGTATGAACTAGCATGAGAATGAAAATTCCTGGAGACTGTGATCATAAGAGTGCAGCCATATGTCTACTTGCATTACCTCCTGGAATCCCACCAACTTCAAATAGTTAGACTTAAGAAAGATTCCATTATAGCCCTGGCAGGGGAAAGAAAAAAAGATGATTAAGAAATAAGCCCAGGACCTTCTACATCAGAAATGCCTACTATCCAGGGTAAAATACTTTAGTTGAGCCTTATCAGAGCTAGGGAAAAGATTCACCAAAAGCTTTCCTCTTTAACTAAAGGAAGAAGAAGAAGAAACAGTCAACTGAGGTCAAGATTTCAAATGAATAGACTGGGAATGGTGAAGCCAGGAAAGAGAACAGGGGTCAGTAGGGAAAATAAGTGAACCCACTAGAAAAACACTTGTTTATGACACAGCCCCAAGACCCGGGCTCACTGAAACACTGAGATTTAATCCGAAGATTTTTTCTCTTTCCCAAACATTATCACCACACCAGTAGGTTCTCATCATCCTAATAGTAGATTATAACAGAGAGAGCTGTAAGATACAGACTGTATTTGAAGAGGAGTGCTTATTGAAGCAAAATGTTAAGAAGAGAGACAAACACACAGGTATAAGAAGTATTTGAAGCGTCTTCCAACTGTAGCTATAGAAAACATTAAATACAGCCCCATTCTTAATCAATTGACAAATAATTTCACGTAAGAGGTCTATTCTCCTCAGTTCCTCTTATCTGATACAACATGCCTGGTTTTCAATAAGCAATTAAGAAGAATGACAAAAAAAAAAAAACAAGGGGAAAAAACCACAGTTTAAAGATAAAAAGTACTGGAACTAGACTCAGATGACACAGACACTGAAATGATCAGATAGGAAATTTTAAATAACTAGGATTAATATGTAAAAAAAAAAAAACAATAATGAGAAAAGTAGACAATGTGTAAGAATAAGCAGGTAATATAAACTGAGAGATGGAAACTCCAAGCAATTATCAAAAGGAAATGTTGGGAATTTGTATCTACATCTCCCTCTCCCTCTCTCTCTATATATATGTATAAAGATAGATAGATAGATAGATATAAATAGATATAGATGACAGAGATGAGATAGAGATAGAGATAGATATATATCTTTATCTATATCTCTATCTACATATCTATCTATCTATCTATATATCTATAGGTAGATAGATACAGAGATAGAGATAGATAGATATATATATATAGTAACAAAGAAAGCCTCTGATGGGCTGATCAGTACAATGGACAAAGCCAAGGAAAGAACCAACGAATTGGAAGAGAAATTATTAGAAACTTCCGAACTTCCTAAATCAAAAGGCAAGGAGAAAATAGGATTGGGAGGTAAGGCAGAACATTCAAGGACTGTAGAACAATTACAAAAGGTATAATATATATATGCAGTCAGGATAGCAGAAGGAAATGAGAAAAGAAATGGGGCAGAAGAAATATTAAAAATAGTGAGCAAAATATTTCCCAAATTGACAGATACCAAATCACAGACCCAAGAGGATCAAAGACTAAGAAACATAAATACCAAATAAACCAAATGAAGTCAAAACAAACAAACAAAAAACAGGCATAACCTATCAATGCAGAAAACTAAAGACAAAGAAACACTTAAAAATACAGAGAAAAAGGAGGAAAACATGTGGAGGAAAAAGAAGAATAAGAATTACAGCAGACTTCTCATTAGGAATCATGCATGCAAGAATACAGGGAAGGTAAATATTTATAGTATTAAAAGACAAAAATTCACTAACCTAGAATTCTATATGCAGTAAAATTATCCTTACAGATGAAGAACTAGTTTCTTAGACAAGTAAAAGGTGAAAGAATTCATCACCAGCAACCTGAAAGGAGAATTTTTAAAAGGTCACAAGTTAGAAGGAAATGATTTGGTTAGAAACTTGGATCTACATAAAGAAAAGGACATTATCAATGCAACAAAAGAATATAAAATAACATTTTATTGTTAACTGATCTATAAGATGACTGTTTAATAATAGTCACTTATTTGGTGATTGTAGCATATTGATACATGAAATGAGCAGCTCTACGTCACATAAGAGTAGGAGGCAATGAAAATATCTGTTACAAGGCAACTATATTACACATAAGGTGGTATAGTGTTATTTGAAAGTGGACTTCGAAATGTATACTGGGAAATCTGGTACCGAGTACCCACCAAAAATTAGTAAAATAAGCATAATATGCTAGCAGAGTAGGTAGGTTTAAACTTACAAAATTCCCATCAAAACTTGAGAAGGCAAAACAAAAAGTAGAAAAACAAGTAAAGAACAAACATGGTGGATATTAATGCAGCCATTTCAGTAACCACTTTAAATGCGCATGACTTCAACCCACCACTTAAAAGACAGAATTATTAGAAGACAAAAATCATGACTCAGCTATATGTTGTCTACAAGAAACCCACTTTATTAAACATAAAAATATATTTAGGTTGAATAAGGGATGAAACAGATATAACATGCTAACACTAATTAAAGCAAATAAGAGTAACTGTACTAATGACAGACAAAGCTCATTTCAGAACAAGGATGATTATCCGGGATAAGGAGGGACATTACATAATTATAAAGGGGTCAGTTTTGCAAGAAGACCTAACAATCTTTTACATGTATATACCAAACCAAACAGAGTCAAAAGACACAATGTAACTATTAATAGTACATAATGGAAAATTAGAAAAATCCACTATTAGGATTTTTCAATATCTCTGTGGCAGGAAGTGATAGATTAAGCAGTGAAAAATCAACACAGATATACATCATCTATTGGCACAATAGACTTGATCTAACACTTTTACAATACTCTATCCAACAAGACCAGGACGCACTTTCTTCTCAAGCTCACATGTTTTATTCATTAAGGTATACTACACAGCACGCTGTAAAAATTTTAAATAGAACGTATAAAAAGTATGTTCTTAGACCACAGTGGAATTGAATTAGAAATCAGTAACAGAAACACAGCTGGAAAAATTTCCAACTTCTAGAAATTGAGCCACACAGTTGTTTTTTTTTTTTTTTTTTTAAATTTAAATCCAAGTTAGTTAACATATAGTGTAATAATGATGTTAGCAATAGAATTTAGTGATTCATCACTTACATATAATATCCAGTGCTCATCCCAACAAGTGTCTTCATTAATACCCCTTGCCTATTTAGCCCATCTCCCCACCCAACACCAACCAGCAACCCTCAGTTTGTTCTCTGTATTTAAGAGTCTCTTATGGTTTGTCTCCCTCTCTACTTTTATATTATTTTTGCTTCCCTTCTCTTATGTCCATCTGTTGTGTTTCTTAAATTCCACATGTAGTGAAATCTGACTTATTTCACTTGGCCTAATAGACTCTAGTTCTATCCACTTTGCTGCAAATGGCAAGATTTCATTCTTCTTGATCGCTGAGTAATATTCCATTGTTTGTATGTGTACAGACATACATGCAAATGCATACACCACATCTTCTTTATCCATTCATCAGTCAATGGATGTTTGGACTCTTTCTGTACTTTGGTTATTGTTGATAGCACTGTTATACATATTGGGCTACATGTGCCCCTATGAACCAGCACTCCTGTATCCTTTGGATAAATTCCTGGTAGTGCTATTGCTGGGTCATAGGGTAGATCTATTTTTAGTTTTTTTGAGGAACTTCCACACTATTTTCCAGAGTGGCTGCACCAGTTTGCATTCCCATCAACAGTGAAAAATTGTTCCTCTTTTTCCACATCCTTGCCAAGATCTGTTGTTGCCTGAGTTGTTAATTTTAGCCATTCTGACAGGTGTGAGGTGGTATCTCATCATGGTTTTGATTTGTATTTGTCTGATGATGAGTCATGTTGAGCATCTTTTGTCTCTTAGCCATCTGGATGTCTTCTTTGAAAAAGTGTCTATTCATGTCTCTTGCCCATTTCTTCACTGGATTATTTGTGGGGGTGGGGGTGTTAGTTTGATAAGTTTTTCATAGATTTTGGATATTAACCCTTTATCTGATAGTCACTTGAAAATGTTTTTTCCCATTCCATTGGTTGCCTTTCAGTTTTCCTGATTGTTTCCTTTGCTGTACAGAAGCTTTTTATCTTGATGAGGCCCCAATAGTTCATTTTTGCTTTTTTTTTCCCTTGCCTCTGGAGACATGTTAAGTAAGAAGTTGGTGCAGCTGAGATCAAAGAGGTTATTGTCTATTTTCTCCTCTAGGATTTTGATGGCTTTCTCTCTTATGTAGGTCTTTATTCATTTTGAATTTATTTTTGTGTATGGTGTAAGAAAGTGGTACAGGTTCATATTTTTGCATGTCACTGTCCAGCTTTCCCAACACCATTTGCTGAAGAGACTGTCTTTTTTCCATTGGATATTGTTTCCTACTTTGTCAAAGATTGGTTGGCCATATGTTTGTGGGTCCATTTCTGGGTTCTCTATTCTATTCCATTGTGTCAGCACCACACTGTCTTCATGATTGTAGCTTTGTAATACATCTTGAAGTCCTGGATTGTGATGTCTCCTGCTTTGGTTTTATTTTTCAGGATTGCTTTGGCTATTTGGGGTCTTTTCCGGTTCCATACAAATTTTAGGGTTGTTTGTTCTAGCTCTGTGAAGAATGCTGGTGTTATTTTGATACGGATTGCATTGGATATGTAGATTTATTTGGGTAGTATTGACATTTTAATAACATTTCTTCTTCCAATCCATGAGCATGGAATGTTTTTTCCATTTTTTTTGTGTATCTTGATTTCTTTTATAAGTTTTCTGTAGTTTTCAACATATAGATTTTCTACCTCTTTGGTTAAGTTTATTCCTAGGTATTTTATGGGCTTTGGTGCAATTGTAAATGGGATAAATTCCTTGATTTCTCATCCTTCTCCTTCATTATTGGTGTATACAAATGCAACTGATATCTGTACATTGACTTTATATCCTGCGACTTTGCTGAATTCATGGATCAGTTCTAATAGGTTTCTGATGGAGTCTTTTGAGTTTTCCACATAGAGTATCATGTTACCTGTGAAGAGTGAAAGTTTGACTTCCTACTTGCTGATGTGGATGCCTTTTATTTGTGTTGGCTGATTGTTGAGGCCAGGACTTCCAACACTATGTTGCAGAACAGTGGTGAGAGTAGACATCCCTGTCTTGTTCCTGACCTTGGGGGGAAGCTCTCAGTTTCTCCCTACTGAGGATGATATTAACTGTGGGTCTTTCATATATAGCCTTATATATGAGTTAATATCCTTCTATCCCTATTTTCTTGAGGGTTTTTATCAAGAAAGAATGCTGTATTTTGTCAAGTGCTTTCTCAGCATCTACTGGGAGGATCATGTGGTTCTTGTGCTTTCTTTTATTGATGTGATGAATCACATTAATTGTTTTGAGGATATTGAACCAGCCCTGCATCCAAGGAATAAATCCCACTTGATGAGCAACACAGTTTTAAATCATCCACGAGTTAAATACGAAATCTCAAGTGAAATTAATATTTTGAATTCAATAAAAATGAAAATATATTTCCTAAAAATTTGGGGAGGTAAATAAAGATAGTAAAAAAATTTGTATCAATAAATATATACATTAGTAAAGAAGAAAGATTTAAAATTAATACCTAGGCTTTGATTTGGCAAACTGGGGAAGAAAAACAATCTAAAGTAAGCAGTACAATACTAATAATAAAAATTAGAGCAAGGGGTGCCTGGGTGGCTCAGTTGTTTAAGCATCTGACTTTGGCTCAGGTCATGATCGGTCATGATCGGGTCATGATCAGGTCATGATCGGATGAACTCAGGTCGGTGAGTTCAAGCCCTGCATTGGGCTCTGTGTTGACAGCTCAGAACCTGGAGCCTGTTTCAGATTCTGTGTATCCCTCTCTCTCTGACCCTCCCCCATGCATGCTCTGTCTCTCTGTCTCAAAAATAAATAAACGTTAAAAATATTTAAAAAAAATTAGAGCAAGAAAACAATACAATTGATAAAAGCAAAACAAGGGAAAAATCAAGCAAATAAAACCAAAAGCTGATTTTTTAATTGTTTTCATTAAAAATTTTCTTAAGTTTTATTTATTTGTTTTTGAGAGAGACACAGAGAGAGTGAGTGAGGGAGGGGTAGAGAGAGAGGGAGAGAGAGAGAATCCCAAGCAGGCTCTGCACTGCCAGCACAGAGCCTGATGTGGGGCTCGAACTCACACACCGTGAGATCATGACCTGAGCCGAAACTACGAGTCAGACTCTTAACTGACTGAGCCACCCAGGCGCCCCCAAAAGCTGTTTCTTTAAAAACAGTGATAAAATTAATAAGCCCCTGTTATGGTCTGAATTGTGTCACCCATTCCCAAAATTCACGTGTTGGAGCATTAACTGTCAATGTGACTGCTTTTAGAGATAGTGACTTTAAGGAGTAATTATAGTTAAATGAGGTCATTTAAAAGCAGAGCCCTAATCCAATAAGAATAGGGCCTTTCTAAGAAGAGACACCAGGAGCGCACGTGCACAGAGGAAAGGCCATGTGAAGACAGTGAGAAAGTAGCCATCTGCAAGCCAAGGAGAGAAACCTCACCAGAAATCCATCCTGCTGAGGCCCTGGTCCTGAACATCCAGGCTCCCGAACTGTGAGAAAATAAGTTCTGTTCTTTTAGTAGCCACCCAATCTTTGGTATTGTCTTAGCACTAGCTGACTAACAGATGTCTAGCCAGGCTAACAAGGAAAAGAGAAAAGACACAAATTACCACTACTAGAAATAAAGGAACGTTATCACTACTGATCACATGGACATTAAAAAGAATAATAAAGAAATTCTCCAAACTGTATCCCCACAAATTTGATAATTTATACAAAATTGACCAACTCCTTCAAAGATTAAAAAAAAATACGAAAATTCATATAAGGAGAAACAACTAAACTGATTAAAATATGAATACACACACACACACACATTTTACCAAAAATTAATAACCTTCTGAAAGAAAGCATCAAACTCAGATGGTTTCAATGGTAAAATTCTATCTAACATTTATAGAAGAAATTATACAATTCTCCACGATCTCTTTCAGAAAATAGAAGAGAATGCATTTAATTCATTTTATGCATTACCCTAATACCAAAAGCAGATAAGGACATTGCACAAAAGGAAAACTACAGATCAACATCTCTCATGAATGAATATAGATGTGGAAATTATCAACAAGTTTTAGGAAATTGAATCCAACAATGTATAAAAAGAATTATACACCACAACAAAGTGGAATTTATTCCACCTATGAAGGACTAGTTCAACATTTGAAAATCAATCAATATAATCCACCAACATCATCAGGCCAAAGAAGAAAAATTATATGATATCAATTGATGAAGAAAAAGCACTTTACAAAATTCAGCACTCATTTATGATTAAAAACGTTTAGGAAATTAAGAATTTCTTAGGAAGCATCCAGAATTTGACACAGCATATTCAAAACAACTTACAGCAAACATCATACATAATATTGAAGGATTGGATGCTTTTCTTCTGACATAAGGAGGAAGGCCCAAAATAAGGCCAGAGAAGCTGCATCCACTGTTTCTATTCACTATCACACTGGAAGTCCTAGCTACTACCTAAGAAAAATAAATAAAAGTTAAAAGATTCAAAAAAGAAATGGAACTTCCCCTATTCTCAGAAGACATGATTGTACATGTAGAAGATTCCAGTAAAGCAATACACAATTTCCTGAAAGGGCTAAACAAGTATACAGGGTCTCAATATGCAAGGTTATTGCACAAAACCCAATTTACTATGTAATTGGAATTTGAGCTTCTATGTCATATATATATAGTACAATAACACAAACATTATATACTTAGAGGTAAATCTAAGGTTAATATGCAGAAAACTATAAAATGCTGATAAAATAAAAGTGCTACATAAATGGGAAGTATTTCATGTTTATGAATTAAAAGTCTCAATTTTGTGAAGATATCAATTCTTTTCAACTTGATCTACAGATTTAACAATGATTCAATGACTTATGGATTTCCAATAAAAATCTCAGCGACCTAGTTTGTAGATATGGACAAACTGATTCTAGATTTTAAATATAAAAGCAACAGATCTTGAATAACAAATACACTACTAAAGAAGAAAAAGGGAAGGAAGAGGAGGGGAAAGAAGGTGGTAGCTGCTGAAAAACTCACACGATTTAATTTCTAAATGAAATATAAAGCTACAGTCATCAATGTGGCACTGTCTGGGTTAAAGGATAGACACATGGATGAAAGGAACATAACAGAGAGATCAGAATAAGACTTACACAATTATATAGTCAACTATCTTTGACAAAATAGCAAAGGCAATTCAATGGAGAAAAGAGTCTTTTTAACAAGAACTCTGAATAACTGGACATCTGTATGCAAAAAAATAATGAACCTAGACACAAATGCCCAATTTGTAAAAACTAACTCAAAATGAATTATACCAAAATATAAAAATTCAAAATTATAATACTCCTAAAAGTGGGACACAGTTTATGTGACCTAGGGTTTAGGGCACAAGTTTTAGGTATAACATCAAAGCACAATTTATTTATGTTTTTATTTTTAATTTTTAATTTTTTTTCAAGGTTATTTATTTGAAAGAGAAAGAAAACATGAGTAGGAGAGGGGTAGAGAGACTGGGGGGCGGGGGCGAGAGAGAATCCTAAGCAGGCTCTGCACTATCAGTAGGGAGCTCAATGCAGGTCTCAAACTCACAAACGGTGAGATCGTGACATAAGCCAAAGTCGCTTAACTGACTGAGCCACCCAGGCATCCCAAACACAATTTATATAATAAAAATTGATCATTGGAATTATATTCAAGTTTAAAAACAAAACAAAACAAACCTTCTGTTTCATGAAAGAAACTGCTAAGGGAGTAGAAAGACAAATCATTCAATGGGCGAAAATATTCGCAGAACATACCTGATTAAAGTTGTGTATCTAAAATATACAAGGAACTGTTACAACTCATCAAAACAACCAATTTCAAAATGGACAACAGGGGCACATGTTCCACTCTTGCTTTTTGCTCAGATCATAATCTCAGTGTTCGTGAGATTGAGTCCCATCTCAGGCTCTGCAGTAGGTGCAGAGCTTGCTTGGGATTCTCTCTCTCTCTCTCTCTCTCTCTCATTCTGTCCCTCTGCCCCTCCTCAACTCTGCTTCTCTGTCTCCGTCTGTCTCTCTCTCAATAAGTAAGCACTGAAAATGATAAAAAATAAAATAAAAATGGGTAACAGTTCTGAATATACACCCTACAAAGCAACATACACAAATGGCAAATAAGCACATGCAAAGATGCTAATTATCATTTTCCATTAGGGAACTGCTAATTAAACAAACAAAAATAACACTCCACATTATTGGAAAGGCTAAAAAACTGGACAACACTGAGTGCTGACAAAGACATAGCCCAAAAGGAACTCTCTCACATGCCAGTAGCAATGCAAACTGGTACAAACCAGTTAATGACAGTTTGGCAGTTTCTTACAAAGCTAAACATAGGCTTGCCAAGTTATCCAGGAATCATACTGCTGGATGTTTATCCAACTTATCTGAAAGCTTATGTTCACACAAAACAAGCACATAAATGTTTCTAACGGCTTGATTTATAGTCATTTTATTTTTTTAAGTTAATTTATTTATTTTGAGACAGAGAGAGCGAGTGCATATACAAGCAAGTCGGGTAGGGGCAAAGAGAAAGGGAGAGAGAGAACCCCAATCAGAATCAGCAATGTCAGCGCAGCCCCTGTAGGGGGCTTGAACTCACAAACCATGAGATCATGACAGGAGCTGAAACCAAGAGTATGACGCTTCACGGGCTAAGCCACCCAGGGGCCTCTCCAGTCACGTTCAACTGGAAACAACAAAAATGTCCTTCAGCAGGTACATGGATAAACAAACTGTGGTACATTTATACAATTGCATATTGTTTCAAAATTTAAAAATAAAAAATCATTTAAAAATTAAAAAAAATTGTTGTGAACCTAAAAATACTCTAAAAATTAATTAAAAATTTAAAAATATAAAGTATTTTATTCCAAAAAATAAAAAATGAAGTATCAAGCCATGAGAAGACATGGATGAATTTTTTAAAAACTTTTTTTTATCTATTAAGTAAGATTTTTATTGAAAATCCATCTTTTTTTTTTAAATATATGAAATTTACTGTCAAATTGGTTTGCATACAACACCCAGTGCTCATCCCAAAAGGTGCCCTCCTCAATACCCATCACCCACCCTGCCCTCCCTCCCATCCCCCATCAACCCTCAGTTTGTTCTCAGTTTTTTAAAAACTTTTTAATGTTCATTTATTTTTTGAGAAAAAGACTGACAGAGTGTGAGCAAGAGAGGGGCAGAGAGAAAGAGGAAGACACAGAATCTAAAGCAGGCTCCAGGCTCCGAGATGTCAGCACAGAGCCCAACGCAAGGCTCGAACCCATGAACCCATGAACGTGAGATCATAACCTGAACCGAAGTCGGACACTCAACTGACTGAGCTATCCAAGCACTCCAAACATGGATTACTCTTAAGTGAATATTGCTAAGTGGTTGAAGCCAGTCTGTTAAAGGTACATAATACATAATTTCAAATATATAATAATATGAAAACAGAAAATGTATAGAGAAAGTCAAAATACTAGTGATTGCCAGGAAATTAGGGAGAAGGAATTGAATAGATGCTAACTCAGGAGATTTTTCAGGAAATCAAACTATTAAGTATGATACCCTTCCTGTTTATATAACACTATGCATTTCTGGAAAACAAAACACACACACCAAGAATGAACTTTAATTACTGCAAGTAAAAAAAAAACAAACTTTTTTTTGGGTGATGGGGGCATATCAGCATGAAATTCATGATGTTACCAATAATCTGTCTTAGAAATGTGTGAAACAACCTCACTAAAGGGGGTGGAAGGAGAGGTGGTATTCCATGCAACCTTGAAAATGACTAAAATCAACAAGACTAAAAAGCAAAGGAACTGCTCATAAGCACTGCATTCTATGTGATAAACTTGTTTTCTACAAGAGTACAGACAATTCTGAAACTGCTATATATGTATACTTGAACTGAAAATTCAGTAAATGAATGATGATCATGGGAGCCAGGTTTTCCCTATTGGAATGGGAGCTTATAGACAGGCAAGCGGAGAAGCCTAGAATGATTCGTGTGGTAATGGATTAAAACAATAATTACTATGAACTCATACTTAATATAAACCCTGAAGGGTACATAGAAAAACGTTTATAAAAAAATACATATATGTGTATGTATATATATAT
>NW_026057582.1:67762253-67776626 GCF_023721935.1 Panthera uncia
TGTGTGTGTGTGTGTATGTGTGCATATATGTATATATATGTATATATATGTATGTACACATACACACACACACACACACACACACACACACATATATATATAAAGTTAGTAGACCCGCACATATTTCCTTCCTCTGTCCACTGGGAAAACCTAGAAGGAAGGAAAGATATCTCAGCAGCAACAAGTATACCAAACATCCCGATCTTGGTTTTGAATACCATGTTCCAATTACAGGAATCAAAGGTCTCTGGAGAAAGAACTAATTCTAGGGTGGGGCAAGAAATTTACAACATGAAGTAGAGCCTTTTATAGTAGCAGAAAATACGGAAGTGCTACAAAAAACCAACCAACCAACCAACCAACCAAATAAACAAGCAAAAAAACACCTACAATTATGGGGCTAGTTTAAGGGACACAGAATTCAAATCAAAGAGTTCAACATTTGATGACCACAGCTGGAATAATTTAAGAGACAAAAATAAACAAAGTAATATTGGATTATAACCCTAAATATAAAACTATTCTCTATGAGGCCATACTTATGCAAATTAATTAAAGAAATTAATAAATTGGGAGAAGGAAAAAAATCTCACATGCAGAGGTATTCCAAATAATTTATGTTGACACTCTGTTCTCATGGAAGTGGAACACAACTCCTTTAAACGTGTGTGAGAAACGCTTAATGACTTCCTTCCAAAGAATGTAGCACAGAAAGGGAGAACAAGAGGAATTTCACAAGGGATAATTCTGACAAATGCGACCCTTAGTCAATATACGCAGTCAATATGATAAGAATGACACTTTCCCTCGATAGTCTTCCTCCCAAATACCAATAACCTGAATCTAAAATTAAGAAAGAGATCAGATAATCCCAATTGAAAGAGATTCTGCATTTAATAAAACACCTGACTGTAACTCTTCAAAATTTCCTTAAAACTCCTCAAAGACTTAGAAATTGTCACAGACCAGAACAGACTAAGAGACACAATGACTAAATTTAATAGTACCCAGGATGGGATATATGATACTAGAAAGATTTTATCAGATTAAAAAAAAAAAGTAAATCTGAATAGAGACCTCAGTTAATAATAATGTATCAATATGGATTCATTAATTTTGATCAGTGTACTATATTAAGATTCAAATAATGGAGGATGTGGAGTACATGGGAAGCTCGCAACATTTTTGTAAATTTAAAATTATGGTAAAACAGGAATTTTATTTAAAATATAGAAATAAAATGATCAAAATTATGCAAGGAACACAAAAAATTCTGCCATCAGACTGGGAACTTCAAAAAATTTTTCTTGATAAATTACAGATCAGTAAAAAAAGTATTAGGAATATAGAATATTTGAACAAAACTATTAATATGGAGAATATGCAGAAGTTTGTATCCAGAGGTTGATAAATCCATGTTCTCCTCTAGGGCATATGGAATGATTAAAAATTGACCATGTACTAGTCCATGAGGCAACTCCAACATTTATCAAGGAATTAATATCATTTATACCAAAACACTGACTATAATGTAACTATTAAATCAGTAACTAGAAAAAAAAAAAGCACACAAATAACTCAGTCACATTAGGTATTATACTGAGAATTATACAATAATAAACACAATGAGTAGAAGATTTGAATTCTTCCAAAGAACACTACAAATGGCCAACAAGTGCATGATACTATGTTCAGCCTCATTAATCCTCATGGAAATGTAAACCAAAATCACACTGAAATATCACCTCCCACTTGTTAAGAGGGCTATTATCAAAAAACAAAAAAACAAAAAACAAGAAATAACAAGTGTTGGTGACGATGTGGAGAAAACAGAACCCTTGTGCTCTGTTGGTAACAATGTAAATTGGTGCATCCACTGTGGGAAACAGTATGGAGGTTCCTCAAAATGTTAAAAATAGGACTACCATACAATCCAGCATTCCACTTTTAGGTATTTATCTGAAAAAAATAAAAACCCTAACTCAAAAAGATATATGCAACCCCATGTTCACTGTACCACTATTTACAGCAACCAAAATATGAAAACAATCGAAGTGTCCCTCATTGGGTGAAGGGGTAAAGTGTTGTGTGTGTGTATTCATGTGTGGATGAATACACACACACATACACACATGTATACATACATATGTACAATGGAGTATTATGCAGCAATAAAAAGTAACATTGTGCCATTTGTGACAACATGGACAGAGATTGAGGGCATTATGCTAAGTGAAATGAGTCTGACAGAGCATGACAAATACCCTATTATCTCCCTTATATGGGGGGAAAAAAGTTCACAGATGCAGAGAACAGCTTGGCGGTTGCCAGAAGTGGGGAGTGTTGGTGGGGAGAAATTGCTGAAGGGGGCCAAATTAAAAAAAAAAAATACTGATATGACATACCTATTTAAACTGTTACTTGAGACTCTAGAATTTGTTCTAAAATAGTCAAGTCTAAAGAGTCGAGAAAAGGAGCAGAGAAATCATGAGGCTATTTTATCACTGGAGATCAGACCAGTCGAGGTGGTACCTATTGAGGTGATAGGCAATGGTTACACTGAGACATATCTAAAAAGGTAGACTTAACTTCACCTGCTGATTGACTGGGTAGGAGGTATAATAAGATTATCAGATTAAGACTGACTTTGGTTTTTAACCTAATTTAACTGATGAATGGTGGTACCAGTTACTGGGAGGAAAAAGATCCTGGGATGAATCAGGATTGGCATGAGTTGTGACTAGAAATCAAGAGTTCTACTGTAACACATGCCAAACTTGAGATGCCTATTACGTGTCCACCGTAGATACTGATAAGCAAGTTGAATATATGCTTCTCGTGTTCGTGGTCCACAGCAATGGTTGGTACTAAAACAAGCAACAGATCTTTTTGAGTCTTCTAAGCTTTCTCTTTTAAATCTATAGTGAGAAAATGGTTTTGAAAGATGAGTTTTATGACAGGAATGTCTTTTCTAAATGGCAGTCATTTCCTTTGCACACTTTTAATCTAGTTTTACTCTAAAGTAAGAAGAGTTAAGTCATTCAAGATTGGTTCCCTGCCAGCTAAATTCCCAGAAAGAGTTGGCCTTCCGTAAAACCTAATGGAGTCTGGTTATGACTCACAACTCGGACACTAGGTTCTGACCATGTCAGGAGAAAGCCTTTTGAACTTGAAAAAGATTGCTTTAAAGAAGAAGACAGAGATATCTGTATTGCAATTTTAAGACCCATTTAACTCCTACTTTACTATCCAGTAAGAGGATAATGGTATGAGTAAAGATAAAGGCACTTATAGAAAAATGTAGTACAGATTTTCAAAGCCTCAGTTTTAGTGCTTAAAATTTTGATCTCATTTATAAATTGTTCCCACATGAACTTTATTCAGATACCCCTAAGGTACCATGTCATTTCAAGTAACCTCCAGTAGACTGTTCAAGAGTAATTTTTTTTTTCAAAATAACTCCAGAGGCTAAAGCTTTTTCTCCCTGGGAATGATGCCAGTTCATGAATTTGACCCATGAATTCTGGCGTCTGTCCACCCTTTATAGACATGGTCCAATCAATGTAGGAAGGCAGTGCCCTAAAGAAACAATTTTATATGGTTTGGTTCTATGAAAAAACACTACATAACCAAATCTGCAGCCCTAAAATGATTTAGTTGAGGGACCATTTGCAAATGAGATTTGGTCTACAAAAGTGTTTTTGGCAAACCATTTAATAAATTTGCTTAGTTGCCAACAGGTAAAGATTCAACTATTTCTCACAAAGTGTGGATTGACTTTTAGTTTAAAGAGAAAAGATAGCAAAACTGGACATGTATTCCTTCATAGCAACAAAATATATTTCACAGCAATTTCTCCTTTACCTATGGCAGGAAATATTAAGTTCAGTACTATCTCTATAACTCCCTATTAAACTCAATCAATTTACTTCTTTACACTACCCGCCTGACACTTTTAAGCATATAAATTTGTAGACCCTTGACATATACCCTCACTTACGTTTTAGTGAAGTTCTGTGCAATTTTTAGCCAAGTCCTAATGATAAATCAAAATCCTATGCTGAGTTCAATGGCATGGTACATCCCATTGTTCTTTCAAGTTTCTAACAGGAATTTAGTCTGTACCACATTCTCATAGCCTCATTTATGTTTATCACAGGTTCTACAGTAGCTGGTAGATACTCCAGGGTACTAAGTCTTGTGGTGAATTTGTTTAGCAGTCTTGACCTATTTGGAGAATGTGTGACAAAGACTTTTCAACTATCAAAAGCAGCACTTTTTTTCCTGATAAAATTTGTTATTTGAGATGTCAGTAAAAAACAGAAACAAAACCAAAACCAAAATTAAACAAACAAACAAAAAAAAAATAAAAACAAACCAAACAATAACAAAAAGGCTAAAACCAAAAACCAGCCTCCATTTCAAAAGTGAGGTTTTTATATTTACTAAATTTAATATATTTTCATAGAGTCACCCTGATATTTGATCTGAATAATCTTGTTCTAGACCTTGTTATTACCAAAATATATTTATTTCTGAAATAATTATGACTCTTATCATCACCAACCCTATGAAATCTCTTGGACTTTTCATTTGTATTTCCAAGAACAACAATAGCATGCATCTAATCAACCCACACTCTTTTTTACCTTGAGTCTTCCAGTTGGGAAGTCACTGTCAAAGATAAAACTTAGCTGTAGTCTAACGTTACATTTAATCTATAAGGTAGCTGGAGCACTACTTATGAGGTGCTAAATCCTGACATTAGCCCCTCAAACAGAACTTTAATTAATCACAGGGTCCTTTTTCTAGCTTACAGACACACTCAAAAAACCACATGTTTCAAATATATCTTAAAGATTAATGTAGATATGAACAGGTTTTAAGGGTCTAACTTGTATGCTTAGCACCCCAGAATAAGTTTCCTAGATGTCATATCTAAACTTAGTGTCTTCTCCCAAAGTAACATTCATGACAGCTACTCACCTATTCCATTTTTGGTCAACCATGAAATCTTCTCCCCACCTCTGGACACTTCTTATTTTTACCTCCTCTATTCTTCATGTTGTGCTGGCTTCAGCCTTCTCCCCACCACCAGTTTTACCAGAACACTGTACTATGACAGAAGAGTGTGCTGTGTTCTGTATCACCAGGTCTTATCCTCCTGTAATTGATACTTGGCCCAAGGGCAAACAATTTAAGTTCTGGGACTACATCAGTTGACCATGAGAAAAGAACTGCTGGGATCATTACATATATAAAAGATTCACATAGAAATCAGATGGTAAGAAAAAGACCATGTTGTAAGGCAGTAAAATTATGAAAAAAAAATGACACCAATTACTAAATAAAAGAAAGTGGACCAAAAAGACAAGGAAAAAACTCAATATAGGTAATTAGAAGAAGTTGGTTTACTTTTTGTAAATTTGTCTGTATTTTTGAGTTTGTAGTTTTATCCTATATGTGTCCTTCCAGTTGTAGATGGAAAAATATTTTGAGATGTTGGTACTTCTGTTTTATGTTTCTCTTTCCCTCACCTCTATTCAAGCAAATATACAACTCTGTGCACATTACTTCAAGAGAAGTACGAGTCTCAATAGGGTAGAAAGAATATAGAGCTTAGAAGTATATGTGCTTTTTCTGTTTGTTTTCTGTTACCCAAACTATTAAGAGAACTTAGTAAGTTTGTTAGAGGAGTTAAGGGGAAAGGGATATATGGGCATGAGTGAAGCATGTTAGTCATGAAAACAAAATGTGTGTTTACCAAAAAAAAAAGTGAAATAAAATAAATCTACCTCTTCTATTACTCCAGGTTGTACAGATAGTGGGGCAGGAGGGGAGAGAAGGGGAGAGGAAAGAGAGAGAAGTAAGCTTGTTCCTTGGTTTATAGATGGCTGTCTTCTGTGTTCATACTGTATTCTCTGTGTCTGTGTCCTAATCTTCTAAGGATATCAGTCGTATTGGTCCATTATATGATCTCATTTTAATTACCCTTAAAAGGCCCCATCTCTGAGTATAGTCACACTCTGTGGAACTGGAGGTTAGAACTTCAACATATAAATTAGAGGGTAGACAATTAAGTCCCACACCCCCCCCCAAAAAAAAAGAAGAGGTAAGAGGCCCATGGATCTTAAGAGTAGAGGAGCAAGTATACTGAAAATGGACAGTGCCACCAGGGAATTTGTAGAGTAAGAAGCAGACAGAATACAACTATATGCTATCTCTTAACAGACAAGTGCATAGGTACAAAATAGTCTTCTGCCCTAAGAATGGTTTGCAATCAGTAGAAAAAGATCTGAAGGGATCTAAGCATCAGTGACATGGATTTGCTATAATAACTAGATGACAGATGACTGAAGGCCTGATCGGTCCCCTTTCTCCCAAATCTTGACACTACAGGGGAATCCTGGACCATGACATCAACTTGGGGGACAGAACTGATGTTATAAAAATAAGTTATATTTCCCCCCAAGCAAAAAGGCCGCACAGAATCAAAATTAAAGTTGTTTTTAGAAAATAAAGACAGTTGTAATACTTTTATACCTAAGTTTACGGACTAAAATTAAAACCTGCTATCGTAATAGATTCATTTAATATTTTGAAGTAACTTGCGTAGGCCTCTATCCTTATGATAAGAGAAGTCTGCAACAGAAAATAAAACTTACTAAAAGTTGCTGACCATGTACGGTGAAGTATATAATCAGGAGATACCCCTCTCAATCCTGTGCTGCTATATACAGGATAGTAATTAAACTGTCCAACTATAGTGTAAGGATCACATGCACACTGAGTGTAAGGTTCTAAAGGACCTTGTAGCTAATGTTCGAGAGAAGTTCCAAGAGAATAAGGCATGCACTGGTGAGAAAAGGATTAACTGCAGACCATGTTGCCTGCTGGAAGCAGATAAGAAAAGGCAGAGATAGCTTCTGACTCTGTTTTTGGAAACATTTACTGCTTGTAGGCAAATTCTGAAATCATTAAAAACTCATTATGCACATTACTGAATTAAAACAAATTTCCACTTCTGTTGCAATGGTTAAGAATGAATTCCTGGTATGTTGAAGGCTAGAATTTGGTATAGAGTTTTACAGGAGGGGCTGGACCCTCCACCAAACTCCAACCTTTTTGAAACCTTTCTATCCTATCTTTTGTACTAGGAAGGAGGATCAGAGTGAATGAAAACCCCCTTTTTTCACTCCAATTCAGCAACCTGCCAATCGCTGATAAATATAGTTATTTCCAACTTTATGGATTAAGGCCTAAGGCTCGAATGTAGTGTGAGCCAAAGAGCAGTAGTCAAATGTAAATAAAGGCTCTTTGATGCTGTGTCTCCAGATCCCACCCTTAAGAATCATAGATTATTCACCATTATTAGGAAGATGGATTTTTGAGGACTGGGATGTCCCAAAGCAACACAAAATTTGCAGGTGTAAGAATCCAGGCCCCTTCATAGCAGGTAAGCCTCACTGGTGAAATGAACATGTTTATGTGATGCCTAGTTTAATATCCCAAAAGAATGACTCAAATCGCCACCATATCTTAGATGCTCAGCAATTTCTTGACCAGATTATAAGAGATGTTTTCAGCAGTCAAAAGTCTTTGGGCTAGAGAGTCCCCTTGAGGAAAGTCACTCCCTCAAGAAAGTAGAATGTGGGAGAATTAGCACTATGGACTGAGGTACAGATTCCACTGTCACTGAATGAGACAATGATCAAGATGTTCATGCAATTCACCAGTATTAGACCGTACTTTAACATTCAGTAATGTTGATTTTAACACTATTAAATGGGCAATTACCTTGCAGGGCAAGTTATTGTCCTTTGGAACAAAAATTCAGAAGGTATTATTTTCTAAATGGCATTAGGCTTTACTTAAAAGGTATATTAGTAGCGGTTAAAATTGTAGTTTAAGAATACCCTTAGGCAAGGGACACCTGGGTGGCTCAGTTGGTTGTGTCCAATTCTGGATTTTGGCAGAAGTCATGATCTTATGAGTTTGTGGGTTTGACCCTCATGTGGAGCTCTACACTGGCAGTAGGGAGCCTGCTCACTCTCTCTCTCTGCCCCTACCTTGTACGTGCTCTCTCTCTCTCTCTCAAAATAAACAAGACTTAAAAAAACAAAAAAAGAATAACCTTAGACAAGGTGTGGAGAATATAACAGAAAGTAGTACCAGAAAAAGAAGATACATAGGCAGCCTCTGGAGAGTGTGGATCCACATGATACAGATATTCATGAAGCCTGTGACTCTGTCTCTGATACCATCATAGCATTAGTCTTGGACCTTTTCTCTTTGAGGAAGAGAGTGAATTTCAGTGGTAGGTAGGTCTTGTTGAGAAAGGATATATATGGTTTTTGTTTTGTTTTGTTTTGTTTTGGTGAGGCAGATATGCGTACATGGACAGAACAAAGGAGCATCAATGTTTAGCTGGCTTACGTGTCTTCAAAGGGAATCATCACTTGCCTGCTTCCCCTGATGCTTAAACAAATATATTCTTCATATAACTGAGTCTCCCCCAGGCTACAGTTGATCTGTCTACAGGTTGGGTACGTGAACTATGGACAGTCAACTTACTACATTGCTGTGTGACTTCTTTGTGTAAATTTTGCCAACATGAGGTCGGTTAGCCAGATTCTTTCTTCTGACTTTGGGCTTGTGTTACTAAGAACTTATCAGTAGCAGAAGACTGAGATAAGATTATGATGTAGAAAGGGTACCAGAAAAAACAACAACCACAACAACAACGAAAACTGAATGCAGCTATAGAAAGCTATGTGAAGCCAAATACAAGAGAGCACAATATGGGTGTTAATACAGAGTATCAATTGGTATAAAGAGGATAATGTAGCAGAGACACTGGAGAGACTAGGCCACACAATCGCTGAGTTACTCGGGTCTCCAGTGCTATTTCTGGTCCACGTGTTTCACTTGGAATAACTACTTTCCCCTGTCTCCACCCATCTTTCTTGAGGTAGTTTTTATTCTCCTTGCTTCTGATCTACTCTAAAACCAAAAGGATAGTTAATAATCTGGTTTTTTCCTCATGTAACCATGAGAAATGTATTTAGTATGTATGTATACAGTATATAGTCAATGTATAGAGTAAATGTATCTTCATGTCAATATATACTTATTTACTACTCATTCAATGTTGGCTTCTCATCCAAACTTGATGCTGAAAATATTTCTAATTTAAATTTGTGGAGCTGAAAGAAAATGGTCTATATCCAACAGTAAAATTATACACTGAGTGGAAGTATAATATTTAAAAGGAAACAACAGATGAGGAGTCCAACGATCAAAAGGAGTATATTATAGAAGAGATGATCTGGAAAGTACTTATGGACTCAAGTCTTCACTGTTGAGCAACATTATAATAAATCAAGCAAGTTTTCACAAAGATGCAAATGTAACCCTCTACTTAGCACTATGATTTCATGAGACAGACCCATGGGTCAAATTCCATTGTGAGAGATGTCATATTTCAATAAAACACATCAATCAGAAAGTCTGAGGGTGGAGTCTATATATAATAAAAATATCAGTGCTGGGCTGACAGAGATGAATCTAGTGTTTGGTGGAAATACTTATGTTAGAATAGAAAGAAAATAGGAGTATAGCTTTAGGAGAACATGATACAGAACACTTCACCAGATGAAACGTATGGATGATTATCTCCTAATTAGTATAACAAAATCTCAATAGACGGCATATCGACATTACATTAGTATTCAACTTCTAAAGACAATTAAATTAGGTAATATTATGATTAGAGTTATATTAGCAAAAGTAAAACAGGTGTGTATTTTTTAAACTGCCATTGATTACAACTTTTTTTTTTGTAACATTTATTCATTTTTTGAGATACAAAGACAGCATGAGGAGGAGCAGAGAGGGAGATACAGAATCCAAAGCAGGCTCCAGGCTCTGAGCTGTCAGCACAGAGGCCGATGTAGGGCTCAAACCCATGAACCAGGAGATCATGACCTAAGCTGAAGTCGGATGCTTAACCGACTGAGCCACCCAGGTGCCCTGATGACAACTTACTTTCTAAGATATAGTTAGCAGTGAGAAAACCTGTAAATCTCCATTTTTAATAAAATTGAGAAAAATTTCTTGGTAAATTAGAAAATAGAATGCTGATCATAATCATGAAATTTTAATCATATTAAGTTAGTAAAGGATCTGTGAGCTTGATAGGGTATTTCACCTCCACTGTAGGAAAGCAGATTTAATATAGCATTTGTGATTGTAAAGGCGTAATGCACAAAAGTTCTCTGGGGAGTCTCAAAAATAGATTTCTAGGACTACATTTAAAAAGAGCATTAGGGAAATAAATGAGAAATAAACAAAATGAAAAAAAATAATAGGCAATTCCCTGAACTTAAAAGTATATGATGATTTTTTTTCAATGTACATATAGGCAAAGGAGAATCAAAGACCAACAAGGAGTGTTTAGAGTTTGTTCTTATGGAAAAAAAAAAAAGCTGAAATAATCTATGGACAGTAACACAGTGCTTTTTAAAAAAGCAGTGTCCAGGAGCACCTCCTGGTTGGCTCAGTCAGTGAAGCATTTGACTCCTGATTTTGGCTTAAGTCATGATCTCCTGGTTCAGGAGTTCCAGCCCCACATCAGTCTCTGTGCTGACAGTGTAGAGCCTGCTTGGGATTCTCTCTCTCTCTCTCTCTCTCTCTCTCTCTCTCTGTCTCCCCCCCACCCCGCCCTTCTCCTGCTTGTGCTCTCTCTCTCAAAATAAGTAAACCTTAAAAAATTAATTAATTGATTAAAAAGCCGTGTCCAAGGCAAAAGGACAAATAAGGGTAAGAATCACTTCTTGTGATGAGATCCAGATAACCGGTGGCAGAATGAAAAAAGAATTACCCAGTACTGTTTCTGAGAGAATTTCAAAATTACAAAGGGTAGAACAAGCATGTTTCAGGAGCAATTCAACCCATGAGAAATAAATACATACTATGAAATTTCCAAACTGACTGCAGATTCAGATGGGCCACATCCTAGACAGAATATACCCTTATGAAAGTTAAACTACTGTCAGCCATTCTTAAGAAAAAAAAAAAAATTACAGAAAACAAGAGTGTTTGAAAACTGGGAGTAGAAGAAGGTTGACTTTCTTTCCAAAGTGAATAAAAAAATTGATTCTCAATACTCTAAAATAACATCTTGCTGTCAATCCCTACAAATATTTGAATGGAACTGGAAAAGTGCATGGCTGAGCAGAAAGAAAGGCAGCAGGACAGACACAAAGTAGGCCCTGGAGAGAGAACACCTGCCCTCAAGAACTCGCTACTCCAAACACTATCTGCCCTGGAATTGAACTCTCGTTTTAACTTTACCTTTTAAATCTAACTCCTCGTGCCCAAGTTTTCTCATCTGTAAAATGAGGAAAATAACAGTGCAGAAGTCTTAGATTTGTGGAAAACACAAATCTAGTAAAATAATCTAGCTATGGTGGCTAGAACAATGCTTTGTATGCAATGAGACATTCGACAATTGAGCCATGACTACAACTCCTGTTACTATCACCATCATTACTACCACCGGTAATGCTACTGCTATGGTTCTCTGAAGTATTACATGTTTGGTATTAAACTGGTTTTTAAAGTAACATGCACATTCAACATCCCTATCTGGATTCTAACAAAAGCTAAAACCCGTTGTATTAGGTATCGCCGCAATGAATAGGACGTTGGATTCTGTGATTTCTATGACCCTCCCAGTGATTAGTAAAATTGGTATATTTTTAATGGCTTATTAGTAAATGTATAAATGACTCTGAAACGGATAAACGCAATGGCTGTATCTGTAATGAACTAAAGAAAATATGATCCACTCATGCTTGGAAGGGTCAAATGTGATGTATTCGGGCAGAAATTAGTGGCATCTGTTTGCCGTTCAGAATTTCACAAGTACTGAATATTACCACGTATGTGACACATTAAATGAATGTGCAATGCTCACTGGCTACAGTGATGAGAACTGTTATATACCGAGTTTCTCCCTCTGTTAAGCCACAAAATATAGTTGATGATCAGTTGATCATTAAGATGCTCTTAATGAGCTTTTCAAATTTTGCAGGAGATTGAAACCAATACTGTATAGTTGATTTCCTATTTTATATACATGAAGGATGAGCAAGCTTTACATGTAAGAGTGATTTGCAGTGGATAAATGTGCATGTGTGACTATTATTCAAAACACAAAATGCTGCATTTTTTTAAATTTTTTTTAACGTTTATTTATTTTTGAGACAGAGAGACAGAGCATGAATGGGGGAGGGGCAGAGAGAGAGGGAGACACAGAATCGGAAGCAGGCTCCAGGCTCTGAGCCATCAGCCCAGAGCCCGACGTGGGGCTCAAACTCATGGACCGTGAGATTGTGACCTGAGCTGAAGTCGGACGCTTAACCGACTGAGCCACCCAGGCGCCCCTGCATTTTTTTTTATTAAAAACAAAATGTTACAGAAGCTTTTCAGCTGTGACTTGAACAAAACCTTTTTAATGGCACTTTGTGATGTTCCTGGAGCACAAGGAATCTAGGATGGTAAAATTCAGTAACACCAAAACTCATCAAGAATTCCAACACAAACAGAATATAAGCAGAATAATTGCTGTGGAGAATGAAATGTACCTAATTTGGTATCTTCGATCTCTCTAAAATTTTGGGTGGAGCATTAATATATTAAATATATTTTCAAGTAATATTGAAAAGCAGCTCTTCACAAAGAAGGGTGATCCTCAGGGGCAGGTGGGTGGCTCAGGTGTTTGAGAGTCTGACTTTTGATTTTGGCTCTGGCCATGACCCCAGGGTTGTGGGATGGAGTCCCAAGTCAGGCTCTGTGTTGAGTGTGGAGCCTGTTAAGACTCTCTCTCTCCCTCTGCCACTCTGCCCTGCTGGCACTCTCTCCAAAATTAAAATAAATGATAATAAAAAAAAGGGGTGATCTTTTTTTGAGGTGGAAGCATTAGTATGCTTGGAAACATTCTCTTCTTAGAAATAATCTATAGGTAAACGGGAAAACCAGAAGTAGATATAAAAACCTCACCTTTGAAGAAACCACATCGTTAGTCCCAGAGCAAAATATTCATAGGCTGCCAAATACATGGAAAATCAAATGAGCAGGGAAATGTTAGTCAAGGATGACTGCGGCTGATTTCAGACACAGATGGCTGCATGCGATTCCCCCAAGTGGAATATCCTGAGGGCCCAAACAAGCATAGTGTGCCAGGCTGTGGCAAATGTTTCCCTGGACTCTTTTGAGTATAACAAGTACAGGGGAGGTGGTGCTGAATGAGTAACACAAAGCCACAGTCTTTTTAGAATGCAGCACATCAGCAAGGTCATTTTTAGTTGGTCAACAATGAGCAACCCTACAAACGCTAATCTCATTTAGGTGAAAGAAACGAGGATTAAAAATGACTCTCTTACAGGGGCTCCTGGCTAGCTCAGTCGGTAGAGCAAATGACTCTTGATCTTTGGTTTGTGCGTTTGAGCCCCTTGTTGGGGCTACAAGTTACTTAAAAACAAAAATGACTCTTATGTACAAATATACATACACCTATGTTTTACAGGAATAGTGTGGAGTACAAACCAGTGTTTATTGCTGCCAGCTATATTAGTAAGAATGCACTGTTCAATGACAGCATACTGAAAAAACAAATCTACAAAGATGATATTATCCGAGCCAAGGCTCAGAGAAGGAAAAAAAAAAAAAACAGATAAAGAACACTTATCAGAAAAAAAATATTGGCAAGGGTGCCTGGGTGGCTCATTCAGCTAAGCATCTTACTTCGGCTCAGGTCATGATCTCATGGTTCATGGGTTGGAGTTAACAGATCAGAGTCTGGAGCCCACTTCGGATTCTCTGCCTCCCTCTCTTTCTCTCTGCCCCTCCCCCTCTCTCTTTCTAGTCTCTCTTTCTCAAAAATAAACACTTTTTTTAAAAAGGAAAATAAAATTATTGCCACTGAGCAAATTCCAAGTGTATACAAACATGCCACCATGAACAAAGTAGTTATGGAAAGAATATTAAGAATGAATGGAAATATTTAAGCCTTTTGCCACCTTTTAAAAATCAGGTTGTTTTTGTTTTTTGTTCTTGGGTATAGGAATTCTTGGCCTTTTGTAGCAACATGGATGGAACTGGAGAGTGTGATGCTAAGTGAAATAAGCCATACAGAGAAAGACAGATACCATATGGTTTCACTCTTATGTGGATCCTGAGAAACATAACAGAAACCCATGGGGGAGGGGAAGGAAAAAAAAAAAAAAAAGAGGTTAGAGTGGGAGAGAGCCAAAGCATAAGAGACTGTTAAAAACTGAGAACAAATTGAGGGTTGATGGGGGGTGGGAG
>NW_026057582.1:67777026-67841246 GCF_023721935.1 Panthera uncia
AAAAAAAAAAAAAAAAAAAAAAAAAAAAAAAAAAAAAAAAAAAAAAGGGAAAAAAAAAAAAAAAAAAAAAGGAATTCTATATATATTTTGGATATTAACCCCTTGTCAGATTATGATTTGTAAATATTTTCTCCCATGCTGTAACTTGCCTTTTTACTCTGTTGATTATGTTCCTTGATGCATGAAAGTTTTTAATCTTCATGAAATCTTTTTTCTTTTTATGCTTATATATCGTGTATCACATCCAAGAAATCATTGTCAAATCCAATGTTGTAAACATTTTACCCTGTATTTCCTTATATAAACTTTATAGTGTTAGTTCTTTGGATCTTTGATCCATGTGAAATCATTTTTGTATAGAAGGGTTTAATTTTATTTTAGTGCATGTGGATATCCATTCATGGATATCCATGTTGGACATTTGTTGAAGAGACTGTCCTTTCTCTGCTGAATGGTCTTCAGACTCTTGTTGAAAATAATTTGGCCACATATATTAGGGTTCATTTCTGGGCTATTCTATTCATTAATCTTGTCTTTATGCCAATATCACACTCTTTTGATTACTGTAGCTTTGTAATTGGTTTTGAAAATAGGAAATGTGAGAACTCCAAATGTGTTCTTCTTTTTCCAATTATTTTGGCTATTGGGGTTCTCTCAGATTCTGTATGCATATTATGATGGATTTTTCTAGCTTTGCAAAAAACACCATTGGGATTTTGATATAGTTGGTATTTTGAATCTATAGATTGCTTTGGGTAATGCTAACATCTTACTACTATGAAGTCATTCAATGCATGTACACAGGATGCCTTTTGATTTGTCTAATTTCTTTCAGTAATATTGTATAGTTTTCATTGTATAAGTGTTTCACCTCTTTGGTTACATTTATTCCTATTTTACTTTTTAATTGATGCTATTATAAACAGGATTGTTCTCTTAATTTCCTCTTGGATAACTCATTATTAGTGTATAGAAACAACACAAAGTTTATTTAGTTATTTTGTATTCTGCAATTGTGCCAAATTATTAGTCCAAACATGGTTTTGTTTTTGGGGGAGGGTTTTGTAGAATCTTTATGGTATTACACTATAAAATCATGTACTCTGATAAAAGAGGTCATTTTACTTCTTGCTTTCCTGTTTAAACATTTTTTGTGTCTTACTCATGCCTAATTTTTCTGGATACAAGTTCTAATATTATGATGAATGCAAGTAGCAAAAGTAGACATTCATTAGGGCATCTGGGTGGCTCAGTCAGTTAAGTGTCTGACGTCGGCTCAGGTCACGATGTCACGGTTTGTGAATTCAAGTCCCGCATTGGCCTCTGTGCTGACAGGTCAAAGCCTGGAGCTTGCTTCAGATTCTGTAACTCCCTCTCTTTCTGCCTCTTCCCTGCTCATGCTCTGTCTTTCTCACTCAAAAATTAAAAAAAAAAAAAAAACATTAAAAAATTTTAAAAGTAAACATTCATGTGTTGTTCCTGATATTTCAATATCTGAAAAAATATTTTATATAGAATAATCTCAAGCGAAATATAATGATCTGAATCTAGGACAAAAAAATTGAAATGGAATAGAGGCAGTTTTTGTACAAGCAAAGAAGTCATTAGTCCAAAAGGACATAGGTCTCTAAGCTAAAGGATTACAATAAATAAATTACAAACAGTATTAACATCAGCACCTTAAGTTTTACTAGAATATATTTTCTAATTTTTCCTGCAGGATTTTGATGGTTTCCTGCCTTACATTTAAGTACTTCATCCATTTTGAATTTATTTTTGTGTATGGTGTCAGAAAAGTGGTCTATTTTCATTCTTCTGCATGGTGCTGTCCACAGAGAAAACCATCAAAATCCTACAGGAGAAAACACGTAGCAACCTCTTTGACCTCAGCCATAGAAACGTCTTATTAGACATGTCTCTGGAGCCAAGGGAAACTAAAGCAAAGATGAACAATGATACCTCATCAAGATAAAAAGCTTCTGCACAGCAAAGGAAATAACCAACAAAATTAAAAGGCAACCGATGGAATGGGAAAAGATATTTGCAAATGATATATGGGATTAAGGGTATCTAGAATTTATGAAGAACTTATCAAACTCAACACCCTAAAAAGAAGATAATCCAGTGAAGAAATAGTCAAGAGACATGAATACTTTTCCAAAGAAGGCATTCATATGGCTAACGGATACATGAAAAAATGCTCAACGTCACTCATCATCAGGGAAATACAAATGAAAATCATGATGAGATACTACCTCACACCTGTCAGAATGGATAACATTAACAATTCAGGCAACAAAAGATGGTGGCAAGGATGTAGAGAAAAAGGATGTCTTTTGCCCTGTTGGTGGGAATGAAGACTGGTGCATCCATTCTGGAAAGCAGTAGAGAAGTTTCTCAAAAATTAAAAATAGAACTACCCAAGAACACAGCAAATGCACTAGGAAGTATTTGTGCAAATGATACAAAAATGCTGAAGGGGAACATGCACCCCCATGTTTATAGCAGTACTATCAAAAATAGCCAAATTATGGAAAGAGCCTAAACATCCATCAACTGACAAATGGATAAAGATGATGTGGTATGTGTGTTTATGTATGTGTGTGTGTGTCTGTATACACACACACACATGTTTATACATATGTATACATATATACATGTATGTATATATGTGTACATATATACATATATTTATGTGTATGTATTTATATTTATATATGTATATATTTATATATGTATATAAATAGATATATACTTATATATGTGTGTGTTGGAATATTATGTGGCCATCAAAAATAATGAAATCTTGCCATTTGCAACAATGTGAATGGTCCCGGAATGTATTATTCTAAGCAAAATAACTCAGAGAAAGATAAATATCATATGTTTTCACTCATATGTGGAATTTAAGAAACAAAACAAATGAACATAGTAGAAGGGAAGTAAAAATAAGATAAAAACAGGAAGGGAGGCAAACCATAAGAGACTCTCAAATACAGAGAACTGAAATTTGCTGGAGGGAAGGTGGATGGGGGGATGGGCTAAATGTTTGATGGGCATTAAGGAGGGTACTTGTTGGGATGAACACTGGTGTTACACATTAGCGATGATTCACTGAGTTCTAATTCTTAAACCAATACTACATGGTATGTTAACTAACTTGAATTTAAATAAATAAATTTTTTAAAAACCATACATTTTCTAAATATCTACCTTCCTCTTTTTTTCCACATAATGCTCGGTTAGAGGTCATATTTGTTTTTGTTATCATTAACTTTTAAATAGTGATAAGTGTAATTAAGACATACTTTGGTAAAATGTGGCCCCCCAGCTACACAATGTACACATAGTGCATTTGCTGAACCACTCCTGTATATATTAAAATTCATCTTACTTCCTTGGGGACAGGGTCATTTTTTAGGGAGACCTTTTTTTTTGCTTCTATCAAAAGCCCCATGACTCTGGCTAGATAATACACCAACTGGTGGTGGATCACATGAAATAATCTTAAAATGTACACCTAATCATTGTTATCAATGTGTTTTACATTTTCCCAAACTTTAATGCATTTCTGTGTTCATGCATACATATATAATGCTTCAGCATCACCAATGACATATGTCTCAGGATAAATATGAGCAATTTTAGTTTGAAAGGTCATTATGAAAAACCTCTTTGAGGAAGTGTTCAAATTTAAAGCTGATATGATTAAATTTCTACAATTGAATGAAAATTAAATCTCGACTCAGCAAAGAATGTTGAAAATAATGATTTGACTTAGCATAATATAAGTGCCAGCTGACCTTATTAACACACTTGAAAGCAATACTTTATTATTCTCAGGAGGATGCCTGTGTTGCAAGAATATTTCATTGGCCAAAGACTATATCACAGTATTGTGTTCTTTCTCTACTGGAATAGTTGGAGAGGTTCGTTGTTCATATCATGTGGTTATCTGAAAGAAAAGAAAAACTTGCTGATTTGTTATTTATTTAGGGAGTCCTTGCCAGCACAAAATAATTTTAGACAGTATTTTCTCAGCTGATTTAGGCAATTGAATACCTCCCTTAAACTTTCATAAAATTCACCAATGGAGTCTATCTACTCTTCAAAGAACCTAAAAGGTAAGTTTTTCTCATTAAAAAATACAACATCTTACCTAGAAGCAAATGCTACTTTCACTTAAATTTAATTCATACCTATTTGTTAAGCAAGAACAATCCTTTAGACATTGGACAATCTGATACAGAGGTAATATTAATTGGGCAATAAAAGTCCTCAATGTCAATAGTAGGGAGATTAAATAAAGCACACAAAAGAAAATATTAAAAAGATAAAATTAATATTGTAAGAGACGAACAAAAGTGCCCTTTCACCAAAATATCTTAGAACAAAGATGCATTACTGAGGCATTTTTATAAGGCAAAATTCATCTCCAGAGAAGACACTGGGCTTTGTGGTCAATACTATACCTACTGGACAGTAAGAATAAATGCAACCATGTAGATAAAATCTTGGTCAATAGTCAATCACTTTATAAAGATGATCATTTATGATTATGGTTATGATTATTTTAATAATATTCCCTTAATCGATACATCATATACCTCTCTTAAATACATCAAGAAAATAAAAGGCAGCATTTTTCAATTTCTTAATGACCCATATAATTTTTTAAAAATAAAATGACAGTAATAATCCAGAACTTTCCTTTCCTATCTGCTGAGTGCAAGTCAATGGCATTTGTCCTGACCCAAAGAAAGGAACACTGGGAGATGTTACATCAACATCTCCCCCAACATTATAACCTCCAAAATAATTTTTAAGGTTCCTTTTTTTTCCATTTTAATTCCTCAAAATGAGTACCTTTGTAATAAGACAGGTTTTAAAAAGTCTTGTTGGAAAAGTAAAATAGCATGAATTCTTTTTCATGTCATGGGACAGGATGGTTAATAGCGAGAAACCCATTAAATGCAAAGATTAGTGTGATCAGAGAAAAGTCCATCATAAGAACAGGGCCTAGTATCAGTTTGCCGCCCTTAAGAGGCCTGAAGAATCAAAACACCATTGTTGGATGCTTTTGTAGGATAATAAAGACATTTCGCTAATAAATCAACTTAAATGTACACATGGTCATGCATAATTAGCTCAGCATGAGGTACCTTAATAGTCTATACCTTTACTTTGTATTAATATGCTGAATGCTTAAGATTAACATTTTATGTCATGTCCACATTTTCAGATCTATAAAATGCTATTCTTTCTCAACATGTGGAGTCCCTGGATTATCCTTTTACTATTCCTTACAGAAGTCAAAATATTTTTCCGCTTAATCTTTTTTCCAAACATGGCTTTTATAGCTTTTTTTCTCCCTCATAGTCAATGATCAGAATCATATCCTGCAGTCTATACTGAACTAGTTTCCCTAAGTACTGAAAAGAAATACAAAAAGAGGAATGAAATTTTGATATACGCTTTGCACCCTGTAATATTCCATTGTCTATGGCGACCGAGTGAACTATGTAAAGAAAAATAACAATAACAAAGTAAGGCATCAATTAATTAGGGATTTATACTCTTGATCTTCCCATGCATTAGAGGTACAGTGTGGAATGAATGCTTTTATTTTCTCAAAATGAGTGAAAGAGCATTAACATCACCATCACAAGCTTGACTTTTACAACTGTTAGGGTAAAACTCCTAAACTTGGCCTTTAAGTAACCTATTGCCTCAGGGGAAGATGGTGGAACAGGAGGATCCTAGTCCTATGGATACACAGAGGTAGCAGCTCAGAGTAAGTAACTCAAAAATGACCTGAGGACTGGAGCAACAGACTCTCCACAGCTAAATGTAGTAAAGAGGCCACACAGAAAAGGGTAGGAAGCACAGACACATGGTCAAGAGCCTCCAGACTTTCTGCAGGACAAAGAGACTATGCAGGCATCGACAGGGAGAGAGTAGGCCCCACACTAGGCACCCACAGGCACAAGGGACCAACACTGGGAAGACAGATTCCCACAACATTTGGCTTTGAAAGCCAGAGGGGCCTGACTTAAAACGTTCTTACCATCAGTGGGGCTTAACACTTGGAACTTTAAAAATCAGCATGCTCACCTCCGGGAGAGCCAAAGGGCAGCGAGATATGACACTAAGTCCCTTCCCTGAAAGATAAAGCACAACCAACAACCTTGCTGAGATATAGCATAGAAGCAACAATGAAAAAGACCTACAGTCTTTTTGCTAATTTGTTTGCTAATTTGCTAATTTGTTTGCTAATCTCAGAGCATGTACTGGAGGGGAAGGTATTTTTGGGGGACTTCTCCAAGAACAAAAGAGCTGATGGGCAGTTTCCTTCCCCCACTGATAGCCTAGATACAGGGACACCTGCAGGAATCAGCCCAGCATGAATACTCCATGTAACTGGCTAATAGCATACCCCCAATCCCATGTTCTTCTGGGGACTCACCCCCTCCAATACTCCCTTGGCTGGAATACACAGCAAAGCAGTATCACAAGCTGGCAGTGTGCAAGCAGACCTGACATGGCCCAGCACCAAAGTGACTCCTGACCTGAAGAGAGGGGAAGAAAACCATAATTACCACTTCCACTGCAGCCGCAGCAGTGGGAGAGGGGAAGACATCTAGTACAACTGAAGGACTTTCCCACCAACTAAAGCTTCTCAGGGGACAACACAGGGAGAGCACCCTCTAGTTCAGTGCCAGTGAAGCTCTGGGAAATGCCCATCTAACCTGAATCAATCCCAAGGCAGCCCCACTGCCCACTAATAACATAGGGACCAAACTCTGTCCACAACAGGCAAAGAGAGACATTGCAGATGAAGGGAATGTCTTCAATGATGAAGGCAAACACAGCTCAGCCACAACAGTAGGGTGCATGTCACAAACACAGGAGGTGACCCTGAAGCACCAAGTTGTGGTGAACAAAGAATATCGCACTACAGTATTTATAGGGCAACTGTGTTCAAGACCAGCAGATATAGTCGACTTTCCTAAAACAAAACAAAACAAAACAAAACAACAAAAAAAAAAACAGACAATGAGTCAGTGAGACAAAATCAGGAGACAAATGAGTATGTCCCAAATGAAAGCACAGGACAAAATCCCAAGAGACGTGAACAAAACGAAAGTAAGTAATGTACCTCAGAATTTAAAATAATGGTTACAATGATTTTCACTGGACTTGACAAAGAGTGGAGGACCTCAACAAAAAGATACAAAACCTAAAAAGAAGAAATCAGAGTTGAAGAACTCATTAACTGAAATTAAAAATACACTAAATGGAATAAATAGTAGATGAGAGGAAGCAGAAGAATGGTTCAGCAACCTGAAGGACACAGTAATGGAATGCAATCAAACTGAAAAGGATACAGAAAAAAATAACAGAATGTTAAAATAGATTGAGACCTCAGCAACACCATCAAGCACAATAACATTCACATTATAGGGAAGGAGAAGAGAGAAGAAAGGAGAGAGACAATTTATTGACACTATATACCTAAAATGTGCTGGGGAGAGGAGTAAAAAAATTACTGATTTTTAAATAGTTTTTTAATGTTTATTTATTATTTTTAGAGAAAGAGATGGGGGCAAGGGCAGAGAGAGGGAGCGAGAAAATCCCAAGCAGGCTCCGTGCTGTCAGCACAGAGCCCAATGTGTGGCTCAATATCACTAACTGTGAAATCATGACCTGAGCTGAAATCAAGAGTCTAATACTTAACTGACTGGGTCACCCAGGTGCCCCCCCCCCAAATTTAGTGGTTTTAGAATGAATTCACACTTAATCAACCATCAACTTAAATTAGATTGCTATATCCATAAAATGTTATATACAACCCCAGTGATAACCACAAATATAAAACTAGTAATAGATATGCAAAAAATAAAAAGAAAATAATCCAAGTGTATCACTAGGAAATCCAACAAACTAAGAAAATAGAGCAACAGAAGAAAGGAACTACTAAAACAACCATAAAACAAGTAACAAAATGGCAGTAAGTACATATCTATCAACAATTTCTTTGAAAGTAAATGGACTAACCACTGAAATCAAAAGACATAGGATGACAGAATAGATTAAAAACAACAACAACCACAAAAAACTATCTACATGCTGCCTACAAGAGACTCATTATAGACCTAAAGGCACATGAATGCTAAAAAGTCAATAAATGAAAAAGCATTGATCATTCAAAATGAAGTGAAAAGAAAGCCAGAGTAGCAATACTTGTAGTAGACAAAATAGACTTTACAACACAGATTGTAACAAGAAACAAAGAATGATACTACATAATCATCAAGGAAATAATTCAACAAAAATATACTACAACTGTAAATATTTATGAACCCAACATGGCAGCATCCAAATACACAAAGTAGCTAATTATAATCAAAAAGGAATTAATCACTAGTAATACATTAATAGCATGGGACTTTAATACCCCACTCATATCAATGAATACATCATCCAAACAGAAAATCAACAAGGAAACAGAGACTTTAAATGACACATTAGACTAGATGGATCTAAAAGATATAATCTAAAAGAGCAGAATACACATTCTTCTCAAGTGCATAGAATATTCTCCAGAATAGCTCACGTTAGGCCACAAAACAAGTCTCAACAAATGAAACCAGAAATCAACCACAAAAAACATTCTAGAAAGAATGCACATACATAGTGATTAATTAACATGCTACTCAACAATAAATGGGTCAACCAAGAAATCAAAAAGGAAATTAAAAAAATGGAAACCAATGAAAATGAAAACACAATGGTTCAATGTTGTCAGGATGTGCAGCAAAAGCTATTCCAAGAGAGAAGTTTATAGCAATACAGGTCTATCTCAAGAATCAAGAAAAATCTCAAATAAACAACTTAACCTTACAACTAAAGAAGCTAGAAAAGGATGACCAAACAATGCCTAAACCTAGAAGAATGAAGGAAATAATAGGTATTAGAACTGAATTAAATGAAATAAAATCTAAAAATAAGTAAATCAAACAGATCAATGAAATCTGGAGCTGGTTCTTTAAAAAATAAATCAACAAAATTGACAAACTTCAGCCAAACTCATGATAAAATGAAGAGAAAGGATTCAAATACACAATATCAGAAGAAGAGATATAACAACCAACACTACAGAAATACAAAGGATTAGAAGAGAATATTATGAAAAAATACATGCCAACAAATTGGACAACCTGGAAGAAATGGATAAATTCCTGGAAATATGTAACCTTCCAAAAGTGAATCAGGAAGAAATAGAAAATTTAAACAAACTGCTAAGAATGAAATTTTATCAGTAATCAAAAATACCCAAAACTAGATGGCTTCATAGGTGAATTCTCCCAAATATTTAAAGAAGAGTTAATATTTATTCTTTTCAAACAATTCCAAAAAATAGAGGAGGAAGGACAGCTTCCCATTTCATCTAAAGAGACCAGCATTACTGTGATGCCCAACCAGATAAAGACACTACAAAAATCGAGAACTGTAAGTTAATATCTGATGAACATAGATGCAAAAATCCTCAACAAAAAATAAGCAAACTGAATCTAACAATACATTAAAAAATGTATCATTTACCATGATTATATGGAATTTACTCCAGTTAAGAAAAGGTAGTCTGACATTCACAAATCAATGAGAAATATCATATTAACAAGAGGGAGGATAAAAATCATACTATCATCTCACTAGATGCAAGAAAAAAAAGGATTTGACAACATACAACATCCATTCATGACAAAAACTCTGAGCAATGTAGGGTTAGAGGGAACATACCTCGATATAATAATGGCCATATATGAAAAACCTACTGCTAACATCATAATCAATGGGGAAAGACTGAGAGATTTTCCTCTAAGATCAGAAAAAAGACACAGATGTCCACTCTCTCCACTTTTATTCAACATAGTATAGAAGTCCTACCTGCAGCAATCAGATACCAAAAAGAAACAAAGACATCCAAATTGGTAAGGAAGAAAAAACTTCACTATTTGCTGATGACATAATACCATATATATATATATATATATATATATATATATATATATATAAACTCCACCAAAAAACTACTAGATCTGATAAATGAATTCAGCAAGGTTGCAGGATACAAAATCAATATACAGAAATCCATTGCATTTTTGTGTACTAATCATGAAGTAGCAGAAAGTGAAATTATGAAAACAACCCAGTTACAAGTGCACCTAAAACAATAAAATACCTAAAAATAAATTTAATCAAAGAGGTGCAAGACCCGTACTCTTAAAATGATAACACTGATGAAAACAATTCAAAATCACACAAACAAATGGCAAGATATCCCATGCTCATGGATTGGGAAAACAAATAATGCTAAAACGGCCATGCTACCTAAAGCAATCTACAGATTTAATACCATCCCCATTAAATACCAAAAGTATTTCTCACAGAACTAGAACAATTAATCCTCAAGTATGTATGGAACCACAAAATACCTGAATAACCAAAGCAATCTTGAAAAAGAAAAAAAAAATTGGAAGTATCACAATCCCAGACTTCAAGATATACTACAAACATATAGTGATCAAAACAGTATGATACTGGGACAAAAATAGACACACAGATCAAGAGAACAAAATAGCTCAGAAATAAATCCACACTTAACAATTTATCTATTAACATACAACCAATCAAGCAAGAATATACAACAGGGAAATGACAGCCTATTCAACAGGGGTGGTGGGAAAACTGGGCAGCTACATGCAAAGAATGAAACTCGATAGCTTTCTTATACCATACATAAAAACAAATTCAAAATGAATTAAAGACCTTAATGTGAGACCTGAAACCATAAAAAATCCTTGAAGAGAACATAGGCAGAAAATTCTCTGACACTGCCATAACAACATATTTCTAGATACGTTTTCTGAGGCAAGGGAAACAAAAGCAAAATAAGCTATTGGGGCTATATTGAAATAAAAAATTTCTGCACAGCAAAGGAAATCAGCAACAAAACCAAAAGACAACCTACCGAATGGGAGAAGATATTTGCAAATGATGTATCTGATACGGAGTTAGTATCCAAATACATATATAAACAACCACTACAACCCAACAGCAAAAAAAAAAAAAAAAAAAAAAAATCTAATTAAAAAATGGACAGAAGACATTTCTCCAAAGAAGACATACATGTGGCCAACAGATACATGAAAATATGCTCTTTGTCACTTAATATCAGGGACATGCAAATCAACAACACTATGAAGTATCACCTCACACCTGTCAGAATAGCTCAACTTAAAAAACACAAGAAACAAGTGTTGGTGAAGATGTGGAGAAAGAGGAACCTTCTTGCATTGTTGATGGAAATGCAAACTAGTGCAGCCACTGTGGAAAACAGTATGAAGGCTCCTCAAAAAATTAAAAATAGAACTATGATATGATCTATTAATTCCACTACTGGCTATTCACCCAAAGAATACAAAAACACCAATTTGAAAAGGTACATGCATTCCTGTTTACTGCATTCTTTACATTCTTTACAATAGCCAAATTATAGAAGTAACCCTGTTGTCCATTGATAGGTGAATAAAGAAGTCAAATATAAACAACAGAATACTACTCAGCCATAAGAAAGAATAAAATCTTGGGGCATTGGTACCTCAGTCAATAAAGCATCTGATTCCTGGTTTCAGCTCAGGTCATGATCACACAGTTCATGAGATCAAGCACTGTGTTGGGCTCCACGCTGACAGCACAGAGCCTGCTTGGGATATTCTGTCTGTCTGTCTGTCTGTCTGTCTCTACCCCTTTCCCCACTTATGCTCTCTCCATCTCTCAACATAAACATTAAAAAAATTTTAAATGAGTAAAATTTTGCATGTCATCCATGCAACAATATGGATGAATCTAGAGAATATAATTCTAAGTGAATTAAGTCAGTCAAAGAAGGACAAATACCATATAATTTCACTCATATGTGGAATTTAAGAAACAAATTAATAAAGACAAAAAAAACCCAACTCTTGGATATACAGAACTGATGGTTACCAAAGGGAGGTGTATCAGGGAATGGGCGAAATAGGTGATGAAGATTAAAGAATACACTTAACATGATGAGCACTGAGTAACATGCAGAATTTCCGAATCACTTTATTATACACCCGAAACTAATTTAACACTGTATGTTATACTGGAGTTAAAATAACAATAACAAGATTTTATTGTTACATCTCTTAAGTTTTACATCTTGATCTTACTCCTATAGATTCTATAAAGTTATAATTGAGTGAGTATATTTGTTTCTTATACAGATTCAACATACACACAATTGATTTTGATCACTTGAATTAGACTTTGAAATGCATGTTCTATCTACCTTGTGTGACAATGTTAAATTTTAGTTTCATAGAATCAAAATCTCCATGCCAACTTGCACAGCTGAGAGAGCCATTTTCTGAAGAGATACAGTCCTTCAAACAGACTGCTTTGTAACACAAGATTTTGCACTAGAAGCAACATATATGTGAGCCAGTAATTTTTTCTGCACTTCCCCATCTGACAATTGTTGCAAAACTGTAGGAGTTATGTCCTTGAATAATATAATAAAATGAGAGCTATGTAAATAGGTTCAAATTTTAATCTTTTTTCTCCATTATGAATCATTATCACCTTTTGCTATTTGATGGAAAATCTTGACAACTTCTAGTTGGAATCAATTTTGGTTTTAGTTTTACTACATAATGACAAGTCATGCTTATGCTGGTACTTTTTTAAGTACTACCTATAATTCCCAAAGACTCTGCTTTAGATTAAGTAAGTTTGGAAATTCTTGTGCTTTCCATCAAACATTTGTTTCTGACCATTGTGGCCTTTTAACAGGAAGCCTAGTTGCCTTATGTAGTTATTTCCTTTTTTTTAAGTTTTTAAAAATTGGTTTAAGTTTATTTATTTTGAGTGAAAAAGACCAAGCAAGAGAGATCTAGCAACTTTAAGATCATGACCTGAGCCGAGACCAAGAGTCGGACGCTTAACCGACTGAGCCATCCAGGTGTCCCCTTGTGTAGTTATTTATCACCTTGTTAAGATCTTGTGTTAAGGTCCTAATGCAGTTTTATGATTTATTAGCATTTAGTTTCACTTTAAGAATTACCGAATTCCTCCACTAAATAGAACAAGGAAACTTGCCAATTATGGATTTGGTTGGTAGTGTAGGGTACCAGATTAGTGAGAGGTGCTGGGACTAGTCAGACGCACTGAGGCATGGCTACCCTTGCTGGGCTCCATGTAACCTATAGATGTTGGAGTGTATGTACTTGCAGGCAGAACACAGCTTTGAGAAACAGATAATAGGGATTCACTTCAAACTGGAAACAATATATTTTTGAAAGGAAATAGGTCACAATCTGTTGAATGGAAAGATGGGTAAGGAGTGGCATGAACTGCTTATACTGGAAATTCAAAGAAATTGAGGAAAAAAATCACATAGTGTATAGAAAACAAACACATATGTATCTTAGAAACTATTCAGCAAATAGATTAGAATATTTGCATTTATTACTGGAAACAGAACCAAATTACTGTTTTATCTATTAGTGCTTAAGTATGAGTATGTATTTTAAAACTTAAGCTACTCTCCTTTACAATTAAGCAAATGCCATTTAGACATTATATATATTTTGAGTTTATCTATTTTGAGAGACAGAGACAGCATGAGTGGGGGGGAGGAGCAGAGGTTGAGGAAGAGAGAGAGAGAATCCCAAGTAGGCTCTGGGCTGCCAGTGCAGAGCCCGACGCGGGGCTCAAACTCACGAACCACGAGGTCATGACCTGAGCCAAAATCAAGAGTCTGACACTCAACTAACTGAGCCACCCAGGCACCCCTAGATATTATATTTAAATTACACTGTATTAACAAAACCACTATCTGTACAAATTATTTCACATTGTTAAGGATATTGTATGTTCAAGAAGGTAGCACTTAGACATTTTTAGAAAAGTAGATTGAGCAATATTAATTTTTGGTTTGTGACAAAAAGGGTGTCAAGGATTTTTTAATAGACAACTGAATTGTACCGAGAAAGGTTGAGATTCACGAAAACGAATCAGCACTTAAGAATTATAAACTTAGCAACTGATGTGTAATTGGTAAGTCAACTGTTAGAAACTACATTTTATATTACATGAAATTGAAATATCGTCTAAGTATATCACACTGAACTGTTAATCGGATTTAGTAAAATATTTTGAAGTAGACTTAACACTGACCAGAAAAATAATAGAAAATTAAAATGTTCTTTGAATTATACTGTGGTTTCACATGCACTTGAGTAAATTGTGCAGAATTCACTGCTACCATAGTTCCACACCATTTAACCCTGTAATTCACAGAGACTGCCACTGCAATTGGTTTGGTAAATTCTTCCATGTTAGGCGTATCAACTGACAATGAGCTAGTGAAGGGAATAGGATGGAATTGTACTGGGATTCTGTTAGTGATTTGTATTGCATAGGGTGGTCAACATCTTTAAATCACTACCATGTGATTTTTGTTGCTTTTATTCTTTTAAGAGGTGACTACCTCTTTCCAAATCTGGAGTCTGTCATTTCAACATCTGAGTTATACAGTATTTAGTTACTCTATCCCTTTCCACTTTGAAATGGGTAGTTTCTGGGGAATCCTAGGTTCATTAAGATGCTCAACATTTGCACACTAAACTTCCTTTTCTTGAACTAATGCACCCCTTGAATCCTCTTTAAGAAATTCACCACTTGAAAATGCTGAATATTGTGAATTAAAATACTTGCTTCAAAAAAACATAATTTGACTTTATGGATACAGAGACCTATGTAATGTCCTGTTTTATTTAATTCTCCCCAAGTATGGCAGGCATGAACTTTTCCAGTGCTGCTTCTTTGTCTTCAACTTTAAGAGTGGTTTAGACACTTGCATGAAAAATGTGAAGCCAAAGTCACTGAATAGATTACATCTTTGTTTCTGTTAAACAATAAAAGGTCTTCGTTTTTGCTCTAGTGGGCAGATACTTTCATAGATATTCAAAGAAAATTTATTGTCTTCCACAGAACATTCAATAGAAGACTCTATTTGTCTTACTTTATGAGATTTTTTCCCCCAATAAGGATTGTACCTTATTGAACAGATCATCACTCTTCATTCTCAGAGATGTTTTATTTTCTATCTCATTGAGTGAATTAAGGTCAATAGGCATGAGCTTCCTCATTTCTGCCTCTTTAAATTCTTTGCCTTCCTCTCTCGTACTTAGTTTCATTCTGTCCTAGCTTCAGAATATGAGCCTCTACTGCTCACAGCCAGCTCTCTAAGCTCTTTGCCTCTCTCCCTTTTAACCCCTGTAGGACTACACAAGCACCCAGCTTCTCCATCCCTATCTTAGGCCTCTTTAGTGGTTCTCTCAATAAGCACATGATGAGAACAAACAACAAAAACCAGCAAAACTCACACTGTCTAACCCTCTGTGTCCTATTCCCATTTATTATTCTTCTTATTCAGGTATTTTCACGACTGTTTACACACACACACACACACAAAGGAAAAGAAAACCAAGAGATGTTTATGGTTTGTATCATTAGCCTTACAGAATCAACTCAAAACAATGCTTTCCCCAAGTTAATTAGGTCAGTTCTATTCTCCTCTATGCCACCTTCAGTGTGGCTTTATCATTCATTTGTAATACATGTACATACATTTGTCATTGTCTGCATTCCCCGTGACATCCTTGATTTTTTTTTAATTTGCATATAGTAAAATTGTTTAGTTCTGAAGGATTTGACAATTAGAGTCATGTTTCTACCACCATGTAACACTAACAGTTCCATCACTCCAAAATCTCCCCCATGCTAACTCTTTGTAATCAACCCCTCCTCCACCCTATATCCCTGGAACCATCCATTTTCCATCCTTACACTTTTGCTTTTCCAGAATATCATATAAATGGAATCACACAACGTGCATTCTTCTGTGTCTTAAAACACGTATAAGATTTATCTATGTTTTTATGTTCAAAAATAATCTGTTCCTTTTTTATTGCTAAGTAGTATTCAACTGAATGGCGAGAATATGATTTATCATTCACCTGAGGAAGGGCACAGGAGTTATCTCTATTCACTGATGATGATGAATAAAGCTCCTGCACATATAATGTACAGCATTTTGTTCGAACCTAATTTTTCAAAGTATTTTTACTCTGAAGCAGAATTCCTACTACTATATTAAGTGTATGTTTAACTTTGAAGAAACAGCTAAACTGTTTTTTAAAATGGTTGTTCCAGGGGTGCCTGGGTGCCTCCGTTGGTTAAGCGAACAACACTTGATTTTGGTTCAGGTCATGATCTCACAGTTCTCGAGTATGAGTACTGAATTGGGCTCTGCGTTGATGTCACAGGCCTGCTTGGCATTCTCTCTCTCTCTCCCACTCTTTCCGCACCTCCTTGCACATGTTCTCAAAATAAATAAACTTAAGAAAAAATTTTTAAATAAATAAAATGGCTATTCCATTTTGCATTCGCACAAGCAATATATCCTTCTTAGCACTTGGTATTGCCTTTTTTTAATCCATTCTCATAGATGTAGTTTAACTTACAGTTCCCTCATGAATGATGATGTTATTTATCCCTTCATAAGCTAACGTGCCATCTGTGTAACTTATTTGGTGAAATGTGTTGGCTAAGAATTATGTGGTAATTCTTTATTCCTCTAATGTAAGGTGTCTTTTCTGAGCACCTTCAAGATTTTACTTCAGGTTTTCCATTTTTTAAATATAATATGCCTAGATTTTTTTTTAATCCTGGGTTCTTTTGTTTTCCTGTGAGTTCTTGGATTTGTAGTTCAGATCTGTTATTTTGGGAAAATTTGTATTGTTTCTACAAATATTTCTTTGGCCCTGTTTTCTCTCTCTGCTACTAGGATTCCAATTTCATGTATGAGAGACTACTTGATGTTGTCCAAAAGGCTTTGGATCTACTCTATCCCTCTTTTCTTTCTGTTTGCACAACTTTGATAGGTATTTTAAATTCACCTCATTTCCTCAGCTTAGTCTAGTGATGAGCCATCAAAGGCATTGTTCATCTTGTTACTACATGTTTCATTCCATTGCCATTTGACTTTTATATTGTTTTCTTCTCTCTGCTAAAATTAACTATATCATCTTGCATATTGTCCATCTTTTCCATCTGAGCCTTTAACATATTAATCATATTATTTAAATTCCCTGTCAGACAACTCTAACATGTTTGTCATATCTGAGTTTAGTTTGGATAACTGCTTTTTTTTTTTTTTCTGTCTCCTGGGCATCTTTTTAATGTTAGGTCATTTTTTGCTGAAAGATGGAAACAGTATGGAAGTTCTTCATAAAATTAATAGAGCTGCCATACAATCCAGAAATATAAGGGAAATAAAAGTCCTAACTTGGAAAGATATATACAGTCCCATATTCATGGCATCACTATTTTTAACAGGTAAGGCAAAGAAGCAATCCAAGTGCACGTCAATGGATGAATGGTACACACACACACACACACACACACTCTTGATTTTGGCTCAGGTCATGATCTCACAGTTCCTGGGATGGAGCCCACATCAGGTTCTGCCCTGACAGTGCAGAGCCTGCTTGGGATTCTATTTCCCCCACTCTGCACGCCGCGCATTCCCGCCCCTACTCACACACACACGTGAATGCGCTCTCTCTCTCTCTCTCTCTCAATACATAAACATGTAGAAAAAAGAGGAAAAAAAGTTTCCTAGTGGAGTTTCTAGAAACTCTCCCCACTCCTTCCTCAGCAACTGTTCTCACCCAATTCTGCAGCAGAAGAGTCTTTCTTAGTGCTTTTTATATCACCCATCCATTCACCTAACTACCTATCATACCTCTGTGTGTATTCATTCATGCATGCATGCATTCATTCATATAGCACTTTGAGGGTTCAGAGAGTAGACTCTCCTATTTGATATCACCAGTACCTTCTTGTTCTCGGACCATTATGCAAGTGGCTATACTCCACAGATTTGCTAATTATCCTAACTGAACTCTTCTTACCAGTGTCTGGCTTCCTCTTTCCAGGCAAGCCAATGTGCATGCAGGTTTGTGTTCCCTTAAGTTTTGGCTAAGTTTTCTCCTCATCTGAGAACACTGCAATGGAACCAGTATCTCCTCTTACTGCGTTGGCTTTGCCTCCGCCTTGCTGGGGTTTCCAGCAAGGCTCCATTACTTACCAGCTGTGTTGACTTAGGTCACTTAAGGTCTCAATCTCCTTAAGTGAAAAATTAGACTGATTCATGTTATTCTGACCTAGAATTATCATCAACACTGAATCAATACATTAAAGCACTTTGATTATTCAAAACTATGTAAGCGTGACCTATTACTGACTATATTATAGCATTATTACCTGTGTACATATGCCCAGGTAAAATGCATACTTTTTAAGAACAGGTATTTGTATTACCAACGTCTATCACAACACTGGAATAGAAGAAGATTGACAAATATTTCATCAATTAATAGATCACGTTACTTCAAACTGCTATTCTGTTATTATGGTACATGTGACATTGCCAAAGCTATAAACTGTTGGCATGGTTACCTTGCTATCTCTTACCACTATGTGGCCTGGGGAAAGTTACCTAAATTCCTCATATCTCAATTTTTTATCATTAAAGAATAATTATAGTTCCTATTTTTAGGGTTTTCTTTAATGTTTATTTTGAGCAAGAGAGTGTGAGTTAGAGAGTGCCAGCATGAGGAAGAGGCAGAGAGAGAGAGAAGAGAGAGAATCCCAAGCACGTTCCTTGCTGTCAGAGCAGAGCCCAATGGGGGCTCCTTCTCACCAACCATAAGATCATGACCTGAGCTGAAATCAAGAGTCAGTTGCTTAACCAACTGAGCCACCCAGGTGTCCCTAATTAAAGCTCCGATTAAACAGAGTTAGTTGAGAATTAAATGAATTAATGGGTAGCACAGCACTAGTACATAGTAAGTGCTCTGTAAATACCAGACATAATCATTGTTAATGGTAATGGTATTACTGTTAATACAATTAGAATCTGAATATGTTAAATATTTCTAAATAACATTAGTTAGTAATAATTAGTATTATTTGCCCCTGTTCACTTTGATCCTGATGTTTCTCCCTGCATCTGGTTTAGAGGAAATATTTTTCACCTTTCAAGTACTATATTAGTGATATTTCTCTCCTTTCCTAGGAGGCAAAATTAATTACTTCTGGTCTTCCAAAAAACCTTTATCTAAATTTAAAACATTCACCTATCACACTAATCAGCTGAAGGTTTTTATGTCTTCTTTTCCAACCTGAGGGATAGGCTGGTCTTTGAATTTTAATTGCCTATTGCTTTATCTAGAATAATGTGATGCCTAATTATTTTTTCTTTTATTAGTTAATAAAGTACCTTACATTGGAATTTTTCAATTTTTTAACAGAACACTTTTAAATCGTTTCATATACATCCTCTCTTTATTCAGCAGTTAGAGTTTAACTGAGGCAGATAACTTAGATCCACACCTTATCTTTGCTGGATTCTCTGATAGTTCTGGAAATACTCCATAGAGCTCTGTTCCACCAAACGATAGGAATTTTTTTCATTATAGATATAAGGTATCACTCTCCATATTTAAGGAATCAAAATTTACATTACTATCTATAGAAAGTTCTCTCTGGCTTTTTTAATATTTGCTGAGAAAAATGATTCTATCAGCAAACATGCAAGTAATTATCTGCAAGCTTTGTTATCAACTGCTTTTTGAGTTCTGTAATACCTGGGATAAAACGATGGATTTAAAAATTATTAAAATCTTGAATTTTATTTGTTGTATACATGGCAGTTTCTTTTAAGAAATCCCATCAACTGTAGGGGCTACCTTGAAAATACTGATTAAAAATTCTAAACAACCACACCTAGAAATACCATTTATAAAACATAAGAACTCCTTTATTCATAATGGCTCATGGTACATGCCAAAGCCATCATGTCACATTTGAATTGCAAAAGGTGAGATTTATTTTGAAAGAATTTTATAATTAGGTCCAGGGTCTAAAGTCCGTGACACTCTATCACTGTGTCATTTTAGGTATTATTACATTGAACAGAACAAAATCATGTTATCAAGCCTAAAAATCTTCAGTTTTTCCTCAGTTATATAGCTCCCTCCCATATGCTTATGTCAAGAAATTGAATGTGGTATTAGTAAGGAGAATACTAGCCTAAAGAACATTCCATGGTCATAATTATGCTAAAACACATTCTTGTTCAGAATATCATTCAAGACCTTGTTAATGTATTTTAATGTATTATTATTTCTTTAGTCCCTGAATCAAAGATTAAGCTAGAGATATTTCTGCATTTGTACCTAGCTGTATTTGAGTGGGTAGAGAAATTCATTTACAACTGAAATAGAACTATGTATCACTTAAAAACATTACCCTTTGCTATTATGTACCTATGCTCTTCTCCCTGTCCTTCATGAGCTCTTTTAATTTTTTTAAGGGGGTTCTTGAATTACAAAACAATTTTAAGTCTATTATACCTCAATTTAAAAAATTAATAGTTTGCTATCAGAAAAGAATCACTGAATCTAAAAGTATAGAACTTCGTAGACTAATGGTCTGGCAACTATATGAACAAAAATCTGAGAAAACAACCACAAACCCTATCAAACACCAAATTAAGTTCATTCTGCACTGCTACACCACGCAGAAATAAAAATGTTACAACGTATCTTTTTTATTTATATCTTTATGGTTATTACAACTTCTTCCATTTCTTTAAAATTGTAGAGAGTTTATGTAACTCAATCCAAAAATGACTTGTGACAACTAATATCTCTTTTCAAATCTCTCTAGCCATACACATTCATCTTAATATTTTAAGATAAATTGCTACAATCCTCTAGTTACTTTTTCTTGGGACAACTCTGCTTTTAAAATTTCTTTGTACACAAAATGGGGCTGGGAACGATAGTATCATACAACTGCAGAGCAACAGTTCCACAGCTCTATTCCATCAACACTTACAGCAGATTCTACCCACTACCACTGAATGGTCAATTTTTGCATCATATTATTCAACTAGAACATAGGTTTGCTCCACGGCAATGGAGAATGAATGGCACATAGTTACGCTTTTTACCATCTCAGAGTCAAAACCATTACCCATGGCCTTCTATTTGAGGATTAAAGTTTTATGGGGTAAAAATGGGGTTATAGAAAAAGAAGTTAAATCTTCATAGACAAGAATTACAAACGCCTTCCAGGAATAATATTAAACTTTTTCCCACACTGTCAGATGTCAACATGCTGACAGCATAGGGGAAAAGAAGCATTAAACATTTTCCACCCCATCAAATTTTGACATTTTTCAAAAGACACATTCACTAGACACACCAGTTTTGCCTATGGAAAGACACCATGCATATTACATACTAAGAGAAGATTTAGCCAGAAAGAACAAAAATAACAAACAGATGACACCTGACACCGTCACAGAGTGATACACAGTATTCATAGTACACAGAATAGGACAATTTGGAAACTGTGGCAATTTTATGTGAGTACCTCCAAAGAGAGATTTATTCCATAATTAATTCTCAATCATCCATGGTATGATAAAAAGTGAAAGAAGGAAAAAGGACCACACACATGAAATCCTCCTCTTCTTTAGAACTTTAATTGCATCAATTATTATATCCAGAACCCCCTAAATAAAAACAAGATGAAAAACAGTTTTAAGATTTTTTTTTTCAATTTTGTTTTCTCTAATCATGAAACAAAAAAATAAATTGTAGAAAGAATATGGATAATAATTGTCAGCCTTTAAATTATCAAGTGTTTTGTTTCTGTGTTTTTCTTTTCCATTTTGAGCCAATGAACTCTTTAACACAATGTTATTTTTTTAAAAAAACAGTGGTAATACCAAACCTTTTTTTCCTCCTCCAATCTTTCTTTATTGGTAAATATTTAGTAGCTTTCTGGGAAAGTAACACTGAAAAGTTCTTACTAAAACTTTAAGGCTTTCTCATTCTTTTGAGTTTACATGCCCAGGAGAATCATTTGAAAGTAAACAATTTTATTTTATTTTATTTTTTTAATTTTTTTTTATTTTTTAATATATGAAATTTACTGTCAAATTGGTTTCCATACAACACCCAGTGCTCATCCCAAAAGGTGCCCTCCTCAATACCCATCACCCATCCTGCCCTCCCTCCCACCCCCCATCAACCCTCAGTTTGTTCTCAGTTTTTAACAGTCTCTTATGCTTTGGCTCTCTCCCACTCTAACCTCTTTTTTTTTTTTTTTTCCTTCCCCTCCCCCATGGGTTTCTGTTACGTTTCTCAGGATGCACATAAGAGTGAAACCATATGGTATCTGTCTTTCTCTGTATGGCTTATTTCACTTAGCATAACACTCTCCAGTTCCATCCATGTTGCTACAAAAGGCCATATTTCATTTTTTCTCATTGCCACGTAGTATTCCATTGTGTATATAAACCACAATTTCTTTATCCATTCATCAGTTGATGGACATTTAGGCTCTTTCCATAATTTGGCTATTGTTGAGAGTGCTGCTATAAACATTGGGGTACAAGTGCCTCTATGCATCAGTACTCCTGTATCCCTTGGATAAATTCCTAGCAGTGCTATTGCTGGGTCATAGGGTAGGTCTATTTTTAATTTTCTGAGGAACCTCCACACCGCTTTCCAGAGCGGCTGAAAGTAAACAATTTTCTAATGCAGAAATATTAACAGTGCCTAAAACTATTTTTCAGCTCTCCATAAGGAGATTAAATTAGAACTGTCATTTCAGGCTCCAAATGACTCATCATAATAGTTTGTTACCAGCAAAGTATGTTTTATTCAACCTCTTTAATACAGAACCAGAATATGAGAACATAAATATTAAAGTAAATATATCTAAATTTTAATTTTAAGTAAACATCTAACTGATGCATTTCTCTTGTACACAGCCTGACTCATGGGCTCCTGTATTGTTTTACTACAATATGGCATGTTTTATCATAAATTAATATATCTGCTCTGCATATAAAATATTCCTAGATATATTTTTACATTCACCAAGGCACACGTACTTCATCTCCATTAGTTGTGATTTACAATTGAAATATTCAGGTAAATTATTCAAACTTAAACAACCACTTAGATTTGTAGAGGATATTGGAAATGAGGGTTAGTGAGTGAAATTTCATTTAGAAGAGGTGTTAAAAACTTTTGTTATGAAGAAACAAAAAAAATTATTTTAATACACTTTTTTTTGTAGAGAGATAAAAAAATCTATACAGATTCATGCATTTTAAGATAGACGTTGTAAATGGATTAATTTAAATGTAGGATAATCTTAAGAGAATGTATGATTTGAAACCAGGAAGAAAACACAATGCAGAAGTACTTAAGAGATCCCAAGGGACAGTGAGTTTAGATTAATTATGGGGAAAAACTTGCTAAATAAAGTCCTGAGAAAGTATAGAATACCCTTCTTTAGGAGCAGTCAACACGGCATGTTGATTGAATTTGCTCAGTGGAGATTTCTCACAGGTTAGAGATTTGAATAAAAGACCGCTTCATGTGTAGTGCAGTTGTCTGGTTTGTGTGGGTATAACAGGAAGCATAATGTTAGATTCTTTCTGGAAGGCTTTTTATTCTTACCTCAGCAGACAGGTGTAGTGACCCAAATGGCACTTGTGTCACACAACAACTTCCATGACTATTTGCTGTGTTTCTGGTCTTCCTGGGCAGGTAAGTGCAGGTGTGTTGAACATGACACCCTGTTACCTTCTGCAAACATGTAATTTCCTGAAATTTCCTCCTTTAAATTTACATATAGACTAAACAAGGTCTGTGTGTGTTATATATACACAGACATGAATGTGTATACATGTAACACACATATGTATATGAAAAGGCTCTATCAGGAAGCAAAGATTTGTCAGAGCTGAAGCCAAGCTTAAGCTCTATGAAGAATGAAACTCTCTCCTTAAACATGTATATATAGATAGGTTTCCTTATGTTATGAATGAGATCACCATCAACAGCAACACAAGAGGTCACGTTTCCATGGTTTTACAAAGAAGAATCAGTAAGAGGATTTTAAGATGGCGAAGGACACCTGTAGAAATCGATCAAATGCATCCCACATGGTTTTTACTTCATCCTTAGGTTTCTCTACCAGTGACTACCTTCCTGCTCAGACAAAAGAACTATATTGCCCATTAAGTTTCCATTAAAATCATGACCTGCCTATGGTAATAAAATCTGGCAAGAGTTTTCCTGAGGTCAATTGGCAAGGGAGGCCAAAATTCTTATTATGTGCATCTCTTTGACCTTCCAATTCTATTTTTAGGAATTCATACTAATGAAATAATGTGAGGTTCATCCAAGTAATAAAGTAAGTATGTTTGTCCTATTAGTCACTGCAAAAAAATTAATTAGGAAAGATAAATGCCCAACAATTGATGAACTCTACAGGTCATATGCATCCAATAGGATACAATGCAACCGTGAAGTCACAAAACAATTCTAACAGAAGAGAGAAGAACTGCATTCGTGAACATTTTTAAATGTTAACATAACAAAAGTACATTTAAAAAGTACATTTAAATTTCCTTTATTATGTCTTTTTCCACTTACACAAGTAAAATAACTTACACTTTGAATTGTTCCAGTCTTTTCTAGTGTTCTAATTGTTGGCAGTCAACTCTGAAACGTCACAGGAATTTCTAAGAGTATTTGGCACGCCCATAATATACCTTTGGCTTCTTTTATTTCAACAGGTGTCGTTTCATGACTAAGGACAGACAACCATAATTGACTTAGAGAAACTTTGAAAGGAGTTCCTAGGCCCTATGCCTTGCAGGATTTCTAGAAAAAATAATCCTTCATGAAAATGATCTCGCATCCAATTTCTTTTTTCACAATGTATAAATACGACACGAGTTTCAATATTCTTAAGTAAATGATCCAATCAAGAAATAAAAGTACATCTTGATCTCATACATTTGTCAACCTCTGCATAGTATTTCTAGAAGGATATTGATAAATGCACTAAAAGTAGCTCTCTGCTGGTAGAGATACAGGTGATTGTATTTGCTTCTCTTATTTGATGTTTTCTAACAAATAAACCTATCTAAATTAAAAAACTTGCTCAACTATGGATTAAAAAGGGTTCCTTTAGCTCTCCTCAGTATCACTGATATAGGCTATCATTTTTTAAATTAAGTGTTCAAACATTAAAGAATAAGAAGTCAGCAAAAAATTATGAAAATAGTTAAATTTACAAAATAAGACTATCATAAAGAACTGATTGACAAAATTAAGAATCTGGAAATAAAGAGACCCTTGGAGATCTAATTCTGATGAAAAGATGATACAATGAATTTTTCTGGGTAATTAAAAGGAAAATGCAGAAATAAAGACAAGATGGTGATCACTGTTAAATGAATGGGACTTCCAACACCTTTGGAGAAATCAGAGTCTCTGAACTTATAGAGGTACCAATCACTAACTGGCACATGCATTTCAAAAGGTAGAAATAAACCTATTTTAATATAGTTTGGGTGCAGGAGCAGAGACAGCTGTGAGAGGAGTAAACAGTAGGAACAGACCTGAGGTATTTTTCTAGTTGACGAATACTCTGAGTAGGGACTAAAGAGAGCGAAAGATGAGCTACACTGGGCACTAAAGCTACTTCATGGAGCATCTCAAGACAGATGGTGAGCTGTCCATGAAAATGATGACCAGAACAAACTCCAAGCATATGACCCAAACACGAAAAGCAGTGACGCTCAAGCTTCACATGCTATCCCCGAGGAAGGGATCAGATCCTCTTGGCTCAAATCGTGGCTGCAGCCAAGAGTGAAAGACCTAAGATTCTAACTACTGATATTCAGCAATTTATAGTGTTACAGGTTGTCTACTAATGTGTAATATACATTGCCAGTTTTCTTGAGTAACTGAAAACTTTTACTACTGACAATTAATGCACTTCCTATATTTAAAAGAAATACAGTTCATCTCTAGAAAATTTGGGAACTTTGAAAAAATTATGAAAATAAAAATCATCATGGGGCGCCTGGGTGGCTCGGTCGGTTAAGCATCCGACTTCAGCTCAGGTCACGATCTCGCGGTCCGTGAGTTCGAGCCCCGCGTCGGGCTCTGTGCTGACGGCTCAGAGCCTGGAGCCTGTTTCAGATTCTGTGTCTCCCTCTCTCTCTGCCCCTCCCCTGTTCATGCTCTGTCTCTCTCTGTCTCAAAAATAAATAAACGTTAAAAAAAATTAAAAAAAAAAAAGAAAAAAGAAAATAAAAATCATCACCATGTAACCATCCCCCAGGTATCTCAGATTCCATAGCTCATCATTTCAACCACAGTCTGAAAAATTTATGCTATCTTTGGAGCCTTTGTCCTTTCAACACACCTGCCTGGTAAAACCATAGAGCTGGACAAATCCAATAATCTGCAAGTATGAGCTTGCACCTGGGTAGTTAAACCCAGCTGCCGGTGTAAATTTATGGTTCAGCATCAACCAGATCTTCAAACTTTCTGACAACCGTTCTTCTCCTGGTAAGGTGCCTTTCTCACTCTTCAAAATGACTTTCAAACTCCTATTTTCTTCAACCTTCCAACCCTTCTTCTCTTTAGAAGATGGTGTTACCTCTACTTCAGAAAGAAACCTAACCAGGATGAGGAAAGAAAACTCCCAACATGCCATGTGTGTATTTTCCAAACAGCCTACTTTATCTTATCCTTTTGCTGTGTCCACACCAGGGCTCTCTCTCCACCTCCTAACTGGATTTCCTCAGCGTTTATTCATATTTAATTCATTTTAATTCACAAAAAGCACATACATATCTTTCCTTTCCTCCAGCCTACACCATTTCCCCCTCTACTGTTTACTTGTTTCCCATGAAATTATTAATATATATCAATATATCATATATCATTTCCCATGAAATATATAATTTTATATATATATATATATATATAATTTCCCATGGTGTGTGTGTATATATATATATTCACACACACACACACACACATACATACATATATGAGAGAGAAAGAATGCCTTTTCCATTCATTTACTTTCCCTACACTCTTTCAGAAACAAATTATAACACAAACAGCTCATTACCATTCAATTAAAATCTTGAAATCTTTCCTGTCAGAATGTCTCTGACTCTAAGGTACACTTTTCTCTTTCCTCTTCCATTAGTTTCTTTATATCTCAACAGCCTTGGGCATGTTGATCAGTTCTTCCTTCTAAACTCTCTTTCTTCGGATCCTGTGGAACCCATTGTCCTGGTTTTCTTCTACTTTACTCATTTTCAATTTCTTTTGTTGACTGCCAGTCAATTTTTTTACTGGAGTTTCTTAACACTCTGAGTCCTCTTCTTATGCATGGCATCCAACACACTCTATGACATTTATAAATGCAAGTTGTTCAAGCTCTCCGTTGAATAACAATTCCAAATAGCTCCCTAATTATCATCTCCAGGTGGACTTCTTTGAGGCACTCAAGTTCCCTTACTAAAGAGAAGCTTATATTCTCTATTCCTCCAACCTATTTTCCATCCAGCTCTGGTCCTTATCTTAATCCACAGCACTCAAGACCCCTCAAATGTTGAAACCAAAGACCTGAAAATCATTCACCTCATATGTTTCACTCCTGAAATCCCATCAATGTTTGTAACTTGGTGATGCCATTTCTTAATATCCCTCCAATTATCAACTGATAATCAATCTCTACTACCTTCCTCATCTACCCTATGCCACCTGTATCTCTCCTCTCAACTCCTGCAACAGTAAAAGGCTTTCCAAAAACATGCCAGATTTTGTAAATTGCAAGCCTAAAGGTTTTTAGTATCTCTTCATTTGTCTTAAAGATTAAGACTTAAGTTTTTAAGAAATACAAGCCCTCCAGGATCAAGCTTCAGCGTTCCTCGTTGTCACAGATACGGTGGTTTGGGTAACCCACCAAGGTCTCCAACACAATTTCTCCTTGCTGCAAAAGCTCACTTTACCAGCCTCTCTGGCAGCTGGGAAGACTTTCAATATGTATATCTACCTATCTATCTATCTGTCTATCATCTATCTATCTAGACATACATACATATATATATGGATATACATAAATATATGTATATATGTGTATATGTGTGTATATATATATATATACGTGTATACATAATTAGTTATGTAATATAATTTGTGGAATTGGGTTCTTAGGATAGGAGTTCGGTATTTGCCGAACAATGAAATTATTTTCCTTTCCTGATTAAAGGGGTTGTCACTCCCTTCTTGGCTTGAATATGGAAAAGATGGTTGGGGTTACAGTGACTATCATGAGACTATCAAGCATTAAAATCAGGACAAAAAGCAAACATTAAGAATGGCAAAGACACGAAGACAGAAATAGCCTGGGTAGCTCTTGCCATATTTGACCAGATAAACTCAGAAGAGTAATTTCATTTTATGAGAAAAATGAGGCTGTTTTTATCACAAGACTTTAAAAGTTCCTTGCTATGAAAGGTTTCCAAGCAATAGGTTATCAGACCTCATGACACTTTCTCCTTGCCTTTCAACTTCAAACATATGGTACTTTATAATAAATCTGTATTTTTGTAATTTAGTTTTTCTTTTTTTTTTTTTCTCCCAATTCTAAAACATTGTGTTACTTAAGAGCTTTCATGTATGAACTTACTCCTGACTGGGACACTCTCCTGATCTCCTTGCTCATACCTTCTGATGTCGGAAACAAAGGCAAAAGAAAAAATTACATCTCTTTGCTACTTACAGCCCATTGACGAGTCCTTGAAACAGGCAAAGTGACCTTCCTCTACGAACTCAGCTGTCCTTGATGAAGACACTTTGCTAAGAGTAAAAGCAATCATAGCTTAACACTATTCTGACCTCCAGGCCCTGTAAGTCTGCTATAACATATAAAAATTCCTTTGGAAACTTCCTTTATCGCTACGTGCCCCCCCCCCCCAAGTATATGTTTGCAATCATCCTCCAAACATATGGCCCAATGATATACATCTCACGAGTCTCATGACTCAGGTTTTACTAGACAGTAACAGGTGACCTTTTCCTAAGAACAGCTAGCCCCTCAATGTTCTGGAAACCTTGCTTCCATAATTCCTTAGGGACTTATCCCTGACTCCCTCCCAACTTCAAAGTATGTAATCAGTCATCCATCACAACCCTGGTGCATCCATCACAACTCTTTCTGTCCACGGGTCTGGTCCCCATGCTTTAATAAAACCACCTTTGTGCACTGAAGGTACCTCAAGAATTCTTTCTTGTCTGTGGGCTCCAAACTCAAACATTTCCAAATCAGTTTTGTTAAGTCTTTAAAGTAGCCATTTAAACCAATTACTATACAAAGACCTTTCTTGACTCTAGAACTAGAATACGCTCACCTGAAATGTACTATTTATGGACTTCATGCTTTCTCTATCATCATACTTTCATTACCCTCATCCTCATATATTGACTGTGTAACCTTTGATGGTAGAAACTAAGTTTCTCTCTGTTCCACATTTGACTCTTAGCATCCAGTAGGACACCTAGTATCCTATGTACCTCAACACTTACTGGTAAAATACATTACTTAATTTAGCATTTTGATAAATAATGTTGTCATGTGATTACAATCTTACTGTTCCTTAAAAATCAAATGCCATCTCATAAATATTTTTGAGTAAGTTTTTTCCTTGCTGATTTGTGTTATATTTATTTTAAATACTATAATTTGACATCAAACTATACATTCTATTCTACTTATCTTTCTGTCTAGTTTTATGCTAGTACCACTCACTGAATTTCAGTTTTACAACTTTTTTTTCTTTAGCGTTTTTTTTTTTTTTTTAATTGAGGCAAACTTTAATAGAAGCAAATGCACAGATCCTACGTATACTATTTGGCCTGTGTTCCCTGGCTACTTTGACCTTCCCAGACTCTCAGTTATCTCTTCATCTGAGAAAGATGTCACTGGTCTGCTTGGGTTCCCACGCATCTTAATGTCACCTAGACAATCTCTCCAAACGTAACTGGAGCAGATGTAGAACTGATTTTATTTCCTCGTCTCAGCAATCACTGTTCTTCAGTACCTGATGCGATGCCTAAATGTCTGAAACCTGTAATTATATATACGTTTAGTTGTTTCAGGTAAGAGGGTAAAACCAGTTCTCATCGCTTCATATTGCCCAGAAGTGCAGGCCACACTCAACATGATTTAATATTGCCCAGAAGTGCAGGCCACACTCAACATGATTTAAGTCTACCATGTTGCTATTCGATTTCAAGTGTCTCATTTGCTTTTTATTTCCCTCCCAAGAGGGATAGCAATAGTGAGCATGCTCCTGATCCTGGATTGGACAGTTGACAGACCTATGTATACAGTGAAAGGATTAACCACTACTGGGTATGTCTTGAGCAGGTGCCTCCTAAGTCTGAAACACTCTTGCATATTATAGAAAGGTCCAGCATATTAACGTCTATTACTACTTCTTATGGCCTAGCTCAAGGTACCCAAGATTTTCAAGCTCATGTACAAGAGCAGGGGAACGACAGTAGGGTAATTTTTTACCTTGTTTAAGGACAGGTTTCCTCTTGTGGCATAGGATTTGAAACCCGTTGATAAGAAACAGATTTTTATACATAAGGGCCAGATTTACTTGCAACCTCCAGTTACTGTGCTATTATTGAAACTGTGGGCCCATGGCCTTTTGAGTGGAGTTACAGAGTAGCTGAACATGTCAGTGTCCTCGAAAACCCCACACATCAACTCTTGCTGTTCCCATTCTCTTGGAATGATGTATCCTTTTGTAAAGTTAAATCAAATCTAATGCATCCACTAGGGTCTGAGTTAACATTATAGAGTATATGAGCTTGAAAATACTGGACGTGCCCAGGCATAGATGCCCAATCATGCCAAGGAAAGCAACCATGAGGAACTTTGATTAGGTGTGTACAGCTTCCAAAAATGTAGTTGATTAAAACAAAAACAAAAAAAACAAAAACAAAGAAACAAAAAAAACACACACACAAGTGCATGATTCCATGAGATTTCTAGTTCTGTTTTTTTTTTTTCCACAGAATTCTCAGAAATGAAAATCATCAACAACTGACACAAGTTTTATGAGAGTTAAACTGTCAAAAAAAAAAAAATCCTGGTACATAAGCTACAGCTCTTAAAATAAAGCCTTTAAGTAGTCAACCCCTACAGAGAAACCTTCTGACCTAAAAGCTCTGGTTTTAGTTTGTCATTCTTGCTCCTGTGAAATCTTACTTTTTGCAGTTTTCTATGATATAATCCATCAGCAGCAGTTATATTCACCTATTTCCTTTTACAGAAGTTGGAGATGGGCTTCCAAATAAAGACTTATTTTTCATTTTGAATTTTCATCTTCTGTTTCTTGATTAAATGTACATTCGCTACAATGATCTGTTAGATTTGCTTCAAGTGGCTCTCAGATTTATCTGTTCTAATGTTTTTTTCCATTTTATCCTGTACTATAATAGTTTCTCATTTATATTGTCGTTTTTTAGGTTTGTTCTGTCTCTACTACAAGTGAAAATTTTTCTTTAAATAACTGAAGCATGTGGACTATGATTTTACTAAGGATAGTTTTTGATGTTCCATTTTGGCATAATTGTTTTTTCCAACGTATCTTTCATTGCATATTTGATACCAATGTTTCAGAAAAGCATTTTATTTTAGTTTTTTTAAAAAATGTTTTTAATTTTTTTTTTGAGAGAGAGAGAGAGACAAAGCGCAAACAGGACAGGTAGAGAGAGAGGGAGATACACAGTATTAAGCAGGCTCCATGCTCTGAGCTGTCAGCACAGAGCCCAATGTGGGGCTCAAACCTGTAAACCAGAAGATCATGACCTGAGACAAAGTCGGACGCTCAATGGCCTAAGGCACCCAGGCATCCCTGGAAAAGCATTTTCTAACTTAAAGGTTTTTTTTGCAAGTGCCTGGGTGGCTCAGTTGCTTAAGCGTCTGACTTCAGTTCTGGTCATGATATCCCAGTTTGTGGGTTTGAGCCCCACATTGGGTTCTGTGCTGATAGCTCAGAGCCAGAAGTCTGCTTCACAATCTGTGTCTCCTTCTCTCTCTACCCCTACCCTGTTTGTGCTCTGTCTCTGAAACATAAATAAATGTTAAAAAAAATAACTTAAAAGTTTTATTTGTATATTTTTAATATGTTCACAAATAAGATTTTATGCATTCTTTTTTTAATTGATGTTTTAATCTAAGACATATGTTCAATATAAAGCTTGATTTTTGAAAAACATTCTATTAACTTTAGTGTTTACTAGAAATTTAATAATTCTCTATTAATTACTTTATGGTTTATATTTCTCTTTTGTATCCTTATCTACTTACATTTCTGTAGATTAATACCATTATACTGATATTTTCCCCAGTTATTTATTTCCTGTCAGTTCAACATCAATTTTGTATCCTTGTCTTTCATGTAAGTGATGCACTGTGGCAAAGGTAACCTCCTTTTGGCCCTGATACCTCTGCGGCCAGTCTATAAAGTATGTATTTTGAGGTTATAATTTGGTATCATGTAATCTGACTGTACATTTTCTATATAGTGTGTTTTTTATTTAAATATAGAATATTTTCCTTTTCCTAGGATGGAATTCTTCCCAGACTTCCATGGTTTTGATTGCTTTATTTTATCCATCATTTTTAATCTCTTTTCTTTTTTCTAAGATTTCACAATTCTGTTACACTATTGAACATTCAGAAAAATACTTCAAAAAATTATTCAGATTCAATAATGTCTATTTTCCCTAGGTTTATAATACGCCTTTTTTATGTTGCAAGTAAAGCCATAAACTACCTTTGTTTAACTTCCTTATCTTTTACTCAGGCTTGACTGAGAAATGTTTCTAGGTTTTGTTTTTGGCACCATATTATTGTATACATACCTGTGTGTGTGTATATATATGCATTACTTTCATCCTTAGAGGTGTATATGTGTGTGTGTATATATATGTACATATATATTTATTTTGTGTGTATATATATATTTGTGTATATATATATCTCTGTGTGTGTGTGTGTATATATATATATATTTATGTATACATACCTGTGTGTGTGTATATATATGCATATATATATATATATCTGTGTGTGTGTGTGTGTGTGTGTGTGTGTATATATATATATATATTCCCTCCTTACTGACTTGTTCCTACTAACAGCCTCATGGTCAACATCTGAAAGGAAGGAATCTAAGTAGTTGCATACAATCCCAAATCACATTTCTCATGTCCAACAATGACAGCACAGGTTTTATGGAACCTAAAGCTTATACAATTTTACAGGTCCTCTTTAAGACCAAGAATAGGAAATTGCAAACACAAACGTAGTTACAAAGTGATACAGCATCTGAAATCAATAAGGATATCGAAACAAGTTACTGCCACCTGGGAAATAGGCGCATCTTTCCCTTTAACTTACCAATACCTTTACACAGAAAGGCCTTCTAACTGCAAGCTGCTGTCCCTTCTCTTTGCCATCCCGCCGCCACCCCCGACCACATTAGAACACTCCCTGCTACTCAAAGTGTGATCCACATGCTAGAAACACGGACACTTGCTTACCATGCCTAATCTTAGGCCACAACCGCAGACCTACCACATTTGAATCTGCAGTTTTAACCAAATCCCCAGGTGGCTCCTGTGCACATTAAAGGTTGTGAAACACTGCATAACCAAGCCAACTCCCTGTGCCAAATGGCCTTTGCAAGTGACAGGCCCTGAGCCTAAGGAAGCCCACTTCTGTGGAAATCAGCTTTGCAGTAAAGGTCACTTCAGCTCACTGTCTTTGCTTGGTTTTCTTGCTGTGAGGGGAGTTTTTTTCCTAAAAAGGCAGGACAGTGGTTCGTGTGCACAGGCCTCATGCAGCCCAGGAAAGCTTACCTACTTAGCCCGTACGTCACCGGAGGCCCTTTCCAGCCGCTGTCCTAACAAGTGCTTATTTCACATTCCAGGACACAAAGATAATGACAAACAAAACTGAGTTTTCTCAGCAGCAGAGTCCCTCCAGGCAGTTAGAGGAGTTCATTAGATGAGTGATTTGATAAACCTTCTCTGAATTGGGCCTGCAGGGCCTGTAAGTCCTCAAATAGCTCTAGTTAGAGAAAAGCTGGGGATATTATCTTGTGGGGAATACTCTGGGAAGGAAGGGGAGGGGCTCCGTGGTTGCTAAGTAAAAGAGGAATGTGGAGGGAAAGACAAATCTCAAATGAGAGGTTTTGCTTGGCTGTTAGCTTTCTAGTGTGCGGAGTAAATCCTCTTTTCCGTGCCCCAAGAATCTACCATAAGATCTACATTGCACCTCAGTGCACTCCCCCCCACCCCGTCCCCGCCCCCGGAGAAAAAGTACAGGGCCCTGCTGTGAAATTGGCAGGAAGCAAAACCACAGGCTGTGCACGTGTGGGCAGCGGGTCGGGGGCGGGGTTACTCTGAGCTCTGCCACCCCTCCCTCCCCCTGCCTCTGAGGACAGAGAACTCTGTGACTGAGGCACAGATGCTCATCCCACTGATGAGGGTGGGGGGCCCCATGAGCTCTCCCCGCTCCAAAAGGCACTGGACTATGTGGGGGGAGCTAGCGCTCCGAGATTTTCGAGAGTTTCAGTCACAGAAGCCTCTTCCTTTTCATAGAATTTGTCCTTAATTTACTGTTTTCGAGATTTAAACTTGGTAGATTGTTCAGAGTCTGGCACAAGCTGGAGTATGTGCTGCTATGTGTGTTCCTGAACCTAACTTGACGCCTTCATGGTTTTATTAATGAGTGATTCAGGAAGGATCATCAGGTCCTACTTGCTTCAACATCTTCCCTTTAACTCTTTGAATTCATTCTATGGTAAGGAAAACTTCCTGGTGTGGCAAGCATTTTCTGACATTTTTGTAGTAAGGAATGTCAGGTTGTAATCCTTTCTGAAACTACTCGTGGGGAAATCTCATGGGGGAATTTCACGTAGACCAATCAGCTCTGATAAATACGGTTTAAGAAAAAAATATTTTTTGTGTTATATTGGGTCACAGATGGCATTTCATCATCTCAAGAATCTATTCCACTCTGTTCAACTATTGTTTTAATGAGTTAGACTGTATCTTACCCCTTCCTTCTTGCCTCCTCCTCTTCTCTTCTTGTTCAAGAATTGCTAACTTCCCAGAGAGAAATGGGTGGCAGACAAAATCAAAGGCCATTCTCTAACTTACTTTCACTTGCTCACGTGCCCCTCAACCATGGACAGAAGATTCATGATGCAGACAATCTTCTTCTGTTCATAGTCATGTCCTCACTGGGTGGTAGCAAAGTTAACATGAATTCACTGATTAGACAGAAACAGCAAATCATGGAAATACACACTTTTGAAACTGCTTCTAAGAAGGTAGATTATTTTACCATAGTTGGTGGGGGTGCTTTTTCTCCTGGGCATGAAAAACTAAATTATTTAAGACTGAATTTTAAATATTGAATACATTTCAATATATGTGAAGCTTTCTGTTGTCTTCACTGTTTTCAGATCAAAGTTACCTGGTATTTAAAAAAGAAAAGCATAATAATGCTTAGGTACTGTTGTGCATATACTTTTTGAAAAAGAAGTAAATTCCTATCTGTGTAAACACTGATGGGGAGAAAACTACTCTTCAATTGTTATGTCTTTTCTTTCTCCATAGTCCATAATAATTTAACAAAACTGTGTTTTATAATCCTAACAAGAGTCCTGAATGAGGTCTTTTGAATGTTATTTGTATAATGTCTGGGTAGTATCTTTTCAAAGATTATTTTCAGATGGCATATTATGATTGATTCTAAATAGCACAGTATGAGTCTTAGCAGGTTACAAGAAAATTCCCATTTACATAAACAATATTCTGAACACTATGAAGAAATGCTTCCTTTTTCTTTCAGAATAGAGGTTTATCTTTCCCTTGGGTCTTTTATTATTTTTTAAAATTCTCTCATGAAGAATTTTCTGACATTTACAAAATGAGAGAAAAGTATAGTAAACTCTTATGTACTTATTACACATTTCTAATAAATATATTTGGCCAATTTGATCTTAATGTCTCTATCATTGTTGTGATTTAGTATTTTACCATATAACCCTCATTACCTTTATTAATATTTCTAAGGATATTTTTAAGAATGCAACCATATTATCACACCAAAATTATCTAATACCCAGGCTGTATTAAAATTTCTAAGACTGTCTCACAAATGTCCCTTTATAGTTGATCTAAGTCAGGATCAAAAAAGGCACACACAATGCATTTTGTTTGCCTGCTTTTAAGTATCTTTACAATTATCTTTTCTATATGGTTTTAAATTTTCAGAGCCCAATTTTAAGACAATTGGCACTCAAGAATATCCCAAATTCTGGATTCGGCAGATTTCTCATCCTGCTGTTCAAATTGTTTCTTTATCTTCCATTCACCCTGTCATTGAGGGAATAGGGAAAATGAAGTTCATTTATTACTATTTGTTTGGAACTAAGAATACTATGCAGACAGTGTTATGGACTTTCTATTTCAGCACATCAGGTGGCAGCGATGTCTGGACCTCCGACTGATCGATCAATGTATTTGGATGTTACTCATCTCCTCGCCACTCCTTCACAGTGGCCTTTAAAAATACTATCATATCAACCAGGACATTAAATTTTATTTTGTCTTATGTGTGTTTCACAAACTAAGTTCCTTGAAATCAAAAACATTACACTACTCGTTTTTGATGCCTTGCCTTAACATATTTTTGAATAATTAAGTGTAAGACTGAATTGGTTAATGGAAAAACAAGTCAGCCCTGTTTGTGTGTGTGTGTGTGTGTGTGTGTGTGTGTGTGTGTGTGTATGTGAATTGTTTTACACACCAAATAGAGAAAAATCAAGATGTACAGAATATAGAAAAATATTCAAACATAGTAAAGAGAAATATTACATTATTAAATCATTCCACAAGAACCGATATTCAAACCAGATGATACATGCAAACAGGAACTAAAAGACAATATATATATATATAATATATATATATATGTCAAAATCATAACCTAAATACTAGTAAATTGAAATTAACACAAACTTTTATCCTAACTTTGAAAGAATAGTCAGGATAAGAAAAATTAGCAAAATAGTACACCAAATAGAAAAACTACAAAACCATCTTTCATTAGATGTGAAAAAGACATTTAATAAAATTTACATACCTATAGTATTTAAAAATAACTTTAAAGTATAGTTTCTCTCATGAATGGTGTTAGGAGAACTGGACAGTTCCATGAAAAAGAACAAAACTAAACCACTAATTTACAGCATACACAAAAATCAACTCAAAATGGACTAAAAACTTGAACATAAGACCAAAAACCATCAAACTCCTAGAAGAAGACATTGGGTAAAATACTAAACATAAGTCTTGATGATTTTTGGATTTGACAACAAAAGCAAAAACAAGTAAGTGGGGCTACACCAAACTGAAAGCTTCTGTACAGCAGAGAAACCATCAGCAAAGTTCGAAGGCCATCTATGGAATAGGATAAAGTATTTGCAAGTCGTAGTTGGATAAGAGGTTAACATATTAAAAAACAAAGAATGTATACAACTCAATAGCAAATACCACCCTCCCAAAAGTCTGATCAAAAATGGGCAAAATAAGGGACACCTGAGTGGTTCCGTCAGTTAAGCAGCCGACTTTGGCTGAGCTCATGACCTCAAGGTTTCTGAGTTCCAGCCCCATGTTAGGCTCTGTGCTGACAGCTCAGAGCCTGATGCCTGCTTGGTATCCTGTGTCTCCCTCTCTCTACCCCTGCTCCCGCTCGAGCTATCTCTCAAAACTCAATACACATTAAAAAAAGGTTTTTGTTTGTTTGTTTGTTTTTTTTTTTTTTTTATTTTTTTTTTTTTTTTAGGGGCGCTTGGGTGGCTCAGTTGGTTAAGCGGCCTATTTCAGCTCAGGTCATGATCTCGCGTCCTCTAGGTTCGATCCCCGTGTTGGGCTCTTTGCTGGCGGTTCAGAACCTGGAGCCTGCTTTGGATTCTCTGTCTCCCTCTCTCTCTGCCCCTCCCCCGCTCTCTCTCTCTCTCTCTCTCTCTCTCAAATAATATACATTAAAAATTAAAAACCAATTTTTTTAAATGGGAAAATATATGAAAAGACATTTTCCCAAAAAAAGACATATAAGTGATCAACAGGTACATGAAAAGTACTTTACATCACTTATCAGGGAAATGCAAATCAAAACCACAGTAGCCATCATCTCACAGTTGTTAGAAAGGCTAGAGCACCTGGTGGCTCAATCAGTTAAGTATCTGACTTTGGCTCAGGTCGTGATCTCATGAGCTTGTGAGTTTGAGCTCTGCATTGGGTTCTGTGCTGACAGCTCAGAGCCTAGAGCCTGCTTCAGATTCTGTGTCTCGCTCTCTCTCTTCCTCTTGCCTCCTCCTCTTTTCTTACTGCCCCTCCCCCGCTCATGCTCTGTGTCTCAAAAACAAACATTAAAAAAAATTTAAAAATAAAAAATTTAAAAATGAATGGCTATTATCAACAAGAAAATAAATGCCATGTGCTGGCAAAGATGTGAAGAAAAGGGAACCCTTATGCACTGCTGGTAGCCATGTAACTTGGGGTATGAACCATAAAAAATAATATAGAGATCCTTCCAAAAATAATTAAAACTACCATACAATCCAGCACTTCCCCTTCTATTTATCTGAAGGAAACAGAAACATTTAAAAAGATATACACACTCCATGTTCATTCCAGCATATTTACATTAGACCAGACATAGAAACAAACCTAACTGTTCATTAAGGGTTAAAGGGATAAATAAATTATGATGCCCTCCCCCCACCACACACTCAAACTCATAGATACAGGGAAAAGATTGGTGCTTGCCAGAAGGAGGGTTTAAGCAAAATGAGTGAAGGTTAAAGAGTACAAACTTCCGGTTATAAAGTAGTAAATCCTCGGGATATTATGCACAGCATGGTGACTATAGTTAACAATACTGTATTGGGGTATCTGGGGAGCTCAGTCAGTTAAGCCTCTGACTCTTGATTGCAACCCAGGTCATGATCTCACCATAAGGAGATCAAGCCCCGCCCAGCTCAGCACTGGGGAGGGAGCCTGCTTGGGATTGTCTCTCCCCTTTGCCCTCTGCCCCCCTCCTGCTTGCTCACTTATGTGTGCACCCACTCTCTCTCTCTCAAAAATAAAATAAAATGTTCAAATTTTAATGTATCCTATATTTGAAAGTTGACATGAGAGTAGATTTTATAAGTTCTCATCACAAAAAGAAAAAAAATTATCTGTGGTGACAGATGTTAACTTGACTTACATGGTGATCATGTCACAATATATACATAGGTCAAATCATTATGTTGTATACCTGAAACTTATTACATGCCAATTATATCTCAAGAAATAAAAATACAAACATCACATTTTGAAAAGCCTCAATATGTGATCACTGAAATTCTTTGTGATAAAGGAATTGATAAGTGGAAAATAGTTCTGGATTTTTCCCTACTATTTTGAGACTCTCCATTCCAAAAGATTTAATAAATGCTGAGCACAGAGTGAGGCAGACGGATTTAACTAAACCTTTTAAAACTCATTTATCACTAAGGAGCCTTGAAGATATGTTCCAAATAGTTTTTCATGCCAGAGATTTTACTTAATGTACTAATTCGAAACAAACGTCAATCTTGACTAGAGTCTGAATTTTTGCATTTTAACAGATAATAAAATTTTAAGAAACAGTAACTCATGATATTGAGTCAAATATTTATGCTTTCATTTCTAACAAGGTGACTGTGTTTTCTAAATAATGACCCCAACAAAGTTTTACGTATAATACACTTCAATGCATTGACAATAATTTTGTTATAATTCTCTAAGTGTTATTTCCAGTTCAAAGTATGTTTAAACATAGAAGATGTTTAACCTGTGTCATCATAGGGCATACACAAATGAAATCTACACTGGAATTCCATTTCTCAACCAATAGACTGTCAAAAATCTTGAATTTGGCAACAAATGCAAGAGAACACTAATGAAATTTTGAAACAAAATTGTAAGTCATTATGACTTGAATATAAGCAAAAAAAAAATATTCCCTCCAATTTCTCAAAACTCATGGTCTCCAATTTCATCACAACTCTTCTTTTTGAATTCCTGGATTTACCCAGGCCTTCCTTATGCCTAGTTACTTTCTGCCCCTTGTAGTGGTAATTAAACTAGCCTTTCTGACTTCACTATCAGCCATGTTGACAAATCCTGTTGTAAACATTAAAAGCAAAAATTATGCTGCACCATTTCTCTTACCTACCAGACAATATATCTAATCATTTCCACCACATGAATATTTCAGCAAACTCTGTCATTCAGTATAACGTAAGAATTTGATAAATCACATTTCTATTTTTATGTCAATGCAATTTCTGATACAGTTTTAGGTTCTTTTACCCAGAGATTCACTTAATGAAAAAAATAGGCTGATCACCTTCTTTCTTTTTAATCTTCTTGAAGGAATCAAATGTGGTTGATGCTTAAGATTGGGATGATGGGTTAGGATCTGGGTAATCCACAAAACTGTGTAATCATTTGCCTAACCTCTCACCCCTCAAATGACAGAATATTACCTTCTTTTTTAAAAAAAATTTTTAACGTTTATTTATTTTTAGACAGAGAGAGACAGAGCATGACCTAGGGGAGGGGCAGAGAGAGAGGGAGACACAGAATCCGAAACAGGCTCCAGGCTGTCAGCACAGAGCCCGAAGCGGGGCTCGAACTCACGGACCATGAGATCATGACCTGAGCCGAAGTCGGACGCTTAACCTACCAAGCCACCCAGGCGCCCCCAGAATATTACCTTCTTTAAGTCAGTCTTTTGTTCTCACCAGTATCTGATAAGAAATCTAAATCCCTACCTAACAGATTTATGGTTCCCAGGAGGCCTCATCAGCAATCAGGAATGTTCCTTTTTGCATCTGCCTAACTTAAGATTTACAACTCCTGCTTAGGCTAAGATTATTGAAGGCAGTCAAAGTGCCAGGGCAGAGAGGAGAGACACCTTAATATTGCCAGAAAAAGTTTTCAGTATCAGAAACAAAAGAGTAAGTCACTCTACACCAGATTTTAGGGAAATTATGCCAAATGCAATTCTAATTACTTATGGAAATCTGAACGGGAATACAATTACGCTGTTGTGAAAATTAATAAAGGGAAGGCTCACTAAAATGGACTTGGAATGATAGGAGGAGAGGCTAGAAAGAGGAACTGTACCACTCACTCAATGTCAATTACAGGAAAGAATCATCAATTATAGGCCCCAAGAGGGAAAGAAGCACATTAGGTCTCCTACAAAAAAGGGACTACCCCTGCATCTCAGCCAAAGAGAAACCCTTATCACCCTGAACTCTTGCTTTCTCCAATGAATTTTCATTCAAAACAACCCCTCCCAACTGCCCCCTTCTCTAATCAAGTAAGTTTCCTTTCCTTTGTTTGTGGGATTTGTCTATGGTTTTGCTATAGCTTGCTTGTTCTGAATTACAATTAATTATCTGCCATTCCTGAATAAACCCCCTTGATTTGCTGGTAAACACTGTTTCTAAGGTGAACACTATGTATAGTTTTTCATTATACAAGTTACCTTTTCTGATTTCACTTATATTTTGGTGTGAAATACACATATGCTCATATCCCAATTCTGCCTGCTTTCTTCCCTGTGTAATGCCATGACTGAAAAAATACCCTGAATGATGATGTGAAAAGAAGTTAGAAGAAAATACTGAATTGCACAGTGGACAGGAAAAAAAAAAAAAAACAGTTTGTTCAGTATTAGGGACTAAATGCTTTTACATGGGATGTGTTTCCTGACTTAGGCGGCCCAAATATTTCTATCAATAGGAAGTATAGAACTGAAAGGCAGAAATTAGACAACACTGCCTTTATAGCTTACATGTAGGTATGACTCTGATAATTCTTTATAGTTTTCTTCAGACCTATTTCTTTTTGGAGCTTCTATTACTGCTGTCATCTTGGTAGTAAAATAAATATTAAGATGTACTCTCATTTCTAGCACATAATCCCTAAATTCAATTATTGATACATCTTGCAAAGTATATGTGCCAGGCAAACAGCTCACTGTGGCATAAAGATAAAACCATTTGTAACTGTTCTTTACCACCCAACAGCTGTATGGGTGGAGCGAACACCTCCCAGCCTCAGTTAACACAAGTAAAAAGTCAAAAAAAGGTGAAAAGTAAAATAAATAAATAAGCATATGCCTTCAGAATATGTAGCTAAAACAGATAAACCACAGGGCCTGGAAAATAGATCTTCAACAAATTTTAGTCACTAGTCCCTTCTATTTTGCCTTTTTTCTGTCTTATCCTGAATTGTCAAGCTGTTGATGAGGGTATGATAGGTGATATTTTATTAATTGCCAGTTCTGTATACACTTCAACAGAATGTGGCTTTGGCAAAAATGGAGCCTGAAATGGAGAAAAAATCCACTCCTCGTCCACTCACCACAGCTTTATTTTCAGAGCTCTATTTGGTCAAAATGTAAAGAATGAAACGTCAACCACGCATGTGATGTAAAAAGCCAACCAAACAAAACTTATGATTTGCCCTTTTTTATAAACAAAACAGACAGAGTTAACAAATCTGTGTTCATTTACCTTTCTCAAATCTATTTGGATAGTTCTACAAATATCTAACTTTTGATATTATACTTTTTTATACATTATAGTATTTTCCCCGATGCATAAGAAATGCCAATGGAAAAAAAAAATAGAAAGTTTAGAGTTGAGTAGTTCAGAAATTAACGTGATTAAATTCCTTTAATAATTTTACTTCTAATTTTACTTGGCTTAAATGAATACCCAAATAGAAATATGGCAAGAGATGCTTCAAATTGTTCATGGGAAAAGTTTTAGAAAGAAAACATTTGTGCTCATGATGTCTCTTTTCTTTAACATCTTTACCCATAAATGAGTTTCAGTTGGGTGCACGCAAAGGATTTGGCTGAATTTGGACTAAAATTCTATTTCTGAGACCTCCCCTGTTAAAAAAAAAAGACATAGCTAAAAATGAATAAAACAGCTTTGGTTTAGATTGCTTGGAAATCCTCCCCTCTGCTGCAATTACCGGATGAAATAGACATTAAGCTCAGAGGAGTTCTTCACTCAGTCTCTTTTGCTTCTTGCCTCTGTGAGGGACTGTTTTTCTGATGCCATTATTGGCAGATCGCCACATTGCACCTGCTGATCCACCTGCCTCTCGCTGGCGTGCAGTATTTAAAATGTTGCGCAATTAAAGTAAATGAGTTTAAAGGGCTGGATTTGCACTACACCTCCTGGGGAGCTGTTGTTCATCCTTAAAAGTGCCTGATGATGGTTTGGGAAGCGCTGCTGTTGGCCTGGCCCTGGGGTGCTGAATCGCTTCCCTTTGAAGAACTCTGTGGTGAATCCCCTCATAAGGATGCTAAATGGTAAGGAAGCATAAAGACAGACATTTTGTACCCCAGGAATCCAGTCTTTATAGATTGAGACTAGGCAGCAAAAGAAAGATTGTAAACTAACTAGAACCACCTAACTATTTCTTGATAGATTATAATGCTTTATCTCCACCTATTTTCATCTGTATTCACGAATTTAATTTTTAATTATTTCCTCCCGAGCTGTGTACAAAATGTTAAGTAGAGACACCTCAAAATGGAAAAAGTTATCTGCTTATCAGGATATTCTTTAATGCCTCACCTTTTTTAGTGGTCATTAATTACTCTCTGGTACCTATCTTTCTATTAGGTATGATACGAAGTCCAACAGAGGTGGTTTATCTTAGTCCTTTTATCCTTTTGCACAAGTTGGAGCACATCTAGGGGCATTGGTCATCTGACATCAGTGATTAGTCGTCACAGAGAACCAATTTTTGCTCTTTACACACATCTTATTTTATGGCCTTCTGGTCCTTCAGAGGTACCAGGCATATAAAGAACATGAAAAGATACATACAAGATGTTTGGTTTCCAGTCTGGCACATAAGGGGCTTGGAAATCATCACTCTGATTTTCATAGGAAATGGGTCAAACTTAAAAATCAACACCTCTTCTTAGATCCACTGGTTAATTAAGGTCACAAAGCGAACCACTGCTCCAAAAGTTGGAGAGACAGGCATGTAAAGAGACTCAAAACAGCACAGCAGAAAGCCAGGAGGAGAAATTTCCACAGGGACCTGCACTGGGCTAGATAAATCTCAACTGTGATTGACAGATGACTGGAAGTTCAGTGCGGGCATGTCTAGAGTTAAAAATTCTGGGACAGATGGAGGGGGCAGTCTTAAGGAGGTCCTGCACCTGAATGACTTCTACCTTCAATAGTACTCACGTTTTCACACTAAATAACAGTAAAATCCGCTATGCTTCCAGCAAGGGAAGAAAAAAGTAGTCATTGTGAAATACTTCCAGAGCATTTTATTCTTCTTAACAAGGGACCTCCTCAAGATGAATGATTTTATCAAAACTTAACTGAACCTGGGAAAGAAAAATCCACTCCAGCTACCTCTTGCTTCTAAGGTGGGAAGGGGGAGGAAATAACTCAACTCCAATCCCCTCTATCCTTTCTGTCTCACCTAAATATGTCAGAGGTGAAGGGTCAGACTTAGAAGCACTTGTGAAGGTCACAGCCCAGGGACACAGGCTCACTAAAAGGCTGAGATCTCATCATTGGACTATGAAATGCTTCTTCTCCTCCCACACCCTAATGTGACATCAGTGGAGCTCCTGTATAAAATAACAAGGAACTGCCTATCTTAGACCTTTCCCCTAGAACACTCCAAGGAAACCCACACACAACAAGGGAAACAAAAACCAGAACATTAGAGGGAAGTTTAGCCTCAGTCACCCACAGCTACAGTGAACCCTAGACATGAAACCTCATGCTCAAGGCATATTTACATCAGTTCCTTTTACCTAGTACATGTCCCATGTTCAAAAATCACAAGGCATACTAAAACATACACACAAAAAAACACAGCTTGGGGAGACATAACAAGTATCAGAATGAGACATATTAAAGACATGATGTAATTATTATTATAGCAAGTTAAAACAACTATGATTAAGGGGTACCTGGCTGACTCAGTCAGTAGAGCATGCAACCCTTGATCTCAGGGTAGTGAGTACGAGCCTCTTGTTGGGTGTAGAGATTATAAATAAACTTAAAAAAACCTGTGATTAATAGGCTAAGGGCTCTAATGGAAAAAGTGGATAGCAAGTGAGAATATATTGGTAATGCCAACAGAGAGGAGGAAACTCTTAGAATCTAAAGGAAATGCTAGAAATTAAAAACACTAACAAAAAGGAAGAATGCCTTTGATGGGCTCATGAATATACTGGGCATACCAAAAGAAAGAACCAGGGAGCTTGAAGAAATGTCAATAGAAATATAAATGCAAAGAGAAAAATAAAATCAAAAATATAGAACAGAATACTCCCAACAGAGATAATTACAGAGTTGTAACATATACATAATGGGATTATCAGAAAGAAAAGAGAGAACGGAACACAATACTTGAAGAATTAATGACTCAGAGTGTTCCAAAATTGAGAGACATCAAACCACAGAACAAGAAATCTCAGAGAACAAGCAGAAAAAACATTATAAGCAATCTACATATAGACATATCATATTCAAATTGCGAAATCACAAAGACAAAGAGAAAATTTTTAAGAAGCTAAGGATGGGGAGATTGGGATGGACCTTGCTTATGAAGGACAAAGGGTAAAAAATACACTGGACTTTTTTTCAGAAACTCTATCAACAAGAAGTGAGTAAAGTAAAATATTTTAAGTGTTCAAAGAAGAAAACACTACCAGCCTAGAATTCTGTATCTAGCTGAATTATTCTTTAACAGAAGTAAAAACTTTCTCAGACAATAAAAAATTGAGTAAATGTGTCACCCATAGACCTGTTTTTCAATAAATGTTGAAATAGATCTACCCTATGACCCAGCAATAGCACTGCTAGGAATGTATCCAAGGGATAGAGGCATGCTGATGCAGAGGGGCACTTGTACCCCAAGGTTTATAGCAGCACTTTCAACAATAGCCAAATTATGGAAAGAGCTTACATGTCCATCAACTGATGAATGGATAAAGAAGTTGTGGTTTATATATACAATGGAATACTATTTGGCAATGATAAAGAATGAAATATGGCCTTTTGTAGCAACGTGGATGGAACTGGAGAGTGTTATGCTAAGTGAAATAAATCATACAGAGAAAGATAGATACCATATGTTTTCACTCATATGTGGATCCTGAGAAACTTAACAGAAGACCATGGGGGAGGAGAAGGGGAAAAAAAGAGGTTAGAGAAGGAGGGAGGCAAACCATAAGAGACTCTTAAAAACTGAGAACAAACTGAGGGTTGATGGGGGGTGGGAGGGAGGGGAAAGTGGGTGATAGGCATTGAGGAGGGCACCTGTTGTGATGAACACTGGGTGTTGTATGGAAACCATTTTGACAATAAATTTCATATTAAAAAAAATAAAGAAATGATTCAGAAATAAGGAAAATTAGATAGGTCAGAAACTTAGGTCTACTGAAGGAAAGGAAGAGTTGGAGAGAAGATATAAATAAAGGTAAAAGAAATTATTTTATATTTCTTATTCTTAATTAACTAACCTAACAGCTTCTCAGAATAGTAATAGCTAATGTATAAGGTGATTATAGCTTACGGATTTGAGAAATTAAGGAAGAAGTGATACAAAGGATGAAAAGGAAGGAATTGGGAATATTCTGTTGTAATTTACTTGCACTACATATAAAATGATTTGGTATAATTTAAGGGAGTTTGGATTATTTGTAAATGTATACTGCAAATGCAAAGGCAGCCACTAAAAGGTGAAAGAAGCAAAACCAGTATGCTAAGAGGGGAGGGAAAAAATGGAATCATTTAAAATGCTTAACATCAGACAAAGCAAAAAAAAAAAAATGGAAGATTTCAACACACACACAAAAAAGGAAAAAGGGCAATGACTAGAAAACATAATCTTATGAACACAGATGCAAAAATCTTCAACAAATTATTAGCAAATGTAATCCAACAATGTGTAAAAAGAATTATATACCAAAACAAGTGGTGTTTATTCCAGGTATGCAAGTCTGGTGCCACATTAAAAAATCTATTAATGTAATACATCACATCAACAGGCTAAAGAAAAACCCTATGATCATATCAATAGAGCCAAAAAACAAACAAAAAAAAACCAAAAAAACAAAAGAACCCACTGTCCATTCATAATAACTCTGCAAACTAAGAATAGGAAGAGGTTTCCTCAATTGATTAAATAACATCTAGAAATATTGTAAAGCAAATAACAAACCTGCCAGTGAAAAACTAGAGGTTTTCCTGCTAATACCAGGACCAATGTGAAGATATGCACTTCTTACCACTCCTTCTGAACATTGAACTGGAAGTCCTGGAAAATGCATTTAAGTAAGAAAATAAAGGTAAAGAAGAAATAAAACTGTTTTGTTTGGAGAGGACATGATTGTGTAGAAATCCCAAAGATTCAACAACAGAATCTATTTGAACTAATTAGCAATATAGCAAGGTTGAAGAACAGAAGTTTAATATACACAATTAACTGCTTTCTCACATACTAGCAATGAACTCTTGGAATTTTAAATTACAAACACAATAGCATCTACGTTAGCACAAACAAAAAATGAAATCCTTAGGTATACACTTAAACTATGGACAAAATCTGACAAAATTTACAAAAAGAAAAAAAAACTGTTGAAAGCAAACAAGGAAGGTCTTAAAAAATGGAGAATATTTCATGTTTATGAATAGGCAGATTCAGTATTACCAAGATATGAGCTCTTCCCAAACTGATCAAAAGACACAATGCAATCCCAACCCAAATTTCAGCAAAGAATTATGTGGGTATTGACAAATTGAGTCTAAAGTCTTATGTAAAGGTAAAAGACCCAGAAAAGTCCTATTGAAGGAAAAAAAAACAAAGTTGTAATACTAACACTACTCAACTTCAAGACTTAAAGTTTTAAACTTCGTTAATTAAGACAATGTGATATTGGTGAAAGAACAAATAGATTAATCAAAAATAGAATGGACTCAGAAATAAACCGAGAAAAATATAGTCAAGTGGTCTTAACAAAGCAGTAATGGCAATTCCATTAAGAAAATTCTTTCCAACAAATAATGCTGGAATTGGACATCCACATACAGAAATACTAATCTAGACAGACACCTTACACTTTAACATTAACCCAAAATGGATCCTAGATCTTTATAGAAGAGGCACAACTATCAAACTTCCAGAAGAGAACTGGGAAAGATCTAGGTGGCTTTGCATATGGTTGATGACTTCCAGAGTGCAACATCTAAAGCACAGTACCTGAAAAAAATTAAGTGGATTTTATTAAAACAAACAAACAAACAAACAAACAAACAAACAGTTCAGGGACACCAGGGTGGCTCAGTCGTTAAACCTCTGACTCTTGATTTCCCTTGGTTGATAATCTCATGGTTCGTGGGATTGAGTCCCACGCCAGGCTAAGCACTGCTTGCAGAGTGCAGAGCCTGCTTAGGATTCTGTCCCTCCCTCCCTCTCTGCTAGTGCACTCTCATGCCCTCGAGCGCGCTCTCTCTCTCTCTCTCAAAATAAACAAACATTAAAAAAATAAATAAATAAATAAAAAGTTCACCTCTGTTAAAGATACTGTTAAGGGAATAAGATGACAGGCCAAAGACTGGGAGACAATCTTTGCAAAACATATATGATAAAGAATTGGTCTCAGAAATATATGAAGAATTCTTAAAGCTCAGCACTAAGAAAACAACCAACCTAATTAAATAAGCAATAGGTCTGGACAGACATCTCACCAAAGAAAATGCATACATGACAATTAAGTACGGATACATGCTCCTTATCATAGGTCATTTAGGAACTGCAAATTGAAACTATAATGAGATACCATTATACACCTATTAGAACAGCTAGAATAAAGAAACAACGACAACACCAAATGCTGGTAAAGGTGTGGAACAAGAGGGATTCTAATCGCTAATGGGAATGCAAAATCATACATCCACTTTGGAGAAGTTTGGTAATTTTTTACAAAACTTATACTCTTACCATATAATCCAGCAATTACACTCCCTGGTATTTCCTCAAAGAAGTTCAAAATTTATGTCTGCACAAAAACCTATACATGAATGTTTACAGGTACTTTCTTCATAATTATCAAAATTTGAAAGTAATCAAAATGTCTTTCAATAGATGAATGGATAAGCAAATTTTAGTACATCCGTAAAACTGAGATGTTATTCACCAATAAAAAGAAATGAGCTATTAATCCATGAAAAGACATGGAGGAAACCTAAATGCATGTTGCTAAGTCAAAGAAGCCAGTATGAAAATGCAATATGCTGTATGATTCACAAGTTAAGCAGCTCACTGGTTTTCAAGGGTGCATGTAGAGGGAGGAGGGACTCATAGGTAGAGCACAGGAGATTCTTAGGGCAATGAAATTATTCGGTATTATCCAGTGGATACCTATCACTACACATTTGTCAAAACCCGTAGATGTACAACACAATACGTAAACCTAATGTAACCATGGACAATGTTGGTAATACATCAACATTGGCTCACCACTGTAATAGAGTTAGTACCCTAATGAAAGGTAAGGGAAGAGGAGGGTAGGGTGAGAGTGTATATTAGAGCTCTCTTTGCCTTCCATTCAGTTCTTTTTGTCAACTTCAAACTGCTTAGTAAGTAGAATATATTAATTTTAAAAAGACAGATGTACTATGCTCTGGGTAGTAAAATGCCAACAACATATACAGGACTTTATGAGAACAGAAGGAAAAAGCAAGCCCAAGTATATGGTAAGGCAAACATATTAGCAAATGTTTCCTGAGGAGATGGCATCTGAATTTATCAACAACGAAATAAGCTTATCTATGGGGAGGAAAATCCAGGTAAAGAGAATAGTATAAGCAAAGATAGAAACATGAGATCATCTCAAGGTCTTGTCTTCACATTCAAGGCAGTGTAGTATGATACAGAGTGGTGGGGAAATGACGTCGGAGGTGCTAGCAAAGACCACTTTCCTTAGAGCCTTTCTTGTAGAGGAGGCTGGGCCTCCTATAGATAACAGAGGCAATGTCTGACTTTGTTCAGGGAAGTAGAATGTTATTTGGAAGTTGTTCAAGTCACACGGTCTCTCGCTACCAGAATTCCTGGACATTTCCTGGGTTAATATTTTTTTTTTTTCAAAGCAAACCTATGTTTAAGACACAGATGTGGTAAGGGGTTTTTACAGATTTACATTTTCACATATAAGGAAAGAAATATCTTGAAGATCATCGCTCTGGGTTTTATTTAATCCATTTCTTAATTGCTTTTGCTTTTTAGCAGTTTAAAGTCGTGTTGTAAATACTTTAAATGGCCTGAGTTTTCGTAAAGTTTCTAATAGAAAAAATAGATGTTTGGAGAAAGACAATTTCTAAGATTCTTATGAATAGTAACATGAATACATGCTGGCAAATATGCCTACCTATATTATGTACACATCTATATAGAAAAATTGTATCTATTTATAGCTTAGTGTTTACCCCTTCTGGATTTTGTTACTCCAAGCTAGTTGTATAGTATACAATGCACAATTTACTTCACAGCTTGTAGAACAACAGAACAAATATCAATTAGCATTTTACTCTTTATTTTTCAAGGAAAAGTAATATAGACTATTTAAATTTCCTCCTGGGTTTGTCTGTGTGCATTCTAATGATCTGGCACAAAAAAAAATTTTTTTGAACTGATACTAGAAAAATACACACCATATAAATCACCCATGGGGGTAAAATAAAGATATTTTTAGAAAGTATTAAAGAAGTATGTCAAATAAGAGATCTACATAGTTTCTGATTTTAACACTTTATTTTCATCCCCATTTTAAAACTGATTTACATTTTAAGCTCTAATATATCTGAATAGAAAGTCTTTACTAAAACTATCTGCTTTTCAAATTATGCACATTTAATACAATATTATATGATCATGTAATAGGTGGTGAATACAAATTTCAGTGACTTGAAATTGGTTTTAATTCATACAGTGCTGGGAAAATTATATACTTATTCTTATAGTAAACAAGCTCATTGTTGATTTTTGTACTTGTTTGGGGCTGAATTTTTATATGCAAAGTGCTTTTCTCATAACTTGGAAGTAACTTCGATGTGTTAAACAATGTTTGCCAGTAGTAAAATATATATACATACATGTATCTATATATATACACACACATACATACACATATGCATACATACATACATATGCTATCCTTCTCAACTTATTAAACATTTAGGGTACAGTGTATAGCAAGTTATTATTTTGAATATTTATTTATATGCACACCAAAGTAATATAACTTCACCATAAAAACTATTTTTTGTAGGCTCTAAATTCAGATCTGTCTTCTCTGAGTTCAGTCACATTAGAGATAATTTACAGTAATATTAAATGTTTAATATATATAATCATGTTGCAGAAGTACTCACTTTGCTTTTAGCAACAATTTCAGTATCTTAGAAAAAATTCTCCTAAAACTCACTCAAGTGTTATTTGACCATTTATTTTATCAACTGCCTTCAGAAATCATCTACAGAAATCCCCACTCTAATATTAGAGAGGAAATATCAGCTGTTAATCCTGCATATTTTAGAGACTTGTTCAAGGCATGGGATTTCTTTCCACTTATAAGGAAAGACTAAATTTATCATTTGGTTCAGAAACTAAATCTGCCTCGTGGTTGATGAGGTATATCTTATTTATCCTCTCTTAAGATTAAGGAAACAGCTGAAGGGGAAAGACTTTCCAAAGGTTAAACTTGCACAATGACTGTAGATAAATCATTAATCCTCTGAGTAAATGATAAGGGAGATATTACCAGTAACTTTTCCTGGAACTTCTTAAGATGTTCTTCCAAGAGCCCCTTTTTCCTACAAAATCCCCACTTCTATCCACAATCTTGATCCAGGTCCATATACCTAAATGCTTTTGCTGTAAAAATATTCCTTTGAGTTTTTCTGAATCTGTACTCCTTTCAACATATTTTTTTTCAAGTTTATTTATTTGGGGGCATGGGCAAAGAGAGAGGGAGAATCCCAAGTTGTCTCCATGCTATTAGCACAGAGCCTGACATGGGGCTCAATTTCTGGAACCGTGAGATCATTACCTGAGCCAAGATCAAGATTTGGTCGCTTAACCAACTGAGCCACCCAGGTGCCCAAATCTGAAATTATTCCTGATGATTTCTTCACCTTCTCCCTACATTCAAATCATTGAGTTTGGTGATTTATCAAAACATCTATCACCAGTCTATCCACCCTCTTTTTTACATGTGAGGGCTCTCAACCAGCCCATTTCCATCTTTTTTCAGAACTTAGTACTGGTCTTAAAGCCGACCCCATTTACACCTTTTTATTCTTTATTCAATTTGATATTCAGTATATAGATTAAGGAGAGAGGGAGAGAGGGAGAGAGGGAGAGAGGGAGAGAGGGAGAGAAGGAGGGGGGGGAGAGAGGGGGAGAGAGAGAGAGAGAGAGAGAGAGAGAGAGAGAGAGAGAGAGAATATGAGAGAATGAGAGAATGAATCCCAAGCAGGCTCTGTGCTACCAGTGTAAAGCCCCATATGGTGGGGCTTGATATCGTAAACTGGGAGATTATCATCTGAGCCAAAATCAAGAGTCAAACTCTCAACTGACATCTCTGTAGGCACCCTATCTCTGTAGGCTTTTCTAACATTGATCTCCACTTCTATAAACTCTACTTCTTCTTCTAGTCAATTCTACACAATTTTACATGGATTCATGCATATTAGCTTTCTTTCTCCAAAAAAGTTCTTTGATGGCAGTGATTTATCTCCATCTCTACACAATCCAAGAAACCTAGTCAGGCCATCATTTGCCAAATCTATCAGTTAACATGCATACACATTTTCAAGATACTTTATCATCACTTCTTTATTTCCTTTAATATCTACATTATATTTTCCTATTTTACTTTGCACCCATTCTCCCATCTTCCCTCCATATTTATTTTTCATGTTTTTTTTTTCATTTTTGAGTGACAAAAAGATACACAGCATGAGTGGGGGAAGGGCAGAGAGGGAGACACAGAATCCAAAGCAGGCTCCAGGCTCTGAGCTGTCAGCACAGGGCCCCACATGGGGCTCAAACTCACCAATCACAAGATCATGACCTGATCTGAAGTTGGAAGCTCAACCGACTGAGGCACCCAGGCACCACTTTTCTCCATATTTAGTTCACTACTCTAAAACTAAGGCCTTTGATGCTTCTTAAATGAAGAGTTTCCAATTTTTAAACTTAAATAGCAAAGTTTCTTATTATATGAAATTTGAAAAGTATGGAAAAATAGACTCAAGAAAATTATTGTGTATACTTTCATCATCCCCTAGAGAAAAATAATCTGACTTTCAAGTGACTATACCATTATGTGTATTTAATTCTACAAGCCTTCTTAGACGAGTCACCCTTAGGTACAAATCTGCAAGTGTCCAACCCAATCCTAAAGCTTGTGATAATCTTAATTACTCTACAAAGAAATAAAACATCAAGTATTTGGCCCCAACTCAAGGCTATGAATGAGTTGGCTGCAAAGTATTCTTTTAATCCTCATGACCACTATAGTTTTCCATGCAACCCTTACACTCATCAAATCTTTCCCAAATACACTCCTTGAGACATTCCATTAAAAAAAAAAAAAAAAAAAAAAAAAGATTGCTGTGGTGAAATTAGGTTCTTAGATAGTCATCAAGTCTTAGTAATTTTTAAATCTGTTTTTTTAAGTTTTATTTATTTATACTGAGAACATGAGTGACAGAGGGAGAGCAGAGGTGGGGCAGAGAGAGGAGAGAGAGAGAATCGCAAGCAGGCTCTGCACTGTCAGCCAAGAGTCCAATGTGGGGCTCTCGAGAATCAGATACTTAACTGACTGAGCCAACAGGTCCCCTTGGATCTATTTATCACTTGTAAACAACAGCCCTTTGTCATCAAAACAAGTGCCCTCCTTACTACCTTAAATTTAATTAAAAAACTGTTTAATAGACTAGAGCTTAGAATTTCTCAGTCTTTTTCATTTGACCTTTTTTGATGTGATATCTAAGAAACAAAGTTTGAAAAACCACATGCATCGTTCCTTACTTTCCCTTATCTACATTGTAAAAATGTAGATTGTAAAAGAAATTGTAAAAGGAATATCTTATTAAAAAATCATGCTCTGATAGCTGAGGCATGCTTACTTTTCTGAATTAAGGCTGGTAAAATATCCAAACAGGAGCCACAGTAAGGATGGGAAGTGTGGTCACTGTATAGTTAATCTGCCATGTTATAGAGCTGGTCCTTAAAATACTGATCAGAAGCCAGTTATTGTCCTGTTAATCTGGTAGGAAGTTATCTTTCAACAGTATATAAACTAAAATCTTGCTTGGAGTCATTTATATCAACAGAATTCCGATTTATTAATTACAAGTAACTTTCTATAATAGCTCTTACATTCCAGAATGTAGGTATATGTGATTTCATAGTCAGCATATCCCCGGTCTTAGACCCATTCAGAAAGTCAGTACAGAAGTAGAATGCTAGTTTAATAATTTAAAAAGACAGATACCACTGAAAATAGTTGTAAAGAGTATAAATGGCCAATCCTAACCCAGGTCTATAAGGAAATCCAAATCCTAATAGAAAGAGGAAATGGATTGGTAAAAATGTTTTAAAGATGAAGTTGAGTATCTAATAAAATTATGTTGACTAACTCACCCTAAAATGGATATTGTATATTATTCTTAAGTCTTTCTGTTGCAATTTAAAAGTCTCAATCTAGCTTAAGTGTTGTTTTATTTTAAAACATGTATTGGCTTAAGTAAACTAGGAAAAGGCATAGTCTTCAAGCATAGTATACTAGGGAAAGATAGGATCAGACAGAGAGAGAAAGGTTAGAACCTAAGGTCCCTGAGTAGAGAAAAAAACCTATCTTGGACCAATGCCTGGACCATTTGACTACAGCAAACCCCCTCAGGGTGTGAAATCCCTGTTAAGAATCTAACAGACACCACTACTCCCCCTCAGGTTCCCCTCAGGAATGTGACAATAAAAATACCTAGCAAAACCATAAAACTTATGTTGTATGTGGGACAATGGAGTTGAACCAATCAGGAATGACAACCCAGCACCAAGAGTAGTCCAGTCAGTAAGGGTAGAACCTAAGAAGGAATGAGGGGGAAGGGGTGGATGGGTACTGACCTGAAGCTTATAAATAAGGACCTTTGCCTATGGTCATAGGTATTCACCTTCGAATGTCCTCTCTCTGTCAAGACAGCTTTCCTACTATTCTTACTTTCTAATCTTATCCTCTAATAAACTGTTGCCTGCTGCGCATTGTGTCCACCTCTTCATTCTTCCAAGTGGTGAGACAACAAATCCTGGGTATTGAGTTTCTAAAAAATCCTGCAACAATAGCTTGATCCAGAAACTCAGGCAGTTATATCAAGCTGACAGGGATCACACAATTCAATCAATTTCACACAACTAGTCAGCAAGAAAGTTGAGAAACATCTCCAGATCATTAGATTGCATGCCTTGTCCTCTCTTTTTACTATTTCCCTCTTTTATTTTTGAGCAATCTCCCATTAATGAAAGAATATTTATAAACACAACTTTATGAGGACAACATAATATACAGATGACTGCAATACTATTTGTAGTATTTCTGTAATAATTTTACCTGCCATTTGTAAAATACCAGACACCAGTGAGCTATTGTATCTATTTTTCTGTGGCTGAAATGCCACCAAATTTGCAGAGGAATCATTTTAAGAGAATGAAGTTGATATTTCTGGCACCACAAAATTTTTAACTTTTCACACTGAACAGTCAAAACCAAAAAGTTGTCTCCAGTCCTACCAAGAGTCCTGAATTACTGAACAAAAGCATAGCCAAAATAAACCTGTGGGAGGAGGGGGTCTCAAAAATTTAAAAGCCAATTAATATGTGCATTTTTTCTCTACTGCCCACATTAAGACACATAAAATACAGATTGCTTTGGGCATATATTGTCTTTCCTAAACACCACCTTTTCTTCTAAGGGAGAAATACATTATGATTTGGACGTGGGGTGGGAGGAGAGCAACATAGTCAATATTCGTCTAACTGTTTCGTCTGTCAAATATACTTCACTCTGCATGTTTTGTGTCCAGTGGGACCAATCCAAATGTAGCACAGTACGTATACATTAAAAGAATTCTGACCTCCATGCTCAAAACCCTTTTTAGAAGAAGTAATTGTCTTTTATCGTTGGTTCTCTTTTTGAGTAAATAATACATAAATTACAATCCGAGCTACAAAGAGAACAATCTCAGCGCTGATTTGAAATTCAGCAAACACACCAGATTATGCTTTCAGGTGGCAAAAGCTCCAGGGTTCCCTGGCTTCTTTTGTGTTCCCAGGCTTGTAGAGTGCTAGGAGCTGACAGATGCTTATCAAACATTCATGTAAACACTGCTATCAAAGCTATGCTCTCTGGCTCTGCCTTCACACAAGAGGGTCAGCATGGAACATCATTAACACTGGGCCAAAGATAGAAATGTCATGCCAGGATGTCTGCAAAGCAAGAGAAGGCCTCCACTGCTGGTCTAAGACACAGCACCCAAACTGTTAACTTTGCTGACATGAAAGATGAATGCAGAGGCAACATTTACAACATTGCGGAGTGTTTAGTTAAGCGTGAATACTGTTAGGCGTTTTCATCTTTGTGTCCTCAAGTTAAAATAGAGTTTGGGGCTCTTTTTGTTCTGTTTTCTTGTTTTTATCAGAGAGGATGTGGACATGGAGTTCAAATCCGAAATAATAATGCCTTCATGCACAAAGAAAATAGCAGTTACTTCACTACTCTGGTAGCAATACAATAATACAGGAGGCATAAAGTCGAATTCTCTAGTTCTGGCACTACTTACCAAATTTTGAAGGCCTCTTTCCCTTCTTTGTGTGCAGGAGTCACAGTACTTGTTGGGATGACTCCTTACCAACCCATAGGTCACAAAGTCGGTCTCAAAAGTAACCTCACCCTTTCACCAAGAAAATCTAGGAGACGGCTCTCCTCCATTTTTATATCGGGGCCTAATATTCACCTGAGAAACATTGCCACTTGGCTCAACTACTTACCAGCTTCACATACTTAGCGTCCTTGTGATAAATAGTGTGAATCAGAGAGTCTTGCAATTGCTTACAATTGCCTTCAGGTGGCAGTTTCCAAAGTGTGGTCCCCAGGGCAGCAGCCTGTGCATCATCTGGGTACTTGTTTTAAGTGTAAAACCTGGGGCTTGTTAAAGATGAAAACCTAGCAGTGCTATTGCTGGGTCATAGGGTGGTTTATATACACAATGGAATACTACGTGGCAACAAGAAAAAATGAAATATGGCCTTTTGTAGCAACGTGGATGGAACTGGAGAGTATGATGCTAAGTGAAATAAGCCATACAGAGAAAGACAGATACCATATGGTTTCACTCTTATGTGGATCCTGAGAAACTTAACAGAAACCCATGGGGGAGGGGAAGAAAAAAAAAAAAAAAGAGGTTAGAGTGGGAGAGAGCCAAAGCATAAGAGACTGTTAAAAACTGAGAACAAACTGAGGGTTGATGGGGGGTGGGGAGGGTGGGTGATGGGTATTGAGGAGGGCACCTTTTGGGATGAGCACTGGGTGTTGTATGGAAACCAATTTGACAATAAATTTCATATATTAAAAAAATAAAAAAAATAAAAAAAAAAGATGAAAACCTAAGTAAAGGAGACTGATTTTATTCAGACTACTGTAATAGTGCAAACACTGAAAACCAAAAATCACAATGTCACAGCACAGTGGTTTTTTTCTTAGACTTGTGTAGGGAGAGAGGGAAACAAGGTACAGAAAGAATGATTTACATTTGTGATTGTTTTGCAGTCAGGGGATGTGTCAGTTGCTGAACAGGAGCTTATCTCTGCATGTAGCTAGTTTTCAGGGGACAATCAGTTCTACCATTAGCTAATCATTCATGGGACAAAGAACACAAAGTCGGAGGACCTGTGTTTGGCCTTGACACAGGTAAACAAGAATCATTTGCAAGTCTAAGTGAGTTACAAGAAACTGTGGTTAGTGAGTCTTTTGAGTCATATTGAAACGAATGGTTCTTTGCAAGAGACCACTTCTTGGAATACAAAAGGGAAGGGAGGAATTTGAGAAACTAAAGTTTGGGAGTATTTCTTACCCATTACTGCTTTCTGGGAGCACAGTGTTCACCTAATGTTCAGTATTTTCAGACTTTACCCTAGACCTACTGAATCAAAAACTCTGGAATTGTGTTGAAGCATCTCAAGTTTAACAAGCCATCCACATGATTCTCATGCACATTGAAGTTTGACAACTACAGCATTAGGCTTTGCCTCCAAACCTGCCTTTCATTCTTTCTTTCTTTCTTTCTTTCTTTCTTTCTTTCTTTCTTTCTTTCTTTCTTTCTTTCTTTCTATCATCTATCTACCTGCCTATCTACCTGTCTATCTATCCATCTATCTATCTATCTAGGTCATATATAAACTTATATAATAATGTTTTCAGTGGGAAGTCCAGGCATGACTATAGTATCTATAGCAAAAAAAAAAAAAAAGTAAAATAAAACCAAATACGAAAAAAAAAAAAAGGAAAAATACAAGCCACTTATTGCTTAGAAATCTTAAGAGAATATTGGAAAATATTCAAATAACCTTATTTAAAAAAATTTAATGTTTATTCATTTTTCAGAGACAAAGAGACACAGCGTGAGTGGGGGAGGGCAGAGAGAGAGGGAGACAGAATCTGAAGCAGGTTCCAGGCTCTGAGCTGTCAGCACAGAGCCTGAAGTGGGGCTCAAACCCACAAACCGTGAGATCATGACCTGAGCCGAAGTCAGATGCTTAACAGACTGAGCCACCCAGGCACCCCCTAATAACTTTAAATAATGATTTGGCTATTGCTTCTGAAGTATGTTGCCATTTTACTGAAAAGTGGAAATGTTTGTGATTTTGAGTTCATACTCCCACTCTTGGAGCCAAACATTCTCAATTCTTTTATTTGTGTATTCTGATATTTGCCACCCTATTTCTATATAATACTATAAAACGTTGTATCTTGGTTTATCAAATTTTCTACTGAATTCCTTTTACTGTTTGAGGTTTCTATTCTACAGCCTTCCTTCTCCTCCTTCCATCTTCCTAGCGTATGTCTATTGATTGCTCACTGGTTAAATAACCAATGTTATAGTAATACTTATATATAAATATGGTTGCAACAGAATCAAAATTATAATTTGATTTTGTTCTTATAATTTTTTCTTAATTATTTTAAAATTTTTTCTTAATATTTCTAACCTCTTTTTCTCCCTGCCCTAACAGACTTGTGAGTAACCTAGCAATATATTTTCCAAATACTGTATCACATCATTACCTCTTGCGCCCTGCCCCCCCCTCCCATGTTCCAAGAACTGCCCTCCCAGAGCTCATGGTCCTTCTCCCATCCTGACAAGTTGCTCTCTAGCCTTATTGTATAGATGTCACCTTATGTTTCTCTTCATCAGTCTCTCGGTTAGACCTTACTTTTCCAGGACCTTCTGTCTTTCTATATGGGTCTTATTCATTATATGACATATACCTTCTACTCAATGTCTATAGTAGAATGCACACAAGTATAGTTCATGAGATTTCATATTGTTTTCAAACATTCAAAGACCTTTTGATAGTAGGGTAATACAACATAGTGGCCGGGGTGTGGAATTAATCAGCTGCTCAAAAAGGAGAATTGACCATGTTCTAGTCAGAAAAACCCACAATACAAAAATGTGTTAATTAATTGTTATATATGAACATCCTTTGTATGTCTATTGTCATTCACAGCCAATTTATTCTCCCCCAAAGTATCCACTCTCTTGGCTATTTTAGTAATTACTTCCTTATATTTCTCAGATTTTACTACACATGTGCATTCTTTGACATTATAGTTTAGCCTTGCCCAATCTTAAACTCATTATTATTTCATGTTTCTAATTATTTATAGGTTCCTTCATTCCCTTTCCTTACAATTCATGTGTTAAAAAACCAGGCCATTTGACCTATAGACTTTTCCAGTCTTAATTTTGCAGGTTTCATTCTCACAGTGCAATTTAACATGTTTTTCTGTTCTATCACCTGCAAATAATCAGCTAGATTCAGAGCTTTGATCATACTCAGGTTTAATTACTTTGGCAAACTTATGTACGATATTATATTCCATCATCAGGGGGTGCGTGATAGTTAATTTTGTTATTTTGAACCATCCTGGTTCTTTTCTCAAATCACTTTTCCATTCTACCAGCATCTCACTCCTTTTTTGTTTTTATCTTTATTTTGATTCCGTCCAATGCTGGACTCCTTTCTTTACTACAAGATTCCATGGAATTAATGATGAAATAGAGTTGTTTTTCAAGAATGAGGATTTGTAGAAGAGGTATCTTTTGAAATAAGAGTTGACCAATAAATAACAATTAATTAGATGGAAATGGGAGAGAAGATTTTAAGCAGAAGGAATGGCATTGTCAATGACACAAAAGTATGAGAAAATGAGGTAAGAAGTGTCAGTAGAGTTAGAGTGTGCAGACATGGGAGGCTGAAGATGACATCGCACTTGTGTGCATGGTCCACTTAACAAAGGCCTTTGTGTGGCATGAAATGAAATAGTGCTTTTTTTAAAGTTTATTTATTTTTATAGATAGAGAAAGAGCATGCAAGCAGGGGAGGGGCAGAGAGAAGGGGAGAGAGAGAATCCCAAACAGGGTCTGCACTGTCAGCCTGGAGCCTGACGCGGGGCCCCATCTCACAAATCTGAGCCGAGATCTAGAGTTGGATGCTTAACAGACTGAGCCACCCAGGCACTCCTAGAGAGTCCTTTATAAATGTCCGTTATACAAAGACTGTAAGGGCAGGGGAGAGTGAGAGCATAACCCTATATAAAGTGAAGGTAGAGGAAAGTAAATTCAAAGCGGGTAAAGGGAGGCAAACTCTCAAATCTCTCCAAGAGCAAAATTTTCACGAGGCAGTATGTCATTGGTTAAGAGCTAGGCTCCTGAGTCACTAGTTTGCTCCGAGTGTATCTTTGTGGAATTTTCTTTCTTCATCATGATCTTTACCTGCAGCTCAGCGAAGGGTTTATGTCGAACATTCATTAAATGATTATAAACAAAAAAGACACCAACTCTCCTCTTCAGCAGCCCCTCCTGTAGCTCCTCTCTCCCGGCAAATAGCAACTCCATCTCCTTACCCCCTCCTACTCTCCTCCCCGTCCTCTGTGGTTCTCTGCTCCTGCCTCTGCTGATCTCTATGACATGAGCAAAACAGTAGTAGCTAACACATAAAGCTTTTAAATGAATAATAGGAGTATGTAAAACCCATCATCTACATGGGTATTTATAGCCCAGTTTCAATCTGCAATTTATAGTCACCTTTAAATAAATGCCCATTTTACATTTTATTTCATATGTAGGTATAATTTTCATGTAATGGTATTTTCTTCCACAAATACTGAATAGCAAGCAAACACCAACAACAAAAGCCCTGACGCTCAATAGCTGTGTGCCATGTGGATCCTTTCACCTCAAGTGTCTCTTAGCCCATTTTAGGGTATAGAGGACCCCAGTTTGAGAAAATAGAGACAAGGAGGAATTGACATATTTTAAGAACAAGGTAAATCTGATACTAAATACTCATGAAATGATGAAGTTATTAAGGTGTGTAGAAGATATGGGTAGGAGTCGGTGGAGGAAACTATTAGAGTGACCCACAAAAGGAATGATTGGTGACTAAACGAAGACAGTGGCAGCAGGGCTAGTGATGAAAAAATGGGGAAGCAAGAGGTCTGGAAGCCAACATTAGTGAAGAGGGTGATATATACAAGTACGGGAGAAGTTCCAAGGGTCTCTGTACTCTGAAAATTTTTAGAGATATAGTCAAAGAAATTGGCCATCTTGTGTATTCATCTTGGTGTTCAAACATCAATTAAAAGAAAATGCCCATAAAGAAAATAGATATGTCCCTAACCTTCATTGGTTACACATTTTCACCAACCCCTACCATGAAAATGTGGCAGCCAAACAAGCATTATGCCTGTATTTATGTTCAAAGTAATTAAATCCGAAGTCCTCCAGACTTATGTGTTGGTTCCATTTGCTTCCTTATTCCTTTGATTCTAAGTTTCCATGGTGAAAAACTCATTGCAGGTGCTGTATATTAGAAATACTTAAACCATTCAGCCATCAAGTCATGACTTAAATCTGGCTAACCCCTTGCCTTTCTATTCCTCCAAAACCATATTTACTCTGCTGTACATAGAACGCAGAAAATAAGTGAATAAAATGGGAGAGTGTCTTAAGGAAATTTACTCTAAAAAATGGATACAAGCTAATCATATGTGTTAACTTGCTGAACTGCAAACATTCTGAAATCTTGAAGTCCAGTGTCAATGCTAAGATAGTTAACAAAAAGGAAGTATATGTTTGCTGACAATTATTACTCTGAGTGAAATCCCTTCTTAGCATCATCACATATGGTGTATGAGAGGAAAGATAATAGCATAAAAAGGTAATATGTCTAGGAAGGACCTCAGTCTCTTCCTCATTTTAAAGAAGAATAGATTGGTCTTTTTAACATTGGACTTACAGCTTTGCAAGGTAGGATAAATGCATTTGTAGTGAAAGATGAAAGTCATGATATGTTAAGAGCTGAAACGATGAAATAAATTATTTTTTCCTCTTACAAGTAGAATTGAATTGGGAACTAATAAAAAATACCATCAATAAACTTATGGGCAATAAGGCGCATGTGACATGGGAAACTATTCTTTATTCAGGCATACCAAGTTTCACACTTTCCACATGCACGAGAGCTGTGCTTCTCTTCTTAAAAACATTATTTATGATTTTGTAGGTTAGGAAAAAAAAATCACACTCATTTGCCATCACGATTCTCTAGTTTACCAGCTGCTACTCAGCATTGTACGATGTTAGATATATTGGCCCCTGTACAGATATTTGCTCTTGCCATGACTTTGTAAGAATAATTTATTGCCAACTAGATGGTTTGCTTTAGTTTTAAACAAAAATCTCTACACTTCTGTAGTGTATTACAAGCCAGGATATTTCACAATATTGATGTTTCTATAATTTCTTCTTACATTGTCTTTTTTCTCCTAAAGAATTGTGGGTTTCATAAAAATCACAGTTAAGCATTTAATTTCCATTTAAGGCTGCGTTGCACATCCCTTTAACACCATATACGTTGTGTTTCTGAGGTAGTTATCTAACAGGCCAAAGAGCTTGAGATCTGTCCTTCAGGATATGTGTAAACCAAAGAATATATTATGTCCTCTTTCCCCACAGCGTTTTTCTTTTTTCCTTTCCATACTAGTTCCTCCAAAGGAAAGAGACATTTTGGAGGTAGGTTTAATATGTTTTTCCATCTCTGTCATCAAATGTAGGTTTTAAAGGTAGAGTTGGCTCTGCAAATCTATCCAATGTCAGTTCCACGAGATGGAAATCAGTCTCTTCTAGTCGAAAAGTGTAAGTTACGTTCTTAAATCCAGCTTTTTTCTATTTTCCAGAAAATTGAAAAGAATACTACAATTTTTATTGGAAAAATAAAGTTAATTAAGTTAAGCAGCAGACCAAAAGCAGAACAATACACGATACAATAGAGTCTAAAGGAAAACTCTATTTGTTCTCTCACTTACTCAACAAATGTTAGTTTGGTGTTACTGTTCATTAAGCATTGTGAGGTGATAGATATAAAAACCAGTTGTAATTCTCGCCTTCAGGGAAATTATAGTGTTGTGAGAGAAAGCAGAGAGATAAACATGAAAATAAATTAAAAATAACAATCACAAGAAAAAAATATTTTACCTGTACTAACTATATTTTCTTTTCTTTTCTTTTCTTTTCTTTTCTTTTCTTTTCTTTTCTT
>NW_026057582.1:67841256-67874357 GCF_023721935.1 Panthera uncia
TTTTCTTTTCTTTTCTTTTCTTTTCTTTTCTTTTCTTTTCTTTTCTTTTCTTTTCTTTTTCTTTTTTTCTATTCTTGATGCTCTAACATCTTCCTGGTGTGCTTGGGGCCTTGGTAAACGGGTTGTTTAGGAGCATGCCTTTAATATGTAAGCCAATCAATCCAGAGCCTTACCCTCGACCACTCCTTCTAGGGGGCTCTCACACTCAGGGACCACTATTCTCCTGCCCTAATAACTCCATGGTCAGCTGCTTGATATTTAGGGATCACTCCTATAACACAGAAGTCAACAAAATTATTAAAATTGTCTGATCCTGCATCTACTTAACTATACTTAATGCCTCCCCCATTCTTTCCCATGAAATCCACAATAAAAGCACCAGCCAGCAGTTCTTTTCTCTTTCTCTGCCTGTTCATCACACCTCTGTGCTTCCTCACGTGACCCTGCGTAATTGTACCATGTCTTCTGTCTCTAGGGGACTGTAAGTATAATGAAAATGTTATTCATAAGAAGCATTTCCACAACTCCATGTCTTACTATACCTGATCAAAGCAAATCTTGAGTATCATTAAAAGTAAGTCACAAGTGAATATTGAAAATGAATATTATTGGGGCACCTGGATGACTCAGTAAAGCGTCCAACTCTTGATTTCAACTCAGGTCATGATCTCATAGTCATGAGATGGAGCCCCGCATCTGGCTCTGGGTGGTTAACATTCTCTCTTGGGCCACCTGGGTGGCTCAGTCAGTTCAGCGTCCAACTCTTGATTTTAGCTCAGGTCACGATCTTGCAGTTCATGGGATCAAGCCCTAAATTGGCCTCTGCACTGACAGCATAGAGCCTGCTTGGGATTCTCTCTCTCTCTCTCTCTCTCTCTGTCTCTCTCTCTCTCCACCTTCCCCCTGCTTATACATTTTCTCTCTCACAAAATAAATAAATAAACATTAAGAAAAAAGATTTTCTCTCTCTCCCTCTGACCCTCCCCCACTCTCTCTCAACATACACACACACACACACACACACACACACACACACTCTAAAAACAATAAAATAAAAACAACATTATCTATTTTATCTAAGAAGATAATGTCCCGGAAAAATAATTTTAAAAATATGTTTGACAAGAAATAGAAACCCAGAAAAGACCTGTGATCAATAATGAAAGGAGACCACTAGTCAAAAATCCTCAACAAAACCTGGAATCCTCCTTCCATCATCATTCCCATGTGCTTTTACAAGTTATTTCTACCAAACTTGCAAGGAAAATAACCTATACATAATAAGACTATAGATAAAGAATCTCATCTTATGAAGTTTGTATAACAACTCATAAAAGGACTGTATGAGAAAGAAAAATATCACTTAAAAATGTGAATATAAAATCCTAATTAAATAAAGGAAAATAAAATTTAGTATGCATATATATGTTTATGTATATATATTTATATGTGGTTATTAGCAAGTTTTCTAGATACACAGCAGCTCTAAAAAATTATAAAATGTAAATTTTATTTACTTTTATTCATTTCTTTTCTTTTTAAAAAATTTTTAGTGTTTATTTATATTTGAGAGACAGAGACAGAGCATGAGCAGGGGAGGGTCAGAGAGAGAGGAAGACACAGAATTTGAAGAAGGCTCCAGGCTCTGAGCTCTCAGCACAGAGCCAAATGTGGGGCTAAAAACTCATGGGCCATAAGATCATGACCTGAGCTGAAGTCGAACACTCAACCGACTGAGCCACTCGGGCACCCTGTTTATTCTTTTCAATTTTTGTTAAATGTTTAGTTTTGAGAGAGAGAGACAGAGCATGAACAAGGGAGGGGCAGAGAGAGAGGGAGACACAGAATCCAAAGCAGGCTCCAGGCTCTGAGCTGTCAGCACAGAACCCGACATGGGCCTCAAACTCACCAACTGTGAGATCATGACCTGAGCTGAAGTCACTTAACCAACTGAGCTACCCAAGTGCTCCAGTTCTTTTAAGTGTTTGTTTATTTTTTTGAGAGAGAGAGAGTTCATGTGAGTGGGGGAGGGGCAGAGAAAGAGGGAGAGACAGAATCCCAAGCAGGCTCCATGCTCAGCTCAGAGCCCTATGCAAAACTTGATCTCACAACCATGAGATCATGACTCAAGCCAAAATCAAGAGACAGATGCTTAACCACTGAGCCCCTGAGGCACATCATAAAATGTAAATTTTAAAATATGCCATAAACAATAGCAACAATTGTAAGTTACATAGGATAAACCTTTAAATATGTGAATCAATTATATAAAGAAAATTTTAACATTGAATAAAACAATATAATACACATAAGGAAATCTAAACCAATTGAAATAATACACTCTTCAACACAATAAAGATGGAAATTCTCCCCAAATTAATGTATAAATACTTTACAGTAGTGCCTGGGTGGCTCAGGCAATTAAGCATCCAACTCTTGGTTCCAGTTCAGGTCATGATCTTATGGTTCATGGGTTCAAGCCCCATGTCAGGCTCTGCACTGGCAGCAGCACAGAGCCTGCTTGAGAGTCTCTGTCCTCCCCTCTCTGTCCCTCTCCCCCCACCCCCTCACTTTTTCTCTCTCTCTAAAAATATATAAACATTAAAAAAATCTTGTAATTCCACGAAATTTGACTAACTAATCCCAACTCTTATGTAAAGGAAAGGGTAAGAATGATCAAGATCATTTTTAATGATAATTCCAAGCAGAAGTCTCCTTACCAGATAGAAACATTTATTACAAGATTATGATGGGGAAGTAAATAACAGTACAAATGTGTACATATTTCATTGTGTATATTTATGGCGAATAGGTTTATTTTTACATTTTTCTTGTATTTCTGGTGTATGTATGACCTGTTTGAAAAGTTTTTGCAGCTTCGGGAGAGAAGGTGGCAACATTGGAGGATGCTGGGCTTACCGCGTCCTGCTGATCACTTAGGTTCCACCCACATCAGCTTAAATAACACAGAAAACCACCAGAAGACAAGCAGAACGGACTCTCCGGAGCCAAGCATAGACAAGAGACCCATGGAAGAGGGTAGGAAGGGCGGAGAGGTGGTGCATGCTACACAGACTGGTGGGAGGGATCCGGGGCAGTGGAGTGGTGGCCTACCGGGCAAGGCAGAGCCCCTGAATCTGATTTGCAAAAGCAGAGGGGCCGGTCGGAGTGAGTTCTGACAGCCAGCGGGACTTGACATCTGCAATGTTAGAAGTCAACGGCTCTGCTCAGAGAGCGGGAGGGTGAGAGGACACCGTGAGGGAGAGGTGTTGAGCCCTGGAAGACAGAGCTCAGCTAGAAGGGGAACAAAGGCACTGACAAGCACCATCTCCCTCGCCCATCCCCAGACAAAATCCCAAAGGGAACCAGTTCCCGACACTGAACTTGCTTGCACCGCACAAACACCCAATGCTGTGCTTCTGTGGATCCATCCCTCGACAGGTCTGCCTACCTCCCGCCCGGTGCTGCATAGCCCCTCTCACAGGGGTACACCAACGGGCAAAGGGAGTAAGCCTGCCCCTCCAGCCCTGTGCACCTTGCGGATCCATCCTGGCTAATATGCCAGATCCCGTAGAAGCAGCACCAGAAGCCTGGCAGTGTGCAAGTAGCCCAGACAGGGGCCACAACACTCCACAGTGAGTCCTGCCCCTGGGAGAGGGGAAGATAAGGTACACACCATTCTGACTATGGCCCCAGCAGTGGACTGGGGACAGACATCGGGTCTAACTGCAGCCCCGCCCATGAACACAAGTTACTCCAGACAGCACAGGGGAAGTGCCCTGAAGTTCCACACCACCCCAGGGACTATCCAAAATGATGAAACAGAAGAATTCTCCTCAAAAGAAACTCCAGGAAGTAGCGACAGCTAATGAATTGATCAAAAACGATTTAAGCAATATAACTGAACAAGAATTTAGAATAATAGTCATAAAATTAATCGCTGGGCTTTAAAAGAGTATAGAGGACAGCAGAGAATGTATTGCTACAGAGATCAAGGGACTAAGAAATAGTCATGAGGAGTTAAAAAATTCTATAAATGAGGTGCAAAATAAAAGGGAGGCGACCACAGCTTGGATTGAAGAGGCAAAGGAGACAATAAGTGAATTAGAAGATAAAATTATGGAAAAAGAGGAAGCTGAGAAAAAGAGAGATAAAAAAATCCAGGAGTATGAGGGGAGAATTAGAGAACTAAGTGAAGCAATCAAATGGAACAATATCCATATCATAGGAATTCCAAAAGAAGAAGAGAGAGAGAAAGGGGCTGAAGGTGTACTTGAACAAATCATAGCTGAGAACTTCCCTGAGCTGGGGAAGGAAAAAGGCATTGAAATCCAAGAGGTACAAAGAACTCCCTTCAGACATAACTTGATCTTCTGCACGACATATCATAGTGAAACTGGCAAAATACAAGGATAAAAAGAAAATTCTGAAAGCAGCTAGGGATAAACATGCTCTAACATATAAAGGGAGACCAATAAGACTAGTGGCATATCTATCTACTGACACTTGGCAGGCCAGAAAGGAATGGCCTGCAATGTGATGAACAGAAAAAATCTGCAGCCAAGAATCCTTTATCCAGCAAGTCTGTTATTCAGAAGAGAAGGAGAGATAGAGGTCTTCCTAAACAAACAAAAACTGAAGGAATTCATTACCACTAAACCAGCAGTACAAGAGATCCTAAGGGGTATTCTGTGAGTGAAATGTTGCAAGGACCACAAAGTACCAGAGACATCACTACAAGCATGAAACCTATAGACATCACAATGACTCTAAACCCATATCTGTCAATAATAACACTGAATGTAACTGGACTAAGTGCTCCAACCAAAAGACATAGGGTATCAGAATGGATAAAAAAAAAAAAAAAAACAAAAAAAAAAAACACAAGACCTGTCTATTTGCTGTCTACAAGAGACTCATTTTAGACCTGAGGACACCTTCAGATTCAAAGTGAGGGGATGGAGAACTATCTATCATGGCTACTGGAAGTCAAAAGAAAGCTGGAGTAGCATACTTATATCAGACAAACTAGAATTTCATTTAAAGGCTATAACAAGAGATGAAGAATGGCATTATATGATAATTACAGGGTCTATCCATCAGGGAGAGCTAACAATTACAAATGTCTATGCGCCGAATATGGGAGCCCCCAAATATATAAAAAAATTAACCACAAATATAAGCAACCTTATTGATAAGAATGTGGTAATTGCAGGGGACTTTAATACTCCACTTACAACAATGGATAGATCATATAGACATAGGATCAATAAAGAAACAAGGGCCCTGAATGATACATTGGATCAGATGGAACTGACAGATATATTCAGAACTCCACATCCCAAAGCAACAGAATATACGTTCTTCTCGAGTGCACATGGAACATTCGCCAAGACAGATCACATACCGGGTCACAAAACAGCCCTTCATAAATATACAAGAATTGAGATCATACTATGCATACTTTCAGAGCACAATGCTATGAAGCTTGAAATCAACCACAGGAAAAAGTCTGGAAAACCTCTAAAAGCATGGAGGTTAAAGAACACCCTGCTAAAGAATGAGTGGGTCAACCAGGCAATTAGACAAGAAATTAAAAACACATGGAAACAAATGAAAATGAAAATACAACCATCCAAATGCTTTGGGATGCAGCAAAGGCAGTCCTGAGAGGAAAATACATTGCAATTCAGGCCTGTCTCAAGAAATAAGAAAAATCTCAAATACAGAATCTAACAGCACACCTAAAGGGAATAGAAGCAGAACAGCAAAGACACCCCAAACCCAGCAGAAGAGAAATAATAGAGATCAGAGCAGAAATAAACAATATAGAATCTAAAAAAACTGTAGAGCAGATCAATGAAACCAAGAGTTGGTTTTTTGAAAAAATAAACAAAATTGATAAACCTCTAGCCAGGCTTCTCAAAAAGAAAAGGGAAATGACCCAAATAGATAAAATCATGAGTGAAAATGGAATTATTACAACCAATCCCTCAGAAATACAAGCAATTACCAGGGAATACTATGAAAAATTATATGCCAACAAACTGGACAACCTGGAAGAAATGGACAAATTCCTAAGCACCCACACATTTCCAAAACTGAAACAGGAAGAAACAGAAAACTTGAATAGACCCATAACCAGCGAAGAAATTGAATCAGTTATCAAAAATCTCCCAACAAGTAAGAGTCCAGGACCAGATGGCTTCCCTGGGGAATTCTATCAGACATTTAAAGCAGAGATAATTCCTATCCTTTTCAAGCTGTTCCAAAAATAGAAAGGGAGGAAAACTTCCAGTCTCATTCTATGAAGCCAGCATTACTTTGATTCCTAAACAAGACAGAGACCCAGCAAAAAAAGAGAACTACAGACAAAAAAAGAGAACTACTATTTCCTGGTGAATATGGATGCAAAAATTCTCAATAAGATAGTAGCAAATTGAATTCAACAGCATATAAAAAGAATTATTCACCATGATCAAGTGGGATTCATTCCTGGGCTTCAGGGCTGGTTCAACATTCACAAATCAATCAATGTGATACATCACATTAATAAAAGAAAAGATAAGAACCATATGATCCTGTCAATCGATGTAGAAAAAGCATTTGACAAAATTCAGCATCCGTTCTTAATAAAAACACTCGAGAAAGTTGGGATAGAAAGAACATACTCAAACATGATAAAAACCATTTATGAAAATCCCACAGCTAATATCATACTCAATGGGGAAAAACTGAGAGCTTTTTCCCTGAGATCAGGAACACGACAGGGATGACCACTCTCACCGCTGTTGTTTAACATAGTGTTGAAAGTGCTGGCATCAGCAATCAGACAACAAAAGGAAATCAAAGGCATCAAAATTGGCAAAGATGAAGTCAAGTTTTCACTTTTTTCAGATGACATGATATTATTCATGGAAAACCCGATAGACTCTACCAAAAGTCTGCTAGAACTGATACATGAATTCAGCAAAGTTGCAGGATACAAAATCAATGTACAGAAGTCAGTTGCATTCTTATACACTAACAATGAAGCAAGAGAAAGACAAATAAAGACACTGATCCCATTCACAATTACACCAAGAAGCATAAAATACCTAGGAATAAATCTAACCAAAGATGTAAAAGATCTGTATGCTGAAAACTATAGAAAGCTTATGAAGGTAATTGAAGAAGATACAAAGAAATGGAAAGACATTCCCTGCTCATGGATTGGAAGAATAAATATTGTCAAAATGTCAATACTACCCAAAGCTATCTACACATTCAATGCAATCCCAATCAAAATTGCACCAGCATTCTTCTCAAAACTAGGACAAGCAATCCTAAAATTCATATGGAACCACAAAAGGCCCCAAATAGCCAAAGTAATTTTGAAGAAGACCAAAGCAGAAGGCATCACAATCCCAGACTTTAGCCTCTACTACAAAGCTGTAATCATCAAGACAGCATAGTACTGGCACAAAAACAGACACATAGACCAATGGAATAGAATAGAAACCCCAGAACTAGACCCACAAACGTATGGCCAACTAATCTTTGACAAAGCAGGAAAGAACATCCAATGGAAAAAAGACAGTCTCTTTAACAAATGGTGCTGGGAGAACTGGACAGCAACATGCAGAAGCTTGAAACTAGACCACTTTCTCACACCATTCACAAAAACAAACTCAAAATGGATAAAGGACCTGAATGTGAGACAGGAAACCATCAAACCCCTTGAGGAGAAAGCAGGAAAAAACCCTCCCTGACCTCAGCCGCAGCAATTTCTTACTTGACACATCCCCAAAGGCAAGGGAATTAAAAGCAAAAATGAACTATTGGGACCTCATGAAGATAAAAAGCTTCTGCACAGCAAAGGAAACAACCAACAAAACTAAAAGGCAACCAACGGAATGGGAAAAGATATTTACAAATGACTTATCGGACAAAGGGCTAGTATCCAAAATCTATAATGAACTCACCAAACTCCACACCCAAAAAACAAATAATCCAGTGAAGAAATGGGCAGAAAACATGAATAGACACTTCTCTAAAGAAGACATCCGGATGGCCAACAGGCACATGAAAAGATGCTCAACGTCGCTCCTCATCAGGGAAATACAAATCAAAACCACACTCAGATATCACCTCACGCCAGTCAGAGTGGCTCAAATGAACAAATCAGGAGACTATAGATGCTGGAAAGAATATAGAGAAATGGGAACCCTCTTGCACTGTTGGTGGGAATGCAACCTGGTGCAGCCGCTCTGAAAAACCGTGTGGAGGTTCCTGAAAACAATTAAAAATAGATTTACCCTATGACCCAGCAATAGCACTGCTAGGAGTTACCCAAGGGATACAGGAGTGCTGATACATAGGGGCACTTGTACCCCAATGTTTATAGCAGTGCTTTCAACAATAGCCAAATTATGGAAAGAGCCTAAATGCCCATCAACTGATGAATGGATAAAGAAATTGTTGTTTATATACACTATGGAATACTACGTGACAATGAGAAAGAATGAAATATGGCCTTTTGTAGCAACGTGGATGGTACTGGAGAGTGTTATACTAAGTGAAATAAGTCATACAGAGGAAGACAGATACCTTATGTTTCACTATTATGTGGATCCTGAGAAACTTAACAGAAGACCATAGGGTAGGGGAAGGAAAAAAAAAGAGGTTAGAGAGGGAGGGAGGCAAACCATAAGAGACTCTTAAAAACTGAGAACAAACTGAGGGTTGATGGGGGGTGGGGGTGAGGGGAAAGTAGGTCATGGGCATTGAGGAGGGCTCCTGTTGGGATGAGCACTGGGTGTTGTATGGAAACCAGTTTGACAATAAATTTCGTATTTAAAAAAACAAACAAACGAACAAAAGAAACATTTTGTTTACCCAAAGTGTCCAAAATATTATCCTATAATCTTCCAAGAAATAATAGTTGTGGTTTTTACACTGGTCTATGACACATTTCACATTAATTTGTTGTGGATGGTGAAATTAGAGATCAAAGTTCCTTTTTTTTTCCTCAGTAAGTTCATCTAGTTTTTCCAGCAGCATTTGTTGAAACTTCCTTAGCAAATTACTTACTGAATAGTGCTTTTGATGAAAATTAACTGATCATATGTGTGCATATATTTTTAGATTCTATTTTGTTCCATTTATCTATATGCCTAATGCAATATTATGTTCATTCCTGTGCCATTATAGAAAGTCCTGAGATGAGAAAATTTATGCCTGGCAACATGTGTTTCCTAAATTGTACCTTTTAACTCCAAAATATCTATGATTTTATGTTTCTATTTGTCTATTAAAATTCTTTCTTTTTTGAGATATATATATATATATATATAGTCATATCTGCTAATTCCTGTGTGGAACCATTAAAAAACAGTTTTTATTGCCTTTTCCTGAGTATATGTTACACTTTCCTGTTTCTTTGTGTATCTTGTGATTCTTTTGGTTGAAATGTGGACACTTAAAAGTATACTTAGATATTATATTTTAGCAACTTTGGATTCTAACTTCCCCCTTGAGATTTGCTATTGCTATTGTTTGTTTATTATGTAGTAATTTTCCTACAATAAATCTGTAAAATCTGTCTCCACAGCAGTGTGTGGCTATGAATGTCTCTGCTCTGTTTTATATATTTATTCTTTTAATTCTTTCTGAGCCTGGCATTTTAGGGTCACTCTTTAGTCTGCATTGCTTAGTGGTCAGGGCAAGGACTTGTCAGAAGCTGTGCTCAAGCTATCCAGAGCATGCCTTCCAAACCTCTGGCAGTTTTCGGACCTGTCAGGCTTTTCTCTGTGCCCTTTTGCTTCTCTACATATGCAAGCAGTCTGCTGGTCACCCAGGGGTGTGTTTATCTTGGACACCCTCTAGTCTTATGCATGCAGGTGACCAGGGATGTGTGGAGAGCTTATATAAGGCTATTTCTTTTTCAAGACTTCTCTGTTAAAATTCTTGCTAGTGCACTGATCCCTTGCTTGCTCTGGTTAGAACCGCAACCTCAGCCCATCAACGATGCTCATCTCCGCCATTCGCTTGCCACTGAGACTGCTACTTTTACCTACAACCCGAGCATGGTGTTTTCTGCTTTCCATTCTAAATTAATTGAGTCGCCTCTGATGCTAGAGCTTAGGGTTTTTGTGTCTTTCTCCGATCCAGTAGAACTACAGCCCTACTGGGCGGGATGGATGGAAATAGCCTCTGTCAAGTATGCCCCAGACGCCTATTGATCTTACTCAAAGTTCAATAACTTTTCAAGAATGCATTTATTTCTATTTGGTCAATTTCTGGAGCCCTTAAATGTTTGAGGTTAGCAGTTCTGTCCAGCAGTTAGAGTGAGTTTTTGGAAAGAGGATTTGCCAACCTCCTCACATCACCGCATAGACTGTTCTACCTCTCTCATATTTTTAAAGCAGCCCAAACAATTGAAGAGATAGCAAAAAATAAGTGTTCTAATAATAATTTTAAGAACAGTGTGACGCTTTTATAGATCATATTTTTAGCTGAATTAAAACATCACTGTGAAGTATTTTCTCTTCTTTTGTATTAAGAAAGTTCCATAAGTAACATAGGGAGCTGACAAGAAAGTAGGTCAGAAGTACATCTATAAATCCATTCCTCTATTTTCAAAGTTTATCTCCACCCAACAAAACTTAATGTTATAGAATAGTTGCAGCATTGTTATCCCACAGATCTTTTATTGAGTATAAAGCTCTTGTGCCTAAATTTGGGCTATCCCGGTAGAATTGGGAGTTCAATTATTTAGTTAGTGTGCAATACAGCAGTGCTATATTTCAGGGTAAAAACAGAAGAAAACCATGAAGTATAGCCCTTCATCTTCCTTCTTAGTTTTGAGATGCCATCAAAATAATTTCTATTTACTCTATTGATAAGAAACTCCATTCAACACCCAGATAAACATGAATTTTCCCAGGTCAGAGTACAGGTTATCTGATCCTATTTGCAGATTCAAACACAACTTAAGAAGTAATTTCTGTTGTATGTGATCTGAAATTCAGTGCTACTTTTTAATGTTTGATGGTAGATTTTTAGCATTTTCCTATATACATAACATTTTTTTATTTATGGTATATTATTCTTAGTCATCATTTGTATTTTAAAAAATGCAACAGAGATGTAAAGATTGTGAGTTTCAGAAATCAAAATTAAACTTTATTTTAATTAAACTACTTTACACATCATTTAGTATGAGCAAGTTATAATAAAATGCCTGTAGACCAAGGATAAGTTCAAAATTTTGCCTAAATGGTCAGGAGTTTAAATAAAAATTAGAAGATTTTGTTTTGCAGCTTATTTTTGTAAAGCTGTTTTTAGTTTCCATGATTAAGAAGAAAAAACTAGTTCAGTTCACTTAATCTAAACTCTTCATGATTCATAAGCAACTGATCGAATTTATGCAGAAGAGAAAAGCCACATTTGGATGGCTTTGAATTAGGAGTATTAACTAATAATTTAAAATGTAAACTAAATACATATAACAAGATACAAAAAAAAGCCTATTTCTCCACCTACCAATAATTATATATGAAAATATTATGCTGATATGGCTTTTGCAAAATGTCTTAACATTTTAGAAGTACATAAAAAATTGCTGACATGATCAAACTAAAAATTTTCTAATTTTGTATTAATTATCCACCCAAAGTCTTTTCATTTGTTGTGTGTCATACACATATATTAATTTTTTTTATTCAACGTTTATTAATTTTTGAGAGACAGAGAGAGACAAAGTATGAGCGGGGAAGAGGCAGAGAGAGGGAGACACAGAATCCGAAGCGGGCTCCAGGCTCTGAGCTGCCAGCACAGAGCCTGACGCGGGGATAGAACTCATGAACTGGGAGATTATGACCTGAGCCGAAGTCATGACCTGAGCCAAAGTCGGTCGCTCAACGAACTGAGCCACCCAGGTGCCCCTGTCATGCACATATATTTAAACATAAATATAAAACCCAACGAATAAAAAAAGCACAGAGTATAAGAATGCACTTTGCACTAAATGCAGCCCAGCTGTAATGAGTTCTTGTGTCCCCCCAAATTCAATAAAATTATTATTTATCTTGGTATAACAAAAGATGTAGCCAGAGGAAATGTACTTTCACTTTTATCTATGTCCTTAGAGTTAAATAATGGGTTAAATCAAACACCGTGATCCAAGAATTTTATTGCTTAGGGTTGCCAGTTCTTCTTAATTTTTTAAATGTGATAATGCATGAAAATGTCTTTCTGGAGTGTTTCAAGCGCAAATAACCTTAACAAAGTCTCTTCTTAACAGAGATGCATTTTTCCTATGCAGATAAACATTTTATAAAAGAGCATTGTTCAAATAATTAATAATATAATAACAAAAATGGAAAGAGTACTTTCTATAGGTCAGGTAGTCTACCAGGTGCCTATTTTTATGAACTCATTTCAGCCTTTCATTAATACTGTAATACTAAAATTAACACCACAGTTAATACTTTTCATTTCATATCATTTCATTTCATTTCATTTCATTTAGCAGAGGAGAGGGGCTGAGGGACACAGAGAGAGAATCCCAATCAGGTTCCATGCTTAGCACAGAGCTCAGTGTGGGGCTCGATCCCATGACCCTAGGACTGTGACCTTAGTCCAAATCAAGAGTTGGATGCTCAACTGACTGAGCTACTCAGGTGCCCCTATTTTTATCCATATTTAAGGATGACAAAATGAAGACACAGAAAGATCACACAACTAGAAATTGACAAGTGACAGAAACTAAATTAAAACCTAGGCAATTTACCTCTGACTGTACCACTATAGTATACAGTGGTTATGCACATTTTCCTAGCTTCTCAAATGATAAGATAAATTATGTTATCAAGAAATAAATTTATCTTAATAGTGCACAATTCCTTCCTATTTCTCCTGGGATTGATATCAGAAGAGCCCATTTCACAGTTGAAATTCCTGGGGAAATACATGTAGAGATGGGGGACAGGGAAATATTAATTAATTTTTGATTCCATGGGATTAAATGATAAATGCTTACATCAAATTCTGTATGCTGTCAGGTGGAGAAACAAGACAAAGATGGAAGTAATTAAAGCTTTTTCACTGGCAGGTAAATTGGTTCCTCTATCTTATATCAAATAATTAAGTTTTGCATATATAAAAATATAAGACTAAAATTCATGGAGAAAGACCAGGAGGAGAAAAAATCATAAAAATGTAATAGGATATCCATGATCTTTTATCCCAATATATATTGGATAGTGTCTTTCTCAATAAAGAAATGTGTCTTGATGTTTGACACATAAGGCAATTCCCTAGGTTCAAAATCAATCATCTTTTTTTTTTTCTAAGAATCTGATAAAGACAAAAATGTTTAATTATAATAGCAAGAAATCCTCTATGGATTTTTGCAATGAATTAATCATGATCTGCTTTGAAGCAGAACGTAGGAGCAAATGAACATCATCATGAACAGCAAGAAATATCCCAAATCCTTTTATTTTTGACCATTAAATTTTTTTAATTCTAAATCTTCTATTTTAATACATGCATTTCAGAATGTCAATACTTAATTATATTCTCTCCTCTAAAAAGCTGTAAAATTGATGTGTATAAACATCTTTTAAGAAAAATCAATGGATCTAATGTCAAGGGAATGAAATTTCAACGCATGAGACCTTTTATCTTTCCAATAGAATTGGTCCTAATGATGTCTACTTAACGACACAAAAATTCTTTAATGAAAAATATTTGCAATGCCAGATAATCCTCCATTAAATAAAATAAAAATATTAAAATCAGACTGAAAATGAGAGACTTACAAATGAAGCTACATCAGAGATGTTATTTATTATACTAACCTCTCATTTATGCATGGTTTAAACTTTTGATAATTTCTCTAGGGAACGAGCACTGTTAGTAGTACTATAGTTTCTGTTTGCCACATCTGTGTTTTCTCTGTATGTTGACGCCAACTTTAGGTTTGTAAAGCTCCCTTCTCTCCCTTCCTCCCTTCCTCCCCTCTTCCCTTCCTTTCTTCCCTTCTTCCTACCTGTATCTATCTATATAGTTAGCTGTCTGCCAGAGTCAATTCTATGCGTTAACTTGACTGGGCCTCAAGGTGCTCAGATATGCAGTTAAATCTTATCCTGGGTGTTTCTATAAGGGTGTTTTTGAATGAGTTCAATGTTGAAATAAGTAAATCGACTTGTGAGTAAATGACTGAGTAGAGTAGATTGCCCTTCCTAATGTGTGTGGGCCTTACACAATCATTTGAAGGCCTGAATAGAACAGAAGTCTGATCCCCCAGTGAATGTAGGGAATTTTTTTATGCATACCTGTCTTCCAGGAGGGCCATAGGTTTTCTTCCTGCATTTAGACTCAAACTGAAATATTAAGTCTTCCTGGATCTCAAGCTTGCTGGCCTTTGGGCTGGAACTACACCACCAACGCTTTTGGTTCTCTAGCTTACGGTCTGTAGATTTGGGGCTTGTCAGCCTCCATTATTGCATGAGACAATTCCTTATTTTGTATATAAAAAATTGCCTATTGGTTCTGATTCTGCTTCCCTGGAGAACCCTAATAATCTCTCTCCCCTTCATCTATCTATATAAATACATATATATGTGGATGTGTGTTAAGAAGAATCATCGTACCTGTGCACCATTATTTAGAGAGATTAATCTTTTTTGGCCTTAGTACAACTGAAAAGAGAAGTTTGAGGGCACTCAGGTAAACTGCCTTTACCTGAGTATGAATAAACTTCCATTTTGCCCCTGATATGTTGGCTAATTTTACTTTACATTTTTTTAAATTTTTTAAAGTCTTTTTACTTATTTCGAAAAAGAGAGAAAGGGGCAGAGAGAGAGAAAGAATCCTAAGTGGGCTCTGCACTGACAGTGGAACCCACAACCCATGAGATCATGACCTGAGCCGAAACCAAGTGATGGACACTGAACCAACTGAGCCACCCAGGTGCCCTGCTAATTTTATTTTTGTATATTTTTTGGAGATTTAGACCCAAACAATCCTGGTTAAGAACATTAGCTCTGTAACCTAACAAACCCAGGTTTCAATCCAGGTCCTGAAATCTAGTTCCTAACACATATGTCCTTGGGGAAATTATTTGCCCTACTAAAGCTCAGTTTTCCTATCTATAGAATATTGGCAAAAAATTATCAGCTTTAACAGTATTAGATACAATGTCTTGCACATGATAAAGCTCAGGAAATGATACTTTCATTGATCAATTATTCCTATCTTATTATGAACATGTGATTATTTTGTGTAAGTCGACAAAATCATAATAAAAAGTGTTCTGTTAGACATTTCATCCAGTGAGTTGTCAGATAACCTATTGTATTACTTTTCTTGCTCCTGATTCTCTTTTATAATTATATCAGAATTACTACAACTTAAAAGGAAAGCAATTTAACATATACATTAGTGGCAATATATGACAAGCATACCAATGTATTGGAGGAGTGCTACATTCTCCCTTTATGTTCAAAATCCACATATGATTTGAGAAATAGACACCCAAATTCCTCCTTAGATAAGTCATCTTTCTTGGATGTCTCTAAACTCCTCTTTCCAACTACACTAACAAGAGCCAAAAGAGGTTAATCTCTCTAGTGTTGTAGCCCTAGATTTAAAAACACATTGCCTGAAGCTGTAATGGATCATCTCTGTCCCAGAGACCTAGATCCAGATAACTCTTAGAAAGACCAACTGATGCCCAGTGGTTCACACTGCAGGGCTCTCAAATGTCTTATCCTTCCTGAAGATCACAACTGATCATATAATAATCAGTGAACAGAGATTGATCGAATTTTAAATTAGCTAATTTTAAATTAGCATCATATCGTGATGCGTTTGATCTTATTTAATTTTTTTTTTTTTTTTGGCTTTGGTTTGTCTTTGATCTTTCCTTTTCAGAGAAAAGCACAGCCAACTTAACCCAGTCTATTTGTACAATATATACTAAATAATTATTCTTTATGCTTCTTTTTTAAAAAAATAAAGGCAATATGAGTATTTTGAAAACTGTTATAGCTTACTATACTTTCCTTTTTCTTTGTGCAAGAAAAAGTCATGTTATTATATACAGGACATCTTTCATGGGCATATTTCATAGTCACCTGAACATAGCACTGTGTTGTTGAAGGTGCTGATGGGCAGTGAAGACAGTATTCTATATGCCAAATTTACCTTCTCATCTCTTAGAGACCTAAGACGATACACTTTACTAAATTCAAATGTCAGAGGTCTATTCTGCATCCCAGCACGACGGCTCAGCGGTACGCAATTGCACACTTAAGCAGAAATATCTGTCTGGTCAGATTAATGGTCAGATTAATGGTATCTGTTTACTTTAAATAAATCTATCTTGAGGCAATGTCTCAAGTTGTTTGCCTAGTTAATACACAAGACTCCCTGGAGGGCCCTTGGATAAGCATAAAAGAAATAAAGGATTTTTAAAAAGTAATTATGTCTAGTCAATAATAATTAGTCAATGAGAAGATTGATTGGACGAAGGAAAAATCATGTCTTGAACTTTTTTTGAAACTTCAAACATTAATATTAGATGATTTTCTACTACTTGTTTTCAGCTCATAAGCTTTTGGGATGCTTAGCAATGTTTTCAGATATGATGTTTTGATACGTGATAAAATATTTCCTAGTAGGTAGTTTGTAGAAGATAACAGGAAATAGCTCTGTTGACCCTTATTTAACTCTCCAGTGCCCATTTGAATTCATGTTTAGGAATTCACCACCGAATTCACTTCTGTAATTTCCTGATCAACTCAGGAATGTAATTTCACCTCCTTTTGGAAAGGTCACTACTTGGTCTTGAAATGATAAATATAATTCTCTATTTGGTTCTTTTCTTATTTTCCTTCTCTGAAGGTTTGGCACAATTGAACATCTTCACCTATAAATCTTCTGCCTATTGAGTTTTTGGCTCTGAGCTGTCAGCACACAGTCTGACATGGGGCTTGAACTCACGGACTGTGAGATCATGACCTGAGCCGAAGTCGGATGCTTAACTGACTGAGCCACCCAGGAGGCCCTGTTTTTTGTTTTTGTTTTTTTTTTTTTTTTTTTAGAAGGAAGAGGAGAAGAAGAAGAAGAGTGGAGAAGGAGGAAGTCAGGAGGGGGAAGATGGGGTAGAAGAAGAAGAAGGGAGGATTAGAGAGGGGAAAAATAGCTAAAACAGATAATCACATTTTATATGCTAATTGTTTACATATAATCCTATTTCATCATCACATCAGCTCTATGCTTCTAATGATTTATTAGTTTGCAAGGCCCGCCATAACAAAGTACCACAGACTAGGTGGCTTAAACAACAGAAATTTATTTCCTTACAGTTCTGGAGACTAGAAGTCTAAGATCAAGGTGCTGGCAGGGTTGGTTTCTTCTAAGGGCCTCTCTCCTTATTTTGTAGATGGCTGTCTTCTTCCTGTGTCTTCACTTGGTCTTCTGTGTCTGCCTCTTAACCTCTTCTTATAAGGACACAAGTCATATTGGGTTATGGCCCAACTCATATAAGCTAATAAAAGCCTTTTTTTAAGATCCTCATTTTACCTTAATTACCTCTTGAAAAGCCCTATCTCCAAGTACAGACACATTCTGATGTCCTTGAGGTTAGGATGTTAACACATGAATTTTGGAGGGGACACAATTCAGATAACAACAGAAGAATGCATAGGACATAGCTGAGGCTCAGTGTGTTTAAGGGTGAGTCATACCCATGAAGTGAAGTGGTCATTTTAGAAATGTTCTCCTTATGAAGTCAATATCACTGCCTACCACATTCTGCTTTCCACCTGAGTCTTATTCTTATTTTGGTCATTAATTTCTGAATGACTTTGAGAAAATTCCTAAACATTTTTTTTTTTTTGGCTCTTATTCATTGTGCAAAATAAGAAAGCCAAGTTATATGGTGTTTAAGGAAACTTGGAACTTTAACATTCTTTGATAAAATGTCAGTTGGTTTTTTGCATAAGTCCCAATTTCCAAACAACATTGTAGAATCCTTTTGGGGTGAAACCAAATGCCACATTTTCACTCTAGCAATAATTATAACAGTACTGAGTTTATGATTAATTATTCAAATTAGAGCTTTCTAGTTCTCTATTATAATGGGGAAATAAAAGGTTTTCACTTTAAAATATACATTGTATGCTGATTTTGTAAAAGCATCTAATGATTTCAGTCTAAATTAGCAATGGAGCAGCAGTTACAAAGGTAGAAAATTAGGAAAAATTATTGTGATCTGAAGAATTTTCCTGTGATTACAAGCATCCAAACACTTTCAATTCTTCATTGGCTATAATATGCAACTCTTTTTTCCTTTTTTTATAAATGATTCTACACATTCAAAAGTGGACAACATACTGCAAGCATGGCACAGAGGGCCTACAGCTGATTTATTAAAGGTATTCAGTTTCCAGGTTATGGAATATAATTATCCCAGTTAGCACATGCCCAATTTAAATTTCACCGTCATGTCATCTGTGATTTCTCGAAGTTGGAAAAATTTAAACATTCATTGTATTGTTGTAATGCCGTGCATATGTTATTAGCTTCTTGAATTTCATTTATTTTAAAATAATAATTCATTTCCTTGAAGACATTTCTTTCAAAGTTTTCTTTAGGTTAATATCATTAATACATATCCAAATATTTTCCACTTTCATATTTCGCACTTGGAATTTACATTGATACTAGATATAATATCAAATCAGTGACCTGTTATATGGTTTTATATGGTCTATTTCCTAATTAGTAAAAAATTTAAGTTTTCATTAACATTGTAGTGGAAAACAAAAATGTATTCAGGAACAAAAATGTGTTAGAATTTTAGGCTTTTAACTTAAAAAAAATGCATTCTGGGGCGCCTGGGTGGCGCAGTTGGTTAAGCGTCCGACTTCAGCTCAGGTCACGATCTCACGGTCCGTGAGTTCCAGCCCCGCGTTGGGCTCTGGGCTGATGGCTCAGAGCCTGGAGCCTGCTACAGATTCTGTGTCTCCCTCTCTCTCTGCCCCTCCCCCATTCATGCTCTGTCTCTCTCTGTCTCAAAAATAAATAAACGTTAAAAAAAATTTTTTTTAAAAATGCATTCTATGGTCTGAATGTGTCCCTCCATTTCTTATGTTGAAATCCTAACGGTTTTAGGAGGTTTAGGAGGTGGGAAATTTGGGAGGTGCTTCAACCACGACAGTAGGCCCTCATGAATGGGGTTATACTCTTATCAAAGATGCACCAGAGAGATCTCTCATCTCTTCCACCATGTAAGGACACAGGAAAAGATGCTGGCACCACACCAAAAAAAGGATCCTCACCTGAAGGTCACCATGTTGGTGCCCGATCTTGGACCTTCCAGCCTTCAGAACTGTAAGCAGCGTATCTCCGTTTTTAAGTTATCTTGTCTGGTATTTTGTTATAGTAGCCCAAATACTAACCACAGCCCTCTTACCATCAGTATACTCTTCAAAACCATTACATGAACCTCAACTGTTTTGCATTACTATGCCTGTAATAACACTGAACAGAAATGACCTTTTTGTTAATACTGTATAAACTAGATAGACACAGTTTATTTACCTGCACGAGTATGAGGCTGTTTAAACTGATTGCATAATCATTTTATGATTCCAAAAAGGAATATATTATTCTTAACCTTGACCTATAGTGTAAAGATCTTTTATATCACAAAGGTGCAAATCCTTTTTAAGGAACTCCTCTATGATGTGTCTCCAGAAGCTGTCACTCACCCTTGTAAGGAAAATGAGTGTAAAGTTAACTATATTATGCAATTATGAGAACACATAAGTGAAAGTGTGAATCTACCAAAATTTGTGTTCTTACTTTTATAAAGCTGAATATCATTTTTGATAAGGCACTAGTGTGTCTAATACTTTGATTATGTTTCATTGTTTAAAGCATATTCTATGCAAACTGCATGACTGCTTCATAGATATTTCATAGTTTAAGAAATGATAAATATATTAAAATATACTTGAGGACAGATATTTTGCTGTATCAATTTTAAAACATATTTATAAGTTTCAAAATATTGGCCTCTAATTTTTATATGTATGCTCATACCAAAATGAACATTAAACATTGCCAGCACTTTTTCTTGCCTAAAATATACTTGATTTTTGTTTTAGCTTGATTCTTAAGATTTTAAAATATGAGAATCACACTTCTTTGCCCAGATGACATAATAATGCATATGAAACTACTGTGCATGACAATCAAGAAATTGAAATTTCTGAAATTCAAAAATATCTCCATTTTCTCTTGGTATTTATTTCTGCTTGACCTCTGATTTGCTTCTTGAATACCTGATGTAACACGATACCTAACAATCTCAGATATAACAAGCCTCTCATATGACAGGAATATTTTAATAACATCAGTGTGACAGTGCTTGATACTAAATACTTTTTTTTTAAATTACTTACAGATGGGGTTTTCACCAGCACCTGTTTTCTCTTTTATTGTTATTGCTATTCTTGTTGTTTGTTGTTTGGTTTGAAAGGTATCTTAAAATTCTTTCTTATACTACACTAAAATCACTCTCATTATTTCTATTCCTTCTTTTTCTTTATACTGAATAAAGAGCAAATTTAATTCTCTTCAAAGTACCTCCAAATAGCTATTATTAAATTATGAAATACTTATCCTAGAGAAGAATCATTTCCAGCTTTTTCAACAATTCATTCCCTCACTCCTCCCAAAGTATGTTAGAATACTTTTGTTCAGTATCAGTCTGAGATATTGTTATATATTCCTTACAGTGCGGTACTTGGAAATGGCAGGGCTATCTCAGAAATGTATAAAAATAAGGAATAACTTTTCTTGTACTACTAGGAATTAAAACTTTTTTAAAAAGGTAGCACCAGTATTTTGGGTTTTCATTCGTTTATCTTTAACTAAAACTGCTTTGTGTGTTTGGTTTGTTAGTTGATTACCTCTACAGTTTGTTGAAAACTTGAAGAGTTTATTTTGAGGGAACTGAATATGAAACTTTATTTGTATCCCTCTTGAATTTTATACCCTGTAACCAACCTATCTTTCTAGCTCCTGAAAATACTTTCAAAATCTCTAATTGTAATGTATTATCTCTTCAAGTTTCATAGCACTATGACAATAATTGTGAATATTAATAAATACTATAGTTCACTTTTCTTCCAGGCTTATGCTAGGATTACTCTCTCTGCATTCTGGAAGATAAGTGCATTTCTATGATTTGCTTTGTCCCGTAGAATGTAGTCAACGTGTTCTGTGTTACTTCTGAAGAAAACAAAAAACAAAAAACAAGAAACACTTATTTTTCTGTCACTGTGATTAGCAACATTAAATATGATGGCTATTCCATCAACCTGGGAGCGGGAATGACACAAAACAGACTCCCCCTAAACCTTAGATTAATGTAATGTGAAATAACAATAAATAATTCCTTCTTGCTTTAAGTCACAGAGATTATGTGAGTGTGAGTGAGTGTGTGTGTGTGTGTGTGTGTGTGTGTGTGTGTTTGTGGCTGTGCATCTGTGTGTAAGAAAGAGTGTATGTGGTGTGTTTTTGTTGTTGTTATGTCAGGATAGTCAGGTTTCCTAACAAAATGTCAGTGGCTTTGATGTAACAAAATGTAATTTATTGCTCTTACAACATGTCCAATGTGGGTTTTCAGGGCAGCTCTTTTCAGAGACCAGACTGATGGTGGCCTATCTTCTATCATCTCATGGAGGGGAAAGTGAGTGTGAGGGAAGCCTCTCCTACTGTTAGACTCTTAGCATAATTCGTTGCCCATAAATGATACAAATACTTTTCATATTTCATTGGCCAAAAAGATATCATACACCTACATCTAACTTCAAATTGGTGGGGTGTGTTTCAATTATCTGTTAGCAATTCAGAATGACAACCAAGTTCTTTTAGAACCCCCTCTACTTAACAGTAAAGAAGTTTAGAACTATATTTCCTGGAATCCTCCTTTAGAAAGAAAGGGAGAAGCAGAAGACATTATTCCCTGGAAGCGGAAGCACACAAGTGAGCATATATGAGATTCATAGCTGCTTTTTGGTGAGAATTAAGAACAACCACTCGACTTCTGCCAACTGACGTAAGTGGTGGGAGATTTCCTAGAAAATTTCCTTTTCTTTTAAAAAGGCTACAATTTTCAGCTAGCTTTTGACAAATACCTTCTTCAACATGTCGTGTCAGGGGTTCAGCTCTGCTTCTCTACCCTTATGTGGCAGCTTCTCTGCCTTTTCACCAAAACTTCCCTGTGTTTTGCTTCCTTATTTCCTCCATTCAAAATAAACTTTAATTTCTATATTAATTTATATTCAAAATAGTTAGAAGGTAGAAAGGGCTCCAGATGGCAGCATGCACGGACACTGAGTTTACCTCTCTCGTGCACGGTTGGTGGGATTGTAAATAAGTATACAACTGCTTTGGAAAACAGTATGGAGTTTCCTCAAAACATTAAAAATAGAATGACCATATGATTCAGCAATACCACTTCTGAGTGTTTATCCAAAAAAAAAAAGGAAAGAAAACAACTCAAAAAGATATATTCACCCCTGTTTGTCATAGCATTATCACAGCCAAGATATGGAAGCAATGTAAGTGTGCATTTGTTTTATATAGATAGATACAGATAGATATAGATATAGATATAGATATAGATATAGATATAGATATAGATACAGATATCGATGATATAGATATATATTGCTCAGCAATAAAAAAGAATGAAATGTTGCCATTTGTGACAATAATATGGATAGACAGAGAGGGTATTATACTAAGCAAACTAAGTCAAATAGAAAAACACAACTCCCATACAATTTTATTTATATGTGGAGTCTAAAAAGCAAAACAAACAAAACAAAACTGAAACAGACTCATAGATATAAAGAACAAACTGATGAGTGCTAGAGGAAAGGGGAGTGCATTAAAAGAAATAAGACACAGATTTGTAATGTACCACATAGGAAATATAGGCAATACTATTATAAAAACTTTGTATGATAGATGGTAACTCGACTTATCATGGTGATTATTTTCTAACATAAATAAATATCAAATCACTATGTTGTACACCTGAAAAAATATAATACTCTATGTCAATGATACTTAATCCAAAAATAATTGTTTAAAAATGCTAAAAATTAAATAAAATTTTTAAAAAAGAAGAGCATATTTAAAAGAAAAAGAATTCTTAGAAAGATTCTGATTCCCTGACAAAACACAGACATATAGTAGAATATGCAAACTTACTAGGTTCTCATACGAAAGACAACCGGAATTTATGAACAGCTCTAATTGCTACCATGTATACTATGTTGCCCCTATAAACCATATTATTTTATTTCAAAACCTAACACCAAAATTATTTTTGGCAAGGGTCAAGATCATTCAATGGGGAAAGTACAGTTGTGTCCGGAAATGATACTGGTAAAACTAGATACAGACATGTACAAAAATGAACTTGAACACTAACCTCACACCAAATATAAAAATTAACTCAAAGGGATTAAAGACCTAAATGTAAGACCTAAAACTATAAAACTCTTAGAAGAAAACATGGAACAAAACCTTCATGACATCGGATTTGGCAATGATTTCTAGGATATGACACAAAAGATATAGGAAACAGATACAGGTTACAGGAAAAATAAAAATTTCAGCAAATTGAACTCCATGAAAAAAATTTTTAATTGAATATCAAAAGACAATAGGAATAGAGTAAAAAGCTAACCCACAGAATGGGAAAAAATATTTGCAAATGATATACCTGATAAGGGATTATTAATAACCAGGATATTCAGTGAACTCCTAAAACTCAACAACAATAAAACAAACAACTTAGTTCAAAGATAGCCAAAAGACTTACAGAGATATTGCTACAAAGACGTTGTACAAAGACAATAAACACATAAAAAATGCTCAACATCACTAATTATAAGTAAATGCGATTAGAAACTAGAATGAACTACCACTTTCACCCATTGGGATGGCTGCCATCAAAAACAAACAAAGCAAAAAACAGAAAATAGTGTGTTGCTGAGAAATTAGAGCCCTTGTTGCCTGTTGGTGGCAATGTAACATAATTCATCTGCTATGGAAAACAATATGATGGCTCTATTTCTAAAAATAGGAATACAAGATGGTGCAGCTGTTCCACTTCTGGGTATACACCCCAACTAACTGAGAGCAGAGTCTCAAAGATCCATTTGTACGCTCATGTCCATGGTAGCATTATTCACAATACCTAATGGAAGCAACCCAACCATCCATCAACAGATGAATGGATAAACAAAATGTAGTATTTTCATACAATGGCATATTATTTAGACTTATACACAATTTTGAAAACATGTGCCAGTGGGCTATGTGTTTGCTTTCTTCCAAAATTCATTTGCTGAAACCTTAATCCCAACGTGATGGTATTTGGAAGTGGGACCTTCAGGAGGTAATTAGGTCATGAGGATAGAGATTTCATGAATGGTATTAGATATTTGGTAAGAAAAGTTCACTAGCTCTTTTTCCATTATGCGAGGATACAGCAAGAATATAGTCGTCTGTCAACTAGAAAGAGGCGCTTACCAAGAACCCAAGTGTGCTGGTACTCTGATCTTAAATCTACGGCCTCCAGAAGTGTGAGAAATAAATGCTTGCTGTTTATGTCACCCAATCTATGGTAACTTGTTACAGCAGGCCAAGCTGACTAGGAAATTGGTACTGACGAGTTGGCTGCTGCTATAAGAACCTAAAAGTGTGGAAGTGACTTTGGAATTCAATAATGGGTACAGACTGTTGTGACAGGACGTTACACAGTGATTGTGGTGAGAACTCTGAAGGGAAAGAGGAAAGCTATGGAGAAAGCTTCCAGCTTCTCAGACAATACATAATCATGTATAAACAGGGTAGGGATAAGCATAGTAAAAGCCATTTTGATGAGGTCTCAGATGGAGTGAAGAACAAGTTCTTGGACAAAGGAGAAAAGGCAATTGTTGTTATAAAGTGGCAAAAACTTGGCTGAATTGTGTTTGTAATCAAGTCTTTTGTAAAAAGTAGAACTTGCAAGTGATGGAATTGAATATTTACACGTATATTAGATCTTACGACCCTGGCTAGAATTAGGAATTCAATAAATACATTTAGTTTGATAATACTGTTTCTTGGGTTTAGGATATATGTAAAAATACATTTTATGACAGTAATAGTACAAAAGAGAAAAGGAGGGAAGAACTTTTATACTGTTTTAAGGTTTTTGCCATGTCTGGCATTGGTAACTGTTATAATTTAAGGTAGACCCTTAATGCAAGTTGTAAATTCTAGAGTAACCATTAAAAGGCTTTTTTTAAAAAAAGACTTTATCAGTTAAAGACATAAATCCATTGGGAAGCACACTATGTTCATCAATTAGAAGTCTTGATATTACTAAGATGAAAATTTCTCCCAAATTGATCTACAGACTTAATCAATTCCAAACAAAATCCCAGCAACTTTTTAATTCACCAGCTGATGCTAAAATATATATGGCAATGGAAAGCTGAGAAAGCATCAAAGACACATTTGATGAAGAACAAAGCTGAATGATATACAGCACCAAATATCAAGACTTATTTTAAGGCAAATTAAACAGCAAGATATTGGTTTAGAGTGAGGCAAATAGACCAATACAAGAAATAGAGCCCAGAAACAGACCCATGCATATCAGATCACCAGAATTATAATAAAGATATTACTACAGCACAAGAAGGAAAGGATGATTTTTTAATAAGCTAACCACAACAGTTGTTTCTTCATACAAAAAAAAAAAAAAAAACCTGACTTCATCTAATACCGTACCAAAAAAATAAATTTATATGGGTTATAAAATTAATTTGGAGTAAGACAATTATGTGTGTAGAAGATAGATGGAATTTTTCCCTAACACTGGGCTAGGTAAAGGTTTTATAAATAGGCTAGAAAAACATAAAAAAACATTAATCGTAAAGAATTTGGCCAATAAATTGTACTTGGTTAAAATGAAATTTCTGTTCCTCGAAGACACTATTAAGAAACTGAGAATGCAAGGCAACAAATGGAGGAATATATTTTCCAATCGTTTGTGAGAGAAAGGACTCATACCCATCCACATATCCTAATATATATAAACTCCTGTCAACCAATAAAACATCAACAGCCTAGTTTTTTAAATGGACCAAAGGCTTCCAGAGGCACTTAGCAAAGGAGGCTATCTGAATTAACAATAGGCATATGAAATGGTATTCAATATCATCAGTCATCAGTAGACATAGAGATGCTTATTTTAAATGTACGTGTTATTTACATACTACTTAGTTACATAATCTTTTCATTTTTTTGAGAGAAAGAGAGAGAGCGCATGCGCATGCAAGAGCAAGTGGGAGAGGGGCAGCGAGAAAGGGAGAGAGAGAATCCCAAACAGGCTCCATACCCAGCATGGAGCCCAATGCAGGGCTCGTTTCCACTACTGTGACATCATGATCCGAGCCAAAATCAAGAGTTGGACACTTAACTCACTGAGCCAATCAGGCACCCCTAATCGGTTAATTTGTAAAGCACGATATAAAATTTAAAAATTCAATAAGAATAAAAGTATCTAAAATAAACTAATAAATTTTATTTCTATCTCTTTAAATATATTATAACTTACACATTTTAAAATTTTGTGATTATATACTTAAATTCTTACAACTATTTGAAGCAGGAATGAATTATTCCTCTAAAATTATGGCCTAACTCTTAAAGTGATAGCACATATATTGGTTAGGAGCCGACTATCTGAAAAGTTTAGGACAAAACTATTTTCATTAGGATGAATTGGCAAACATTGTTTTGTTTTCAGGTATCTTTGGAACATATTTTGAATCATGAGCAATCTTACAATTAAAATTGAACAAAAGGAGGCAATCTTGGGTTTTTGCTTAAAAACATATTCGCATTACAAAAGAAAAGATATTACAAATATTAAAACTGTACTTATGTCTAGGATTTCTTAGTATTTTTGAAACAAGAAAAACACCTACAACAACATCAGAATATCTTTAATTTTAACAACGATGAAATATACATGAGGGAAGTATCAAGAGTACACGTAAAAAGGAGTGTTTTATGTTGAAAAATTTAAAACAATTTTAAAATCAACTAAAAGACAGCCTCTGCTTGGCAGTTTTAAACAATGTCATTGATAGAACACCACTCCCCTACATGGTACCAGACCACTTACACCACCCTTCTCTTGGGAGCCACTGCTGAGTCCAACTCATTTTGCATGGAAGATTGGGATAATGAATATATGATAAGTCTACATGAGTTAAACTATCAGATCTAAAATAAGTTATTTGTTTTATTCATATGCAAGAATGAAATGATTCCTTTGAACAGCCTACTGTAACTCTAAATTGATTATTTTTCTTTAGCCAAAATCATATGCATCATAAATATACAGACTTTCCAACTTCAATCATCAAAATCCATGAGTGCAACAGCTGAGTAACTAAAAATTCAATTTAGAATTATTTCATAGTGGTTTGTTAGCCTGCTTGTTTACTCTTCACTGGAAACATTTTTAACTGTTTGAGATGTCATGAGAATGACTGCTGAACACATGGTGGTTTAAAATGAATTTATATTCTTTTATGTTTAAAATATTTTTGAGCTTAAAGTCCATCCACCCCATTAGAAGGAAAAATTAAACTTGAAAGAGTTAAGAAAATATAATTCATCAATCATATATGCATATGCATTAATCTGACAAATTCATAATCTTACTCAGTCTTCTGAAACTTTAATAATGAAAACTGCTAAAACTTTGAATGCACAAATTGCAAATTGTGTGTGTGTGTGTGTTGTATGCTGAAAGAGATGACTTGGAGGCTTGATATTGCAAAGAAGTTTAGTCATCTATTAGAAATGTATTTAGCAATAAGACTCAGTTGTTAATAAATATTTTAAAATATTAAATTCTATGTATACATCATTAATATCAACTGTTAGGTTATTTGTAATCCTTGTTGATACTTTGCCTAATGTAAAATGCATTTTATATGAGGTCAATATGTAAACCCATAAGGAATTTATGTAACTGATTCAAAAACTACTCAGGCTTCACCTTTGAAAAATACTATTTTGCTGCCAAGGAATATAGTAAACTGCAATATTATTGAAGTATAAGGGTAATCAATTCATTAGACAATTTCATAATAAGTCATTTTTTTCTTAGCAACATTTTAAAATAAGAATTTTCATGTTTAATTCAATTGAGGAATCATTATATTTGCTTCATGAGGGCAATAGTTAAGGTAAATGAATAATTTCTTTGTAAATATTATGATGATGGTTTCAAATGATTTTATATTACTTCACTCTGTACCTCTAATGTTGTCTTTTTATTTTTTGCCTTTTTAATTGTTTGTTTTGTTCACTGCAGTAAATGTCAACAATGTATTACTTAAAATAATTAAGATGGAAAGAATATATTTCCTACCAGTGGAAATGCCAGGATTATCATGCACTATAATTCATTTTCAGATGCTGAAAGATACAATTATACTGCAAATAAGCTGAATATCTCCATCAGATAAAAGTTCCCCAGTTGAATTCACAGGAATGATTACAGAATGTTGATATCTAATTCCGATCTTGAAATTAAGTAGGTAAAAAAATATCAGCCCAGAAATTTCAGGTGGAGGACAGAGAAACATTTACACCCAAGAGCCCTGAAGAATGAACCACAAGAAACAACTTTCACAAGCCCCTGACACAAATCTAAAAGCACTGAAAGTCAAAGGCAGGGCTGGTGATGAGGCAAACCAAGGCTATCAAGTTCAAAGAACTGGAAATGAAAAGTCTATTGCCAGTTTAGTTAATCTGCTGAAACACACTAATCATTATATGAGAGATACTAGTTTAATTAAGAGTAAGTCTGTGCATTTATTCCTGGAATTTACTTCAGAGGTTCATATCTGAATATGAAAATCTAAGGTTGGTGGAAGGATGAAAAATGTCAGCCACTCAGTGATGGATCCAAGGATCCCCTACAACAGGACAAGACAGAAAAGAGAATGTTGATTCCAAATCCACTTAATTTTATCTGTTTATATGTTATTTTTCTAAATCCAATGTTTCTGTTTTTTAAACCCCTACTTTTAAATATATAATTGATATTTTTTTCAGACAAGTTTGACTCTATTTTGTCTTTCTAGTCTCTTTCAGGTAACTTTCATTTTTTCTTCTGATCAATCCTTCCTCTGTCTCTGGAGGTGTTTCAACTACAAGCAATGTCTGTTGGAGACATCTCTGAGGAAACTGATGAATCACAGGAATAGTTGGCTTCTCAGGTGCCCCAAACTCTGAAATTCTATGAAATACAGATTATATATGTCTACAATATTGCTTTCCTGGGGAGAAGTGTTTATTAGTAAAAATAGATGTAAGTATTTACTTTAGGTAAATTAAAGGGCTGAGAATAGCATGTAACCAAAGGAATGAGGTTCTTGGTGAGTGATAAAATCATGTTCCCTTTGAATAGAAATCTGATCATCTGTGAATAATATGCTACAATATTTACAGAATAAATCTCAGGGAGTAGAAACTAATAATATACTTGCAGTGTTCCAGTACTTAGAAAACCAGGACGAAACCAAGCCTACCGTTTCACCATCAAATAAATTTATATTTCCCTACAAAGTCTTTCTGACCAATAAATAGCAAATAAAGGTCTCCACATAGAAAATGACTCTTGAAGGTGGTCACTATGTCTATGGCCAATTGTCAAGATGCAAGTCAAAAGGTATTTGTGGGCCAATTTAGTAAATTTTTATCAATAATTTAAAAACTCATAGGATGAGAGGATGGAATAAAACAGAATAAAAGAACTGAATCACATATAATTAGGGTAAATACTGCTTTGTGAAACAAATTTCATATTTGTGTATGTGTATTGCAGATACACACACACGCGTGCACACACACACACACAGCATCACATTATAAATGGCATTCTTATTGTGAGTCATAGTCTCAAAATTTGAAAGCATTTGTGTTAATCTATGTATAATTGCTTTGACAGTAATGTGGTTCAACAGATATTAAATCAATTTAAGAACTATTTTAATGGCAATATTTATGATGTATTGACATAGAGCAAGATGGCAAAGGAAAGTCAACCAGGTAGGCGTTGTAGTTATATAAGCGCAAAAAATACATCATAAATTAAACAAAAGTTAATTTAATGAGAGAAGAAGCACTTTTAAAACTAGAGGAAGGAAGAATAAAATGAAGTAAACCATTTAGCAAACTCAGAATTGGAAATGGGATGATGGTATTAAAGATAATAAAGACATTTATAAGTGTTGCTATTGTAATGAAAAAACAAATTCTCAAAATGTGTTTTTGTAAACCTAACAGAATCACATAAGATGTTGACAACTAAAATGCAAAGTCTGGGGCTTCCTGACAAAGTATTTATTCCAAATCTCTACAGATGCAGCCCAGGAATATATATTTTTAACAGACACCTCAGATGATCCTTATGCACACCAAAATTTAAGAACAGCTTCTTAGCATTCTAACATAAAAATATCTCCTTTTACCAACTCTTTGAAAATTTACACTGAGACAATGGTTTAACTGTGAGCCCCCTCCTAATTTTCTTACAAAGCCCATTATGTCTTTAGCATTGCAAGAGAAAATATAAAATGGTATGAAATGCATTCTGATGAAATTCTGAAGATTAGAATAAGAGTACATTAATATCAAATGTATCCAGTATTGGAATTTTTATGAGTACATAGGACAACATTATGTTCCTGAATTCTAATGCCACAGAGTAAGAATAGGATATAGTAGAAAATTAATTCCAGCAATTGTCAATCTCATACTTTTTCTAAAGGACACACTTTGATGTTTACTTATTGGGATGCAAGAAGAACTATGGAAGCATTGAGAGCCACTTGGTATTTCAAAAGAGAATTAAACATCATCTAGTTAAAAGTTCCGGTTGATTATTTGTAGGCAATGCACTGCAATTAGCATTTAAATAATTCAATGTTAGAAACCATTTTCTCTGAGATTAACAATGATTCATTCCTACATGCTGTGTTTTTAATCAAAGAGGTGAAAGGTATAGAGCATGGGACAGGAACAAAGATGTCTAGTTACAAACTCACTCTTGCAATTTGCTAGTAATGTGCTTGCCTGCATGTTTAAAAGGAACTCAAATGTGGTGTGCTGCCTATTCAGACCTTAATGAGAATGTAAAGGAAGGATTATTGGTTTCGCCAGCAGATGATGTTTCTTTAGAAATATTGCCTGAACCTTACTCTATTATTCCCCGACTTCCAAAAAAATCTGTACAATAATGTACATCAGTAATGATATTGTCATCGCCATTTAGGAAACATGTGGAGACCTGCAAAGTCATTATTAATTATAGTCACATGAATCAAAGCAGAAACACTCAAATTCATCACTGTATTTCTTAATTAGCTGAAAAATCAGTCCCATTTTGTCAGATTTTCCTGAAAATAACCCTATTATTTTTTTGATTAAGGATCAATTACTTTTTTTTTTCAAAATGGACACTGATCAGAAGAATCATAATATACTTTTCAACACAAACTACTCAATTCGTTCCAGTCCGAATTGTCTCATCCAAAAGAACACGGCAAGTGCTACAATAGCAAGTAGTTTTTCCCCCTACTCTGTCTCTATTAAAATGGTCTGATTGCCCCTTGTCCATTTCTAAATGATAGATAATATCCTCTCCTTTTTTGCTTTTCTTGTCTATTATGTCCTTTATAGAAAACCTAAAATGAGGCATTTCCTGCAAGCCTGCAGAGAGAGAAGCCTGAATAGGAAGCTGAAAGGGAGTATAGAGACCAGGATAAAAGGCAGTTATTAAATTTGTGAACTCTATCAGAAGACAAGAAAATAAACTGTACCACTGGCTGGAAGGGTAGTGAAGTATGACATTTCATTTTTATGCTGGTCTCAGCATGATAGAAGTAACACATTGAAGAACACTGCAAAAAAGCAGTTAGTGCATTCATTGAATGCCAGCATGGGTCCTCTGCTGTTCTTTGGTTGATCCTTTTCTGTGTCTTTGTGGAACAGTAGTTCAGAGATTCATATATATGAGATCAGACCCACCATCAACCCTTTGTGAATTTTTACGATGAGAGGCCCGAAGCACATTCTATGTAACTCCATGAGATCCAGACCCAGGTGTGCTTTATACCCTCCCACATTTTCTCCTTCAATGTCTGAATGAAGTCTCAGTCTCTCTCTCTCTCTCTCTCCCTCTCCCTCCACCCTCTCTCTCACCCACACAGCCTAATATAATAGAATAGGGGGTGTATATAATGTTCTTATGTTAAGAATTCTTAGACATTTAATGGATATTTAATTTTTACTTTAGTTCATAAAAATAGTATTAAAACTGAATATTTCTCATTCTTTCTAGTTCTTTTAGATATCACATAAACAGATATTAGGCAAATAAGCAAGTGTGATATCTCTTTTACTTACATTTTTATAACTTATTATAAAAAGTGTTCGATGGGCTCTGCTAAATGGTGAACACAATACAATTATATGTTAGTTTTAGATACACACTATTCAACAGCTCTATACATTATGCTGTGCTTACGTCAAGTGTAGCTACCATCTGTCACCATACAACACTATTATAATACCACTGTCTATAGTCCCTATACAGTACCTTTGATCTCTGTGACTTTCTCATTCCATAACTGGAAACCTGAACCTCCTACTCCCCTTCATCCATTTTGCCCACCCCCATCCCCTCGCCTCTGACAACCACCAGTCTGTTTATTGTCTTTGTGGTTCTGTTTCTGAGCTTTGTGTGTTTGTTTTTTCAGATTCTACATATAAGTAAAATCATACAGGATTTGTCTTTCTTTGCCTCACTCATTTCATTTAGCATAACATCCTCTAGCTCCATCCATGTTGTCACAAATGGTAAGATTTCATTCTTTTATATGGCTGAATAATATTCCATATATATTCCATATATGGAATATTCCATATATATTCCA
>NW_026057582.1:67874757-67928087 GCF_023721935.1 Panthera uncia
AATATTCCATATATATTCCATATATATTCCATATATGGAATATTCCACATATATTCCATATATGGAATATTCCATATATATTTGAGATATATATATATATATATACATATATATATATATATATCTCTCACCTCTTCTTTATCCATTCAGATATCAATGGACACTTGGTTGCTTCCATATCTTGGCTATTTTATTTTATTTTATTTTAATTTTTTTTAACATTTATTTATTTTTGAGACAGAGAGAAACAGAGCATGAATGGGGGAGGGTCAGAGAGAGGGAGACACAGAATCTGAAACAGGCTCCAGGCTCTGAGCTGTCAGCACAGAGCCCGACGCGGGGCTCAAACTCACGGACCGCGAGATCATGACCTGAGCCGAAGTCGGCCGCCTAACCGACTGAGCCACCCAGGCGCCCCTATCTTGGCTATTTTAAATAATGCTATAATCAAAAGGACAGTACAATAAACCCCAGTACTCTTCTCCAACATCCATTATTATATGGTCATAGTTATTTCATCTTTATATCTTTCTTCCTCTCCAACCCCTGCACACACACACTTGCTGAGTAATTTTAAAGCAAATCTTAGAAATGACATCATTCATAAATAATTTGATACCTGTTGCTAATTTAAGACACTTTTAAAAACAGTACCACGATAACAGTATCACACCTAAATTTTTAACAATAATGTTTTTAACAGCATCAAATATCCTGTCAAGTTCACATAGCCTTGATTTTCTTAGGAATGCAATATAAAAGTTTTTTAAACTCATAGATCAAACATGTCTCAAATGTTGCATGCATTTTAAATCTCTTCCATAACAGATTTGCTTCTTTTTTATCCTTTTGTCTTATAGAATACTCCATATTCACATGTTCCTGATTGTATACCTGTGGCGTCACTTAACATTTTCTTCTATCTGGTTTTTGTAAACTATTTATCTAGAAACTAGATCATAGTTTGTTTTTTTTTTTTGGCAAAAACACTCCATAGATGTTTTTATGGGCTTCATTTTACAATAGTATAGCTAGTGGAAGCCTCTTTACATTGGCAGCTGTCTCCTCAGGGCACAATACTAGCAATGTTTAATAACTTCCTTTGTTTCTAGTTTCTAGAACAAGAAGTTCCAGTTTCATGTTGTGTATGTCCTACTATTTCTCTAAGGAGCCTTGTTTCTTTTTTTGGATAAGGAAATAGTAATTAGAGATCATAAGATAAGCACTAAAGGTGCTCATTGCTAAAAGGTTAGTCACTGCATCTACATCTTTAAAGGAAATAGAGATTAGAATTACAAATTTTTTGAAATAGAAAAATACTGCATGAATTCATATTAATATATCCAAAGCAAAGTTAAGATTACAGTGTTATGCTTAAAAATCTTTGACAATGTCAGTATAATCATTCATTTTACGTACAAGCAATGTGTGTGTGTGTGTGTGTGTGTGTGTGTGTGTGTGTGTGTTTACCTTGTATATATATTGTCAGGGTTTTCCAAAGAAACAGAACCAACAGAATATGTATGTGTGTATATATATATACATATATATATATGGAGATTTATGATAGGAATTGGCTTATATAGTAACGGAGACTGAGAAGTCCCATGATCTGCCATCCATAAGCTGAATCATACCACTGGAAAGCCAGTGGTATGATTCAGGACTAGTCCAAATGCCTGAGATTTATGGGCCTGATGGTTTAAGTCCCCATCTGAGTCCAAGAGCCCAGGCACCAGAAGTACTGATGTCAGAGGGCAGAAATGGATGTCTCAGCTCAAGCACAGATGGTAAGTTTGCCCTTCCTCTGCCTTTTTGTTCTATTCAGCCTCAACATATTGGCTGATGCCCACCACGTTAGGGAGGACTATCAGCTTGACTCAGGTCACGTATTCAAATCCTAATCTTTTCCAGAAACACCTAGAAATAACGTTTGGACAGCTATCTTAATCCCTTAGCCTAGTCAAGTTGACACATAAAAATAACCTTTGTATATATAACACAGGCAGTGGATATCTACTATATGTTATACACACACATACCTTAATGAAGATTAAACATATCAATATTATTAAAAAATGAATTCTGAATACAGACTAAGATTATTTACAGTTGTTAATTACCTCTAGGATATATCTTACCAGCATGTTCAATCAAATTCTGCATTTTAAAGAAACAGAAAATAATTCTTTATGCAGTTAAGCTACTATCTCAATATAGTTATTTTTTCATCTGTTACAGTAGTTTTAATATGTAAAGCTTTTACATAATCTTAATGTCAGTATTATGCAAGATACATTCAGAGAGTCTAACTTCCAAAATATCCTCTCCAGCCTATTTCCTCCACTCCCTTAATTAACTACTTTTATTAATGTTGTTCATCTTTCAATGAGTTATTTGAATTTATAAACAAATACATATATATTTTTTCATTCCACTAATGTCTTATTAAAAGACATTAAACTATATTTTTTGGAACAATGTATTCTGGAGATCAACCCAAAATATTACCTAGAGATATCCCTTTTAAAGCTGGTACCATGATGTCTGTGTATAACAATTTCTTATGCATTCCAGTATTGATAAACATTTGGGTTCTTTCCAGTCTTTTGCTATTTTAAATAGCACTGTAATGAATAGCCTTTAGCCTATAGTCATTTTGAATTTTTGCAATGTGTCTTTGGAATGAATTCCTAGACGTAGGATTAAAAGGTGAATACAGATGTGATTTTGTTGGATATCGCCAAATTCACCTCCCACAGGAGTTTATAACATTTCATATTGCCACCAATACCATAGAAGCATACTGGTTTTTCCATTAGCTCATCAACATTGTTAATGACAATGTTGTTAATGACAATGTCTCAATGGGTGAGATGTAGTATTTCATTTCTTAAATTATATATGAGAACAGTTTCTGTTTCTATATCTTATCCATTTTCTATAAATGATGGTATTTATTTATTTATTTATTTATTTATTTATTTATTTGATTGTTTTGAGTTAGAGAGAGAGAGAGAGTATGTGAGAGTGAGGACAAGCAGGCAGGGGCAGAGGGAGAGGGAGAGTGAATCCCAAGCAGGCTCCACGCTGTTAGCACAAAGCCAGACACAGGGTTCCAACTCATGACTGTGAGATCATGATCTCAGCCGAAATCCAGAGTCAAATGTCCAACAGACTGAGCCAGGCAGGTGCCCCTTTATATCATTTTTCAAAGTTTTAAAATATATTCATCATATTACCTCTGTAATGTCATTGCAATTTTCCCTTCGTATTCCATTTGTGGTTTTTTTTACACTTATCTTGGTATGTTTCCATGTAATTTTTATTCCTATTTAGTCATGTAACTAATTCTTTTGTATTATTACTCCTGACTTTGAGCCTTATTTGAAGACATTACCCCACAGCCATTTTGTGTAAAAAAAAAAAATCACTTAAATTTTTCTAGTAATCATAAATCATTTTTTTATTGTAAATCTCTAATCCACTTATTAAATGTATTAATTAAGTTACTAATTAAGTTATGGTTAATAAATAAATTATGATATTTTATAAATTAAAATATTTTATTTATAAATATTTGATATTAAAATAAATTAGTTTATGATTAATTATCTATTTTCTTATGTAGCATCTGAAACAGATCACATTTTAATTTTTCCATATGAATACTTAATTATCTAAAATCTCTTAAAACATCCTTCCTTTCCCACTGATCTATTTGCTAACTTTTCATATGTAAAATGTTTACTTCAATCTATTTTTAATATTCTATTCTTGCCCATTTGATCTATTAATGAATTAATTTTGATTAAGGGGATATCATAAAATATTTTCACATCTGTTATATCTGTCGTTATTCAAGCACAGCATAGGCTTTTCCAACTTTCACTTCCAGTTTTTTATCTTTCGGGAGGGTTTTATAGTTTTTCCTCATATATATTTTAGACATTCTTGTTAAGTCTGTCATGCATAAATATTTTTAAGTGCTCTCTGAGTGAATCTAATTTTATAGCTCAAATACAGACCAACTCACCAGTCAACAGAGTTTTGCTTAATAATTGTGGTTAATGTTGAGGTATATAGTAAATATTAAAGTCCAATGTGAGTTAAAGTGTAAAATTAGTGAGATTGTTACAAGTGCTAATACGAAGAAGTATAAAATTTTAATAAATAAATGAAAATGGGTGGAATTATGAAGTTAGAATTTTGCTTTTAGCAAGATAGTGCACCACAAGTTCAGCAAACAATGAAATCTCTGATAGTACCCCCACTCGATTGATTATGTTTACTATTAAAGGGAGTTTTGGGTCTCCTTCACTGGTACAGTAATTGGCCCAAATAGACATTTAATATTTTTTTTAAAAAATCAGCTGTACAATAGATGCAGATGCTGTGTCTACATGACCAACATTAATCATTAAGAGAGGAAGAAAACTGGTTGATAAAATTGAAAAGAAAGAGACAAAACTTTTGAGTGTATGACTATAAGAAAGGTCTCCATTCCCTGAACTATAAGCATTATGGTTATCAAATAAAAGGACAGAATCAGAACCCCAATCATCGTGAGAATAATATCATAATATATTTGTTGTAAGCCAAGATGGTCCTATATAGTTTGTGAAATTAAAAAGAGAAGTAAAGGGTTTGATTTTTCCACTGATTATAGAATTCATTTCTATAATAAAAAATAAATCATGTGGCAACATGTTTCTGTCCTAACCTCCTTCATTGCCATTCTATTCTTCTATAATTCAGCTTAGATAATACTCTAAACAACAGAAAACTGAGTTTAATATAGCATTAATTTGACCTAATAAGATTTTTCTTATTATCATATGATACAGCATGAAGAAGCAATGATGTAGCAAATAATTACTTACCAACAGTTATGCTAGGCTCTGAGGGTCCAAAGATGAATAAAATGAAAATCCCCTAAGAAGATCACAGTCTAGTGTCAAAGCAGGCATATTTTTTCTGCAGATTTATTTTTAATAACATGAAACACTCTTATCCCCCTAGCCCCAATAAATTCACTAAAAGGAAAGCTGTCTTCATTAAAAATATCAATGTTTACATAATTCCTCATTAATGCTTCACAAATAATGGAGAGAATTAATGGTGTGTTTTTCTGCATATTTCAATTGTGAATGATAATCACACAAAACAAAGCAAACCAAAAATAAACAAACAAAAGCAGCCAGTATAAAAAGTATGGATGAAATCAATTCACAGTTTGATAGCACTAGCTTTCCCTGCAGTCTTTTTGCATGTACTATAATATATTTATGGTAAGCACTTGTGATAACGCCAGCAAAATTTTTCCGTCTTACTGCATGCTTAATTTCATCTAACTTGTTTTATGGCAGTGTGCTGAAACACAGAGCGGAGCTCTGTTTAAACCATTTGTCTCTGTTTCTCTTTGCAGAATGCCAACAGATTTGTTTCAACCAAAACAAAATGCATAAACAATCATGTCTTCTTTAAGCTAAGCATACAACCTAAATTCCAGAACTTATTTTTATAATATGCTGAAATTTACTAATTAAAATTCTGATTCTGGTCCTAGCAACTTCTTTTCTTGTTCCTTTTTTTCTCAAGGTGAAGAACATTTACTCATTTGTTATTCTTTAGTCTCCCGTTCTACATATTGTTTTGGTTTTATAAATTACACAGTGCAAACATCTACTTCATTGAAAACAGGGTAATTACTGGCCAATCGGCAGTTGAATGTAGCATTTTTACCCTTTTGTGGACAGAAAATGTGACGACATGTCCCTGATATATTTTTCAATTTTGAGATCACCTGTAAAATCTTTCCTGCTTGAGTTGCTAACATCGTATTATTTCCCACAACATTTAGTTGAGTATAATCCCTTTCATGTGTGGTTTGCTGACAAGCAGTGTCAGCATAAGAAATGCAGAATCGCAGACCCCCCGCCCCATAACGACAGAATCAGAAACTGAAGATCCTAGGGTAACTAACATGCACATGAAAGTGAGAGAAACAATCTTATTGAGAACAAGGTGATGGAGAAGATATTATACAAGAACGGTTTATTTGTTCCTATATTAGTTCTTACTGGTATTAGGTGTGGATGGAAAAGACTGGGTAACGGTTGCTTTTGCCTAAGAGGAAGAGTGCACAGAATCTTATATTATTTGATCTTAAAAAAATACCTTAGATATTATATACTTCTATTTTTACACGAAAAAACTAAAGATACATGGCTTTGTCACTGACTGGTATTGTTATCGGTATTTTGAGAAAGCAGCTAAAAATGTATATGGATTCATATCAGAATTGCAAAAATATGTATTTCTACATTGATGCTATAATTTGTTCCAGAAAGATTTCAACAAACTTACAATGATATTTAAAATAACGTGATATATAAAATTAAAAGAAAAGAAACAACAAAAAATGTCATGCGATAGAAGTATAGGAAGAATGTAGCTGAGAAAAATCAGTGCCAAATTTAGGCTTAAAGATTTTTAGTTTCAAAGAAACAAAAGGAACATGGTTAGAGAGACAAGTTTACTGCAAAGATAAGATCAAAACAAACCATTTACTAGTGAGAATTATATTATTCTTTGTACAAATTGCAGACAGAAATTTCTCTGCTGTACAATAAACAGCATCTTCAAATTATTCTTAAAAGAGACACAGGTAGAATGAGTTTCATGAGACTGTATTTTTTTTCTTATAATGGCACTTAATATCAATTGGCAATATCATGTAGAATTACCCTTTGGATAAACAGTTCTGTTAGTAGGCCAGTGAGATCTGAATAACCAGCTTTTGCTGATCTGACTGCAACCAATGAGTAAGTAAATTTCAGCTACAGAATGTTTTATGGAAATTACTTTCTCTAAATATTGTTGAATATATCTATTGTTTTTGTCCTCTCACACACAACAGGTGCACATAAAAGTTTTGTTTGCGTACGTGTTCACTCAGTCTTGAGGGTTGCAGGGAAGGGCAGATATTCCTAACAACAAATCTTGCTACACACACTAAAAAGAGGTGATAGAAGCCTAAGATGCTTATTCTCTATAGGGATCTAAACACAAAAATTTCAACAAATATTTAACCATCTATTTTCTTTTCTTTTTTTTTTTTAATTTTTATTTTAGAGAGAGAAAGAGAGCATGTACGACCAGGGGTGAGAGGCAGAGGGAGAAAGAGAGAAAGAGAGAGAAAGAGAATGTTAAGCAGGCTTTATGCTCTGCATGAAGCCCCACGCAGGGCTCGATCCCATGACCCTGGGATCATGACCTGAGCTGAAATCAAGAGCTGGATGCTCAACTGACTGTGCCTCCGAGGCACTCCTTAGCCATCTATTTTCTAAATTCTTCTATCATAAATAGTATAATTGCAAGATAATATTCTTTACCTGTAAAGGCAGAATCAGTTCTGTCTAAGCAGAAACAGATATTGGCTGTGGTTCCCCTGGACCCTACCAAGATCTATGTGTCTTCTCATGCAGGACCCAGCCTGAAACAGCAATGACTCTCTAGGCATACTAGCCTTGTGGTAAGGGAAGGAGCACAATAGAGCCAGATGGGATCACACAATCACATTTAAAGCATTCACTATGATGGTGCAGTGCTGTTCTGCAACCGTCTCATTGGCCAAAGCATGTTGTGTGGCCAAGCCTAAAGTCAATGAGATAGGAACTCACAAACCTAGAAGATGAATTATAAGCAGGAGGGAAAACATACTTCTACATAACTGCTACATAACAAAGTGAAATATTTTCTATTCAAAGGGAATAATAATTCCCAAGGGAAGTTCAGCGAGGCTGGCTGGGAGTCAGGCATGTGTTTGAATCCTGGATCAATCATTGTGTTAACTTGGGAAAGTTATTCAAAGTATCTGAAGCTTAGATTTCCTTCTATCAAATGAAGGTAATATTCATCCTTATGAATTCTTATGATGACAATAAATCACTGATTTTGTTTCTTTTCTTAACTCTTCATTCAAAAGTTATTAAGGGTCTAAGTCTAAATTCATTGTTTTAGATGTGTTTTTTTTTTCTTTTTAAAACTTGTTTCTTTTTAGACCTGTTTTAAGTTTACCATTAATGAAAACAATGCTCTTTCAAAGATTTGTCAAATTGTAAAGGGAGAGTTTTCTGTGACTTCTTATGATAATCACTTTTCCAATCATGCCAACCAATTACTGATTTTTGTTATTGTTGAAAGTTGACTAGTGAGTATCAATTAACAAATGTAAATCAGTGGTTTTTAAAAACTGATTGGACAGTGTTGGCTTTTATATTAAAAAAAACCTGGCAGAATCCCGTTGGTTAGAAGATTTTTTAAAAGATTAAAAATATTTTCTATATCTTTCTAATGTTCAATTTTAGATTTCATAAAATGGTGACATCCTTATATTTCCTTGGGCTATATTAACATATAATGGAACTATTTCTAAAATATCTTCTCTGTAATATAAGGGTTATTCTTTGGGGAAAAAAACCCTTATAATCTCTTTTGTTATCACATTTGTACTATAGAGTAGTTGTAAGTTTTATATTTTTAATGCTATGCTGCATTCTCACTGCTTATATTTTATAATCTTGGCTAACCAAGAGTTCTTTCTAGGAATAGTAGAGTTAAGCTTACTTTTTGTCACTGTTTCCTTTTGATTACATTACTAATATTTTCCCTAATTCAAGCTTTTTTACAGAGATATTTTTATACCACTTTTCTATTTGGTAATGTTTAGCTAAAAACTAGATAATATAATTTATGACTCTATATAGAGTATATACAATATATTTTATATCTTAAGTAGATCTTTTATATCATATATATCATGTATATAAGATTTATGACCTATAGATCTACATAAGATATATAGAGCGTATGTTTGCAGAAATTTCATTTATATATTTACGTATCGGAAGGTTTTTTCAGACATAGTACAAGAAAGGTGCAGGTGTTGCGCTCTGTCCTAGCTCAGGCTGCTATAACAAGCTATCATAGACTGGGTGGCTTAAACAACAGATGCTTACTTACAGTTCTGGAGACTTGGAAGTCCCAAGATCAAGGTACTGGCCAATGTAGGTCCCAGTGGGACCTTTCTAGTGGAGATAGATTCCTACCCTTACATAGTGCTGGGAGATCATCCACTCTCATGTCTCTTCTCATAAGGGCAGTAATCCACTTATGGGGAATCCAATCCCGTGATCTAATTATCTCCCAAAGGTCTCACTTCCAAATAACATTGCATTGGGGATTAGATCTTCAACATACGAATGACACAAATATTCAGTCCATACAACCTACATATTAAATATTAGTAAAGCATAATTTTTATTTTGATTAAACATACACAAATAGGTTGTCTAACTTTATCTTTCTATTTTGTGATATATTTTGCTCCTCTAAGGTGCAAACATCCATGAAGTTGACTGGTAGTTAAAGTACAAATGCAAAGTATTTTGCTCCCTCCCAAGAGCGTGTTTATGCAGCATGGTTAAGTTTAACATGTCTCCTGTTGCACAAGAATTTCATAGATGTATTGATTTCCAAATTCTCAAGTGGAATTCTACACACCTATGCGAAGTGTACAGTAAATCACTAAGTGAACAACTTCCATTCGAAAATCATTCTTTTCTATTTTTTATAACAGTTTTATTGAGATAAAATACTAACCCATAAAATATACCGTTTTAAAGTGGTTTATAATTCAGTGGTTTGTAATATATCACAGATGTCCAACCATCAGCACTACTTTTAGAACATTTACAGCACCCCAAAACGGAACCCCGTATTCATTAGCAATCACTTTCCATTATCCCCTCTCCCAGAACTCGACTCTTCCTTTATTTCTCTATTAACAATCTATTTTTGTCTTTATTGATTTGCCTATTGTAGATATGGTATCAATGGAATCATACAACATGTGTTTTTCGTATTGGGCTTTGTTCACTTAACGTAATGTTTTCAAGGTTCATTTATGTTGCAGCACATTTTGTTACTATATTCCCCTTGTTGCTGAATAATATTCCATTGTATGGATACATTGCATTTTTAAATCTATTCATCAGTTCACGGAGATTCGGGATTTTTACACTTTGTGGCTGCTGTTAATAATGAACATCTGTGTACCCAATTTGGTATGTTTGTGTCTTTAGATCTCTTGTATATAATCCTAGGAGTGCCACTGTTGTATTGCTTTTTGAGGAACTGACAAACTGTTTTCCAAAGTGGATGCATCATTTTACATTCTCACCAGTCATTTATTAAGGTAAAAACTTCTCCATGTCCCTGTTAACACTTGTTATTGTCAACTTGTTTTTTTATTATACCAATCCTAGTGGGTTCAAACTATGTCTCCTTATGGTTTTGTTTTGCATGTCCCTCATGAATGACTAATGATGTTGAGCATCTGTTCATGTGCTCATTGGCCACTTGTATATCTTCTTTGGAAAATATCTGTTCAAATCTTTGTCCAATTTTTAATGTTCATCTGTAAAACTTTTTATATATTCTAGAAACGAGTCACTTGTCATATATATGATTTACAAGTATTGTCTCCAAATCAGCGGATTGTCTTTTCACTTATTGGTAGTATCTTGTAAAGCACAATGAGTTTTAACATTGATGACATTCGATTTATCTATTTTTTTTTCTTCTTCTTTTTTTCTTCTGCTGTTTTTGCTTTTGGCATTATATCTACGAAACCATTGCATAATCTAAAGTTGCAAAGACTTACTTCCATAGTTTCTTTTAAGATAGTTTTATATATTAAATATGGGTCTATGATTCATTTTGAGTTATATTTTGCATATGTGAACTGGGAATCTGGTTTCATTCTTTTGCATGTAGACATCCAGTTGTCCCAGCAACATTTGTTGAGAATACTTTTCTTTCCCTCATTGGATTGTTTTGACTCCCTTTCTAAAATCAATTGACCATGGATATAAAGGTTTATTTCTGAAATTTCCATCCTTTTTTTATTACTCTATGTGTCTATCCTTTGGCAAGTATTTGACTGCCTTGACTACTGTAGTTGAGTAGAAAGTCTGAAATCACAAAGGGTGAATGCTCAACTTCATTTTTCTTTTTCAAAATAATTTTCACTATTTTGAGTTCCTTGAATTTTTGTATGAACTCTAGAAAACTTTTTAATAAACCTAAAAAACACAAGTGGGATTTTGATAAGGATTTGTGTTGACTATGAGGACTAATTTGGGGTAAACTGCCATCTTAATAATGTCAAGAGTTCTAGTCTATGAAAGAAAAATAGATACCTTTCCACTTTTAGATCTTCTTTAATTTATTTCTACATTGATAAAAATTGTCAAAATTCAAATACTTCTTTCTGTATTGACTTATATAATGTAAAATTCTACTTAAAGGCTTTGGCAATCATTCTACTGATCTTTCTCATGAGTTAATACCTCTTAGAACATTATGTTTGTTTAGAAAATATTTGATAATCTAATTTGGAAGGCCATTTAAAAATAATGTTAATTCTATTTCTCTTTATTAATAATAAAGAAATATATAAAATTCAATTTTTTTCATGGTTCAATGTTCTTGGTTCAGAACTCTTGGTGAAGAAACCTCCAAACCAATATATTAGCCTTGAAAAACTATTATAAATAATATTTAAGATTAATTTTATGGTGCTTTAAACATTTTTTTTAACATTTATTCATTTTTGAGAATGAGTGAGACAGAGCATGAGCAGGGGAGGGGGAGAGAGAGAGAGGCAGACACAGAATCTGAAGCAGGCTCCAGGCTCTGAGCTGTCAGCACAGAGCCCGACACGGGGCTTGAACTCGCGGAGTGTGAGATCATGACCTAAGCTGAAGTCAGACACTTAACTGACTGAGCCACCCAGGCGCCCCTTATGGTGCTTTTAAAAAGAGAATTATATGGCATGAAATCACATGTTTGAATGATTGTTTTTTTTGTTTTGTTTTGTTTTTTAATTTTTTTTAACGTTTATTTATTTTTGAGACAGAGAGAGACAGAGCATGAGCAGGGGAGGGTCAGAGAGAGAGGGAGACACAGAATCTGAAACGGGCTCCAGGCTCTGAGCTGTCAGCACAGAGCCCGATGCGGGGCTCGAACTCACGGACTGTGAGATCATGACCTGAGCTGAAGTCGGCCGCTTAACCGACTGAGCCACCCAGGCGCCCCTGAATGATTGTTTTAATTACATTTTACAGAATTCTAGATCCCCAAAATCAATCAAGACATAAGCATCTAAAAAAAAAAAAAAAAAAAAAAAAGGACATACTCATTTGCAATTTTTTAATCACTATACTATTTTTCAGTAAATAGGGTGAACATGACTCAGACAATTTAGATCAGTCCACTAAGAGTAGGAAGAAAAGAGAGAATTTATTCTCTGCATTATTATAACTATTCTACAATACTATCTTGCATTTATTATTTCTAAATTCTGAAAACTGTATGGGGTGCCTGGGTGACTCAGTTGGTTAATCGTCTGACTTCAGCTCAGGTCATGATCTCATGCTTGTGGGTTTGAGCCCTGCATTGGGCTCTTTACTAACAGCATGGAGCCTGTTTTGGATCCTCTGTCTCCCTCTCTCTCTGTCTCTCCCCTGCTCCTCCCCTTCTATAGCTCTCTCTCGCTCTCTCTCTCTCTCTCTCTTTCGTAACTAAATTAACAAACAAAAAAAGGTCTCTAAAATCTGGAAACTTTCCAGTTAGGGCTGCCAGAATTAGCAAATATACATATATGAGACCCCGTTAAATTTGAACTTCAGATAAATGAGGAATAATTTTCTAGTATAACTGTGTCCTTACTTCATGGGACACAGTTATACTAAAAAAATATGTATTATATATCTGAAATCCAAATGTAAGTGATCATTCTGAATATTAGCAGACAATCCTATATACAGTCTGTGTCAAAACTATGCTCTAACATAGACTTGATCAATAATTGGACAGGTTTTTAAAAACTCAGTAATTCAAGATTGCTCCTTAATAACACACTCTGACCTCCATTTATTGATTTGAAGACACATAACAAAGTTTGCGAACTCCTACAGGCCAAGATTTTATCTGCAAAGTTCCACTTGGGAAAATATTCTATAAGAGAAACTATAAAATCAATTTCAATCCAAAGATCATTTAATGCTTTGCAATACCAAATGAAATTTGGCACTTTACAAGACATACTTTCTTAGTTAATTCTATATTTTAGTCAATTCTAGTTAATTTAACCTCACAATTTTACTTTATCTTCATTTAACTGAAAGATATATGTAATTTCCCCCCCATTAAATAGCGATGAGGAAACTGAAACTCAAATAATTTCTCAAGACTTTAGTTAGTGATAGTACAATTAAATGCTGATCTGTTTTACTTTATATCCTATATTCCTCCCTTCATACTTTTTATGTTTTTAAGTGTTTGCCTATGGCTACCTACCTTTATCCAAATGTTGTAAATATTCACCATTTACTTTTATACATTCAGGGCTGCATTTCGAAATATTAAGTTTCTAAAACTAAAATCTACTGATTAACATAACACAAAAATTTTTTTGTTAGTAAGTTCAGAAAAATTCTATACATACTTTATAGTTCACTGATAATGATTCACTCAATTTTATTATGCAGGAAGAGCACTAAAGAATGAAATTGCCTTGTGATTTTAACCCTTCTGAAGACATTCCAAAAGAAAACATTTCATTATTTACCTTGTTATACGCAGTTATTCCTTGACATAAAAACATTTTAGATGATTCCAGATCACTAATTAAAATAGAACCTCATATTTTATTGTATTTGGTATGTTGAAGCCTTTATGTTCTTCAGTATTGCTCCAAGGTAAAAGAAGCATTTATATTCAGGACAGTTTATAGATCCCAGCTTTCTGGTACATAGCAAAGTGAAATATAAGTGCTGGTTGTCATTTATTGGATAGAGGGTTAAGTTTCACTAGGATATGACACAAACTGCTTTTCTAACATAATTCCCCTGCAGTGATTTAACCAACCAAAAATATCAATAAATCATAAGTGAAATTTTGCTTTAGGCTGAATCTAGTTTAATCATATTTTTGCCTGGAAAAAAATCTTACTTATAAGATTTGGGGTTATCTATATTATGCATATATTATTGGAAAGCATCACCTACTAACCTTTATGAATCTATGATACATTTTCAAAGTGTCAAAGTAGAAAATCAAGGCTTTTATTATCTCTCTAAGAAATTGCCAGGTAACTAACATGGAAGATATATTATATATTAAAAAAAAAAAAAACAACTACAGTAATCTATAACTACCTCAGCTTCTCGTAATTTATATTCCAAACTTCCAATACTTGCTACCTTTTTTTTTTTTTTTTTTTTGCTAAATCGAACAGTCTCAGCCCCAGGTTTAGCCAAAGGCAAAGCTGTGAGGGGTGTGAAATTTGCCTTTACAATTTTCAGGCTCCCTTTTTTATACTCTTCTCCCACAGCAGCACATCTTCATTCAGCTCTATCATGTTTCCTAGGCTAAGTTCTTAAGACACTTTGCCTACTATTTCCATTCTTCATTCAAAATTATGTGCTACACCTTCCAGAATTATTTATAACTTGACATTTGCTTTTTCATTTATTCAACATAAATTGAGTAGACACTAGGTACAAGTGACTGATGCCAAGTTAAAGGACCCAAACCTCCTTTAAAGAACTCATAGGCCGTTGGCTAGGTAGGAACAAAGACAAGAAAGAAACAGGAGATATCCAAGAGTAAAACAAACACCATATTTTTCCTTAGCCCACAGGGTGCCATGCCCTCTTGGTTTTACTGCTATTTTCCTAGTAACAGTTTCTCAGAGCCTGTGCTATCCCTTCTTGTCTTCCAGCAATTTGGAGAGTCTAGGGATCCATCATGAGCCTTTTCCCATCGCTATCTACACCCACTCCTTGAGGATCTCTACTTCCCAATGGGTTTAAATAATCCCATTATTCCAGATTATTATCCCCATTCCCCTGCAAGTTCCAGACTAAAATCTAAATTTCTACTTGACATCCTCCCTTTGATGCTTAAGAAACATCTCAGATTCAACATGTAAATTACAACTCTTCCTTCTTTCTTTGTCTCCTCAAATCCCCTGAACCAGTCTTTCCCACCAAAGGCACTGTCATTGCCTTTGTCCCAGACTCTCATGACAAAAAGCTATTCCTTTCTTAGTGTCCTAACTTTTCAACCAATCCTTCAGCAAATACTATGAAACTGTGCTGTTAATTCTGTCAAGTTTACATCTTCCATTTCTGATTGTTTTCTAAATCATAAAGATTTTCCCCCTCAGCTATAGTAATAGAATCTACCCTAGCTTCTTCTCGTTTCTACTCTGGTGTCCCTATAATTTATTCTCTATTACCTTGAATGCAAGGTGATTAAAAGGAAAAGAGATCATGAGTTGCTTTCAACTCTTTCCTGATGTTAGTTCACACTTGGAATAACATTTGAAGTCTGCAATATATCCAAAGGGCTATATTTGGATATATAAAGTATATAAAGTATATATTTGGATATATAAAGGGATATATTACATATCCAAAGGACTTCCAAATGAAGTAATATATCCAAAGGACTTACAAACAAAGTCTTTAGCTTCATTTATAAGGCCCTCTACCCTGGTCATCAATCCAGCCACACTGGTGTTTTTGTCATATACCTTTGAACACATCAAACATGTTTCTGCCTTAAAGCCTTTGCATGCACCATTACTTTTCCCTAGAATGTCCTCTGTATTGTCACTTGGTATAGTCTGGTATAGTCACAACATTTAGGTATATTCCCTCACATATCACCTCCTCACTGAGGCCCTACTAGGCCATTCTATCACCCATATCTATGCCTCATATGTAAATAATCTATATCCCTTATCTCCATCTTATATATTTTATTCTTCCTTATAACATCTTAGTGATATTAAGATACATATATTTATTTGATTATGTTGTGTGTCCTTGACAACAAAGTAAGCCCCCCAAAAGCAGAAACACTGCTATTATCTCAATACCTAGAGAATAGCTAATAATATAAATAACTTTCTCCTCTCTCATATGGCATCTATCACAAAGTAAATATTTGTGTCCCATGTTTCTACATTTCATTTCCCACTTTATCTTTTTCAAACTCCAATCTGCAATTTTTCCCTCCAATCCATTAAAATACCTCTTGCTTGCATATAGGAGAATAAGAACTTTCAATCATTATTAGTTATGGAGGCAACTGATAAAATCCTTTTGGAGACAAATTTTGCGATATCTAATCAAGTTTTCAGTGGACCTATGCTATAGCCAAGAAACTCCATATCTAATTTTATGCCCCAGAGAACATATAAAGAGTCATGTACAAAGAAGTTTGTAGCAGCATTATTTGTAATGGAGAAATACTGGATATAAGTGAGCTGCCAATAATTAGAAGAATGAACAAATATATTTTGGTATATTTCTATATTTATATTTAGCAGTTATAATCCATAAGGCAAATTTATATGTATCCCCATAGGTTATCTAGGAAATTTAATGTTGAATGAAAAAGTCAAATATCATAACTCATTTTATCTACAGAAATTGATAAAAATTTAAAAAACACCTACTAAATATCATATGTATATATATATACATATATATATGCATATGTATGCACGCGTGTATGCATGTTGGTGTGTAGTCAAAATATAAAGACATGAAAAGGATAATAGTTTCATGATTAAACCACTGAATGAAGAAAATGACAAATCCAAAGTCTCTGTCCCTGCCTCCCTCTCTTTTTCTCTCAGCAGCAATTCATAAACCAACACCCAACTTCCAAGTCATTTTTAAATATATTAACTGACCTAGAACCTTGTAGGAGCACTAACCACACTGACTCCATCTTTGGCCCTCCACCTTGTTCGTGCACATGTAATGATCTCCCTTGGGGCTATGTGTTCTAGGCCGCTTGAGAGTTAATGCATGCCCTGACTGCAATGCGTGAGGGCTTGTTAAGATCTTCCCTAAAGTGGCACACAGAAGGCTCCACTTGATATAAATTAAGATTCTAGTAAAGATCCTCTGGTGCACAGATGGATCCACTTCAGATAACTACCCTGTGACCTCACCACCATGCCCCTTGTTGTATGTATAAAGGCTGGGGATTAAGGTCCAGACTTTGACGAGAATAGCTGTGTGGCATAGCTGAGTTGCACCTGGATTGTTTGTCTCCTCCTCACCCTCCCAATCTTCACATTACATGTTTCAAACATCTTTGCTCTGATTTCTTGCCTTTTTGTATATAATCCTAAGAGAGCTCTACTTTGTTTTTTTTTTTTTAATTTTGTTTGTTGTTTGTTTTTGTTTTTGTTTTTTTTGAGAACACAAGTGGGGGAGGGACAGAGAGCGAGGGAGACACAGAATCCAAAGCAGACTCCAGGCTTCCAGCTGTTCAGCACAGAGCCCAACATAGGGCTTGAACCCACCAACCGTGAGATGGTGACCTGAGCCGAAGTCGGACACTTAACCGACTGAGCCACCTCGGTGACCCAGGGATCTCTACTTTGAATGTATCCCATGTTGTGATTTCCTCTTAAGTTTTTTGTTTTGTTGTGTTGTGTTGTGTTTTGTTTTTGAGAGAGAGAGAGCAACCAGGGGAGGGGCAGAGGAAGAGGGTGAGAGAAAATCTTAAGCAGGCTCCACACCCAGCACAGAGCCTGATACAGGGCTCCATCTTGCCTGTGAGATCAAGACGTTAGCCAAAATCAAGAGTTGTATGCTTAACCAACTGAGTCACCCAGGTGCCCCTTTTAAGGTTTTTATATCAAGGTAATATGAATCTCATAAAATGATTTAGATTATTTCCCTTTGTTTCTATCAATTTTTTTTTAAATTATAGTATAATTCACTGGTGACACCACATGATCACCAAAATTTCACTGGGGGGGATGTTTGAAATTAATATTTCAATTACTTAATAGTTATAGAATTAAATTTCCTACTTCTTTAAGTATATATTTCAAAGTATTATATTTTTCTAATATGATGATTTAGCTTAATTAGAAAATGTGCTTTCACAAACGTATTTATAATCTCTACATTTTAGAGTACAGTTGAACTTCGAACAACAGGGATTTGAACTACAGGGTCCATTTATACACAGATTTTTTTTAAAAAAAAAATAGATACAGTATATACTGTAAATGTATTTTCTCTTATGATTTTCTTTTTTTATGTGTAAGTTATAAGTTTAATTTATAATTTTTTTTTATTTTTTTTCAATATATGAAATTTATTGTCAAATTGGTTTCCATACAACACCCAGTGCTCATCCCAAAAGCTGCCCTCCTCAATACCCATCACCCACCCTCCCCTCCCTCCCACCCCTCATCAACCCTCAGTTTGTTCAGTTTTTAACAGTCTCTTATGCTTTGGCTCTCTCCCACTCTAACCTCTTTTTTTTTTCTTAATAACATTTTATTTTCTGTAGCTTACTGTATTGTGCACATATTATGTATAATACATGTAACATTCAAAATATGTGCTGATTGACTATATTACCAGTAGGGGCCCTGGCCAGCAATAGGATATTAGTAGTTAAGTTTTGGGGCTAAGATATACATGGGTTTTCAACTGTGTGGGGGTTGAATGCCCCTAAACTCATGCACTGTGCAAGAGTTAACTGTATTTCTTTGTTAAATGATATAATATTTAACAATAATAATAAATATTTAATTATTTAAATATAATATAATATTTACGTACAGTAAGATGCACCGAATTCAATACATAGCTACATGTGTGTTACACAGGCATATACACATATAACCACCTTAGACAGTAACACACTGAGCATTGCCATCCCTTCCAGAAGGTTCCCTTGGGCCCCTGGTCAGTAACCGCTACTCTGACCTCTATATTCATAGATTAATTTTGCCTTTTCTTGCACTTCTTGTAAGTGGAAACATATCTCGCGTGTCTAGCATCTTTTACTCAAAATATAGTAAAAAAAAAATACAAAAACAAAAAACTGTTCATCTTGTGTGTACCCCTAGTATACTTTTGATTACTGTTCTGTGTCCCATTTCATGAATACACCACAATTTATTTACTGGTTTTCCACTATAGGAGTATTTGGATTGTTTCTAGTCTTTGGCTCTTTTGAATAAAACCGCTATGCACATTTTTATGTATCATTTGTGCAAATATGCATTGCTTTCTCTTGAGTGTATATCTAAAACTACATTTGCTATATATTACTTGTAGATATTATAGGATAGTTCTTTGAAGTGAACACAGGAATTATAGTTTGGGCAATTATCTATGAGATTTCCAGTTGCTCTATAATCTCACCAACAACTAATATATCTAGTAGTAGAAGTTAGTAGTAGGTATAGCAGTAGCTGTTGTTTATCAATCATTAGGGTGGGGGTTAAACTCCTTGTGGGTTTAATTTGAATTTCTCTTTATGCTAATGATATTAAACACCTTTTAATATTTTTCTTGATCATGTGGATATACTATATTGTGAAGTTATTGAGCTGAGTCTGTTCTTTGTTTCTCCTGTCTACAAGGCTTTTAGGAGATGAATGTCTAGCAAATATCTAGTCACAAAAACTGGTTTGACATTTTGTTTTATGAATGTTGTACTTCATCAAACAGAAGTTCTAAATTTTAATGAAGTCCAGTTAACCTTTTCTTTTATAGGATTTCTTTTCCTATTTATCAAATTAATGTTTATCCCAAGCTCACGAAGACATCTACTGTTTTTATTCTAAAACCTTTGTCTCTCACAAGTTAATTTTTGACCTAGTGATCAAAGTGTGAAGGTTCATATTTTCTATACAGATATCTTATTTATTCATCACAAGGTATTGAATAGAAATTCATTTCCCTAGTGATCTACAGCGGCATTTTATCATGTCAAGTAATTGTGTATATATGTCAATTTCCATACTCTATTTGTGTTGTCTCTTGTGCATCATTCTGTCAATAACACCCTGTTTTAATTACTGTAGTTTTGTATTAAACCTTAACTTTTGATAGTGTGGTTCCTCCCTCATTTTTCTCTTACAATATTATTTCTGTAAGTCTCTTGTATTTTTACAGGAAGAAAGAGAGAAAGAAAGGAAGAAAGAGAAAAAGAAAAACTAAAAAAAGAAAACATAAAAAGTAGAGAGACTCTTCTGAGATTTTGAATGGTATTGCTTTAAATCTCTACATCTCTTTAGGAAGAAGTGACACCTCAAAATGTTGAGTCTTCTAATGCACAAATGTGAAATGAACTATTTATTTGGGAGTTATATAATGTCTCTCAGTCATATTTTGTTTTCAGTATAGAGATTTTTTACAACATTTTCAGATTTATTTCTAGGTGTGTATGTCATTACAAATGGAAATTCTAAATATTATCTGTGTCATTTGATCATTTGGCTGGATGGAAATACATATACTTTTATTACATATATTAGTAACTTTTCTCTATAAAAATAAAACTAGAAGTATTAATAGAAATATTACTCTTTCTTGCACCCAATATAGCACCAAGTTATCAGTCATTTTTTGTTTAATTGTTCCCGTTTGTTTTTTTTTTTTTTAACATTTATTTATTTTTGAGACAGAGAGAGACAGAGCATGAACGGGGGAGGGTCAGAGAGAGAGGAAGACACAGAATCCGAAACAGGCTCCAGGCTCTGAGCGGTCAGCACAGAGCCCAACGCGGGGCTCGAAGTCACGGACCGCGAGATCATGACCTGAGCTGAAGTCGGACGCTCAACCGACTGAGCCACCCAGGCGCCCCTCCCCTGTTTTTTTTTCCGTGACACCCCTTTCCCCAAATGCCTTGAGAGTCTTCATTTATTTTTCCTCTATTATTCACAATTTGAAATTCTGGCTTAGATCTCTTCCCCAAACTGCAATACCCACACTCCTCAATGTGTCAGAAAAATGAAAGAGGCTTTTATTTAACAGGACAAATTTAGCTTAAAAGGAAGTTGTGGCTGTAAATGGCATGTTTTCTATTCCAATTAATGGAACAGTATTGTGTGTCATATGAAGTGATACTTTACTGAAATCTGTACCCTTCAGAAAATGTCTGTATGATTATACCTCATTCCTTTTGTAATATCTTACATTTCTTAAATATTTTTAAAAAACACTGACAGAGAAGCATTACCAAAATAAAGATTGTGAAAATGGTTTTGTATAAGCTGGGTCTTTTTGTTTTTGTTTTTGTTTTTTAGTATATTTGTCACACAGTGTTACATTTGTTTCAGGTGCACAATATAGTGTTTCAACAAGGTTATACCTTATGCTGTGCTCACTGCAAGTGTAGCTCCCATCTGGCACTGTACAACATTACTATAATACCATTGACTATATTCTCTATGCTGTATCTTTTATTCCTGTGACTTATTCATTCCCTAACTGGAAGCCTGTATCTCTTAAGGAACAGAAATCAGGGAGAGAGAAGGCAAATGGAAAAAATTAAGGATGTTGTAAAGAAAATTCTCCCATTGGGAGAGGGTTGGATAAAATGAGTAAGGGCCAAATTCATTCTCAGATTTAAGTTTTCTTATGTCTTTTGTTTGTTTGCTTGCGCTTTCATATCCCTTATTAGATAAATTTAATACACAGGGCAAATAATCTTCAGTTTGCTACTGGACTCAGGTTTCTTACATTTTATATTAGTATTATGTGAATCCAAAGAGGTTTATTACATCCTAAGTGAGAACTCTTTTTGTTGTTGTTGTTGTTGTTTCCAGTGAGGAATCTTTTCTTAAGAGCAATCTACTCATAGTTGAGGATTATCTATTTAAGAAACCAATGTACTACTTGATCAAATTAAATGCATGTTATTTAACATTACTAATTGTCACCAAAATTCATTTTTCCTCCAAGAATGAGCAATATATTTCATATTTTGATAATGATTTTTGTATGTAGATGATACTGTAAGGAATTTTCTTAGGTTAAAGTGTCACATGGGTTGCTCTATATTTTTCAATTACATTGTACAAATACCCCATTTCTAAATAATAACTGATATCAAAATTCCTTTTTTTTTATTATAATCTGTGTGTGTAGGATCTGATTGCATGTGATATTCTATGTGGGGGATAAGCTTAGGAATCCCCCGGGCTTACACCAATGGGTTGACAAGGCATAAAGAAATACAGTCATAAAATGCTCACACACGAGTTTGGATAAATCAGATTGGTGCCCCAAGAATAGGGGGGGTGCAAAGACACCCCGAGATTAGGGAGGCACAAAGGTGCCAGGAATAGGAAGGTGCAAAGGCACCCCAAAATAGACAGGGGGTACAGAGCCCCCAAAATAGAGAGGGAGAGGCAAAGGCCTGAAATAGAAACAGTGCAAAAGTGCCCAATACATAGGAATAACAAAATTAGATATTAAGGGTGAGAGCACCCCAAATTTAGTACTATAGCGGAAAGCTGCTTTCATAGGAGAATAGGGCCAGGTTAGGTAAATTGGTGAATTGGACTATGGACTGCTGCAGGCAAAGCAGCCTGGAGTGGAGATGATTAACAAAAGAAAAGGTGTCTTGTCAATCCTGAGGTTACTCCCCCTATCTGTCTCAGCCCCTAGGCTAAGATAAACAGAGGTGCTACCTCATGTTCCTTGTAAACAACCTTCCTCCTGACTACCTAGTGTCCAGATTTTGTTTTGTATTAACCCAAACCCCTAACCACGAATATCTTCAAGACCCCCTTTCCCTCACGTCCACAAGTTAATGTTCACAGATTCATTGTCCCTTTTTGCATGTCCATCGCCATGTTTGTAAGCCTTCTGATCCTAATAAAAATGGGCAAAGACCCTCATTCGGGGCTTTTGTCTTTTTCCGGACATTAGCTATGTCTCGCTTCAATCCTGTGTCTGCTCTTTTGCTAGACAAGAGAGAACTTTAGACTTAGAGTCTATGACACTTCTAGTCCCCTTAACGTTAATATTGGCACAAGTCTGGGAGCCCTGAAAATGTTGCCTTCTTGTGTAGTGTCTTTCAGATTTGAACCCTGTAGATTTCTTAGAAATCTAGTATTTTTTTTATCATTATGCTTGATAATAACAAAACTAATTACACGTATTGAACGTATTGAATACGAGGTTTAGACTAGAAAATCCACTTATGGTACACACCACCCTGTATGCATGTATTCATGAAAAGTCATAATGTACTTGGAAACCAAACCCCCTTCAAAGATGATATGGTTTTCCTTTTTAATGAAAGGAAGATAACTTCCTGTTTCAAATTCAATACAGTCCCACATGATTACCAACATTTTGGGCTAACCGTTGCAAGTGGTATTACCATTCCCTAAAGCTGACAAGCTTCTTTCCAGAAAGATTTTTCATTTTAACTTGTGGACGTGAGGGCTTCAGGCAAATAATATGGATCTGGAAATATTAGTCAGGCCAGATATAGATGTCCTAGATTCACTCCTTCTCTCCTTTATACTTGGTTTTGTGTTCATGAAGAATGTGGAGAGGGGCACCTGGGTGGATCAGTCTGTTGTGAGTTCGAGCCGCACATTGGGCTCACCGCTGTCAGTGCAGAGCCTGCTTCAGATCTACTATCCCCCTCTCTCTCTGCCCCTTCCCCACTTGCACTCTCTCAAAAAGAAAAAGAAAAAAAAATTAAAAAAATTAAAAAAAGAAGAATGTGGATAGCCATATCTGACCCCCCATAATAGATTCTAACAACAAATATAGTGTTTCATAACTTCTATATATATGTGTGTGTTTGTGTATATATGTGGTTGTGCTTAAGGGGAGAATTTTAAAGGAAGATGAGTCACCCCATGCATACACATGTTCTAAACTTCTGCCTATATTCAATTTTTTCTCTTCTTCCTACCATTTTCCAAGAAAAATAACACTATTTCTAAGAAGTATATAGGAATTATTTATTAAATAATATTTTAAAATAACATACTGATTATAATTTTGTCCCATTTCTGCCTGAAATCAACTCTTCTAACTTTCAAGTGATTAATCCTCATTAGATAGTAAGATTTATTCTAGGATTCATGGTGATAATCATATTATAAAATTTTTTAAAAGGTACTTTGTAACTTCCATGTTAATTCCATTTTGTTAGATGGAGAAACTAATCCAGATTTGAAGTGAAAGCCAATTGTCTACATTTGTTCTATATGATTGCATGTTTGGTTTGAGGGTATTTATGAAATATTTTACCATGATGATAAATAGTACAGATGATTTTGCTTAATTTCATTTTAATCCATTATAGATAGTTAATCAAGGGAATAAAAGCAAAGTGTAACTTGCCTCATTAAAATCACATCAGAATTGTGGGTTTGGGGAGCATTGATTCTTAGCAAATTTGTAATTATCACTTGTTCAGACCTTGTAATTTTATCACATTGATATGTGCTTTAAACTTATCTGGATCACACAGGTTAATGTATATAATAAAACTTTCTTTTAAGTATCAGTAACTTTGAGTACCCTATAAACATTTTTAGCTTCTGCAATACCATGTACATTCTTCTAAGGAGTAAACAACAAGATCATTTATTACCTCCTGGGGAAAGCTGCCTTATAAAACTGATGTGATTAAAACAAAAGACAAAGCCCCAAATAAAAAGTCCTCTCCATATTCTCTAAAGCTCTTGTCACACTCTTACTATAAATGGCCATTTCTGACATAAAATATTTCTCTCCTTTACTCATCTTCTATTAGTTATCTGGTCAAAGTTTAATTTAAAGTAAAGGAATATAGTAGATTCTGGTGTTCAATGGTAAAGAATTAGGGATGCAGTAGTACATTTGCTTTTTCCCTGATATGTGATGGAAACACTGATGAAAGTAAACTAAAAAAATAGAGATATTGATATTTATTAAAAATCCAAATCTGTCAGTGTTGATAATTTTCTGAAAATACTATCAAAACAGAGATACCCCCAAAACAAAATGACACAAATATAGAAGAATATCTACTTTTCTTCAAAGAATTCTAGCAGTTGAATAATTCTGTTTATACAATTCTGGGCATTTTCTTCTTCTTAGGTGCAGATTCTGCATGTGGCTTAATTAAGCTTATCAATTATTCTGCTCATATGTGCACTTATTAATCTCTCTTCCTTTATCTATTAAATGAAATATTGAGACCAAGTTCAGAATATGGAATGATTTTTTTTAAATAGCTGTTGCAGCAATACTTGTGTCCCATAGTTAAATAACCAGATAAGAGTGGGCTTATTCTCATGAACACTAGAATTTTCCACTATCCTTCAGATTAAATTCATGGTACATTATTTCCTTGGTCTCCAAATTAATGAAAGTCTTTGGAAACCTTTACAGCAAAAAGAAAAGTCAAGATGATTCCTTGCATAAGGAGAATTCCAACTGCCATTGCTGAGTCTGAGTCGTAGGGACCCAGGTACAAAGACTGGAGAGAAGCTTCTTGTAGCTAAGCAAGGTCTCTGACTGACAGCCAGCAAGGAAATGAGGACATCGGCCCTATAAGTGCAAAAAACCTAAAAGATTTTGTTTTTCCTCAGAACCTTCAGTACAGAGGCAAGCCTACAGTATCTTGATTCTAGCTGGGTGAGACCCACGTCAGATTTCAAAGCTACGGAATTGTGATATAATAGGTGGGTGTTGTTTAGCTGCCAAGTTCATACAATTTGTATGGCAGTGACAGAAAACTAATATAGGCAAATTCCAAAGAAGCCCTAAGAAGATTTTTCCAGTATTTCTAATTGTCTTTCTGCTTTTAAAGAAATGGACAAAATAAGTTCACTATTAAAATTCCTATATCCTTCCAAAATCTCCTTCTGAAGGACTAATAGTTTAACTGGTCGTATTGCTCACTACTTTCCTGTCAACACGTCAAACTCTTTTGGATTTTTGTTTTCTCTCCTGCTCCATTCTCTACTGTTTAATCATTTTTCAGTTTGCACTGCTAAGATTTTTTAATTTGTTCATTTACACTCTAATGGTGGGCTCGTCAATTGGCTGATACAATATATATGTGTTAGAAATAAACTCTAAATTAAAACACTTTATCTCTTGTGCCTATATCTGATAATATTAGGAATACAGCCAGAATAAGTTCTTATAGTATTATCAAATATAGAGAACCAATATTATTTGACTATATTTATTTAATTTTTATATGGCTAGATTTTCATTCAGTATCTCTCAGGCAGAACATTACCAGTATGTGCTCTTACATTTAAATTGAGTTGATGTCCATGACAGGAAAATTGAAATGAAAGTACGGAATATAAAACTCAAGCTGTTGTTCATTGCCTTATATGATTGTTAAATAAATGATTCCCCTTGAGGATATTTTGATTACTTGAACAAGAAAAATGTTTTTTCCAGAATTTAGCAAGTTCAGGTTTTCTGTTTCAGAACAAAAAAACAAGTGTAGAGAAATACTAAAATTATCATATTCACATAAGTGAATGATATGTTTTATACACTATTACTAGCCAAAGAAAAATGTTTCAGAGATAAATATATAACCTTCCCTATGTTCATTCAAGGGAATAAAACAAAGCTCCGGAAATTTTTCCTCCTTCACAGCTGATGATTAGTTATTACGTAAAAGGAAGTTTTCTATATCTGGTAGTTTTCATCAAGTATATGGAAAGGCATAGTAAGATCATAAAAAGCCTAGTAAGATCTAATCGTTGAATACATAATTTATAACATCATATGTATAAAATTCATTTTTTAACTTATAAAATTGTAGAATCAGTATGAGATGCTATGTTCCAGTAAAGTGAATTCTCAAATTAGACCTTTTTCAGTGGTACAATATACAAAAGGATAAAATTAATATTTTTTCACAAGGCACGCAGACTTCTAATTCATTCATTTATTCAATATGTATGTCATGCATAACATGAATTATAAGACAGGGTATGAAGAAAATAGAACTCATCCTATAAATTATAGCCCAGTATCTGAATGCAATGTAAAGTGTAACTGTTATCCTGAAGGAAATTGTAGCATAACAGAATAGATGGCAAGTAGGTAAGATTATAATACAAGGGAAAAGTTATTAGTCCTTAAGAAAAAAAATTTTCCACATGCAGTTGGTGCTTCTAGCTGATGGAATCAAATAAATTTTCATTGGGTGGGTCATATTGCTACTGAGACATGAAGAATAAAATAAAATGAGACAAAGAGAAATGGATGGCAAGCATCCTATTAAGTGTTGGACATCCTGAGAATGGAAAAGTATTAAAAAAATGATATCAAGAATTGGATTTTGAATTTTATCAGAAAGCCTTAAATCGGCAAGAAAATCTCTAGTTTGACCAAAAATGTGAGTCGTAAAAAGTAATACAAGAGAAAATTTTTTTCCATTAGATTCAGAAAAACAGTTCAAATCTAATGCCTAAGGTGTCTGGCCAATGACTCTACGATTTAATATATAGAGAAGAGAAAGCATTAAAAATATTTGGATCAGATTGAGAATGGAGTTGCCATCAGACCAGCTATTTAGTAATACTTTCTTTAAAAAAATTTAGTGTTTATTTATTTTTGAGAGAGAGAGAGAGACAGAGAGAGAGACAGAGCGCAAGCAGGGGAGGAGCAGAAAGAGAGGGAGACAGAACCCAAAGCAGGCTCCAGGCTCTGAGCTGTCAGCACAGAGCCTGATGCAGGGGCTCAAACTCACGAACCGTGAGATCCTGATTTGAGTCCAAGTTGGACACTTAACCAAATGAGCCACCCAGGTGCCCCTAGTAATACTTTCTTGACTGAAGTTTTAGGTACCTGTATATATGATAGGTATGTTAATTATTAATATTTATTTTAGAAGATTTGTTTCTAATTTTATTGCTATATAATTATGTTAAATAATACCATCTCCGCTACTGATACAAAATCTTTATTATTAATAGATATCACTTTATACATATTTATACTATATGAAAAATATTGTGTATACAAGTTTGAGCTTATTTATGCCAATTGTTCAAAAATTATATTCTCTATTTGTCTTGAATCTACTTAAAGCCAGATTGTGTCTTTTTGACACTGTATGATAACTAGAGCCTAAAACATTAAGATAAACTTATAAGGTCAATATACATTTGGATGATAGTAGTAATAGTGATGCCATTATTAGACTTTTAATATTAGACTTGTAAATTTCGATGCTCTGTAGTAACAAACATTGGCTTAGGATAAATTTTTCCCAAAGTAGATGCAGCCAACATATTTTATGTTGTGTTAACAAATAACCTAGTAATTTTAGCAATCTACAAGAGTTTATTTTTCTAATAATACACACCCTTTGAGGACTGCCTGCTGCTGTGTTCCAGATTCTTCGTTATTCTATGATCCAGGCTACAAGAATAACTTCAAACAATCATGACCTCTTGGCAGAGAAAAGGGGACATAGACCATTAGATGGCTCTTAAAACTTCTCCTCCAGCTAAGTCTATATCACTTCTACCCAAACTTCACTGGACAAAACAAGTCATATCACTAAGGATCAATTCAGCTGGGCAAGAATATACCTTCTTTTCACAAGTAGGTTCTTCCACTTACATAGCTCCTAATAGGAATGAGTCATCTTCTTACAGGCAAGGAAGCCAATAATTAGTTATAACAATGCAGTATGTAACATTTAATTATTTCATATTTGTATCATGAGTGGCACTTGGGTGGCTCAGTGGGTTAAGCATTTGACTTCAGCTTGGGTCATGATCTTGAGGTCTGTGAGTTCAAGCCCCGCAGTGGGCTCTAACAGCTCAGAGCTTGGAGCCTGCTCCAGATTCTGTGTCTCCTTCTCTGTCTGCCTCTCCCGACTCACGATCTGTCTCTGTGTCTCAAAAATGAATAAATGTCAAAAATAATTTTTAGATATTTGTATCAGGAGAAGTTCTGGTTAAAGAATAAAGCCTCTGAAATTTTTCAAGTTATATTTATTTGGAAATCATAATGTATATCAATATATTAAATGTTCATTTATTTATAGTGTAAAAGTAGATGGTTTATTGTTTCCATGGAGTGTTTCACAGTGATCTGCTTTATACGTTAAGACTTGTGGATGGTGACTTTATCTCATATCACTTGCAAAGTCCTGTCATTTTTTAGCAAATATTTGGGATCTGAAATACTGCACAGGAAAGTACCAGGCTGACAGAAAAGTCATCTATTCATGTACTCTCTTTAAACATAATATGATAAACACACACAAAGGCTCTTGGTTATTTGTTGTCTTAGAAATAACCTCCATCACTTCAAAGGAGAGAGGCAAACTTGCTATATAATGAGATATATTCCATTTCTCACTTCCTTATATCAGCCAACCATAATTTTTTCTCCATTACTACTTTACAAACACTCTCCTATTATTAAGGAAACAAAAAAGACATACTAACTAGGAGAGAGGAAAGAAACACAGATTTGCAGTAATTGAATCTGTGCCACTACTGGCCTTTTAGAAAGTCATTTACCAGGTGAGAAAGTCATTTCTATTATGTGCTGTTACAATGCCTATGAGATTCATTTACATAGAATCCCTTGACACCATTATTACCTCTTCATCTTGATAATAGAAATGGTTCATTGTTATAGATAGTGGTGCAGAGATGAGTATTTACAGCTTCAGCACTTACTGAGTTGGTCTTCATATACACCATTAAACCATTCCTTAGAATTATGTGCCTATATTTAAGTGAGTACATTTTTGTGTATTTGCTAATAAAGTTTTATCTGCTCTTACTTTCAGTTCCAATTCCAGCAATTTCAAAATAATGGATGTAGCTGAGATTGCACTTTACCCAGCAGTAAGCCAGCTGCTGCCACTTAAAGAAATATTTAATAATATAAATGCTATTATTTGGCATAATAAGAAAGAGAACAGTTTACCATTCTACACAATAAGATTAAAACTTGGTCCATATATTTAAAATACGCAGGGCTTAAAAAACGAGTAAAATTATCCTGCATTTACTCTCATAGATACTAAATTTCTACTCATGTGGGAAAGTAGATATCTTCGTGGATGCCCAAATATTTCTATGTTTAGCCAATTATTTACAGATGGAATTCTCAAACCTTAGTGCCTACACACAAACTCTTTGAATAAGATTTAAATTGTATGTCATACTTCATATTCTTCCAGAGAGTGTGGCTAAAAAGTGTATATGCTTTTTAGTTACATAATAAAAGATGTTTGGGGAGAAAAACACTCACTGTATCAGTATCGTTCAGTTTAGTGAGGGTCCTCTAGCCCTCTTCTCTACTAGGCCTCAACATTGGGCTTCTATGTCTTAGACAAATCCAGTGTTAGCAGGAATTTTATTAAGTCAGTTTAGCAAAAGTCCCCACCACGCTTCACATCTAATCATCTAGCATGCTTTCAGGAAAGATTCTGTTAAGTTGCTTTAGCAAAAAACCCACCCACCTGCCCATGTGTCTCTTCTTAATAACTTTCCATCCATTGAGTCCCTCACCCTCTCATCCTGTTCTTTGACTATAAATTCCCACTTGTCCTGGTTGTATTTGGAGTTGAGCCTGAGCTCTCTCCCCTATTGCACTAGTCTTAAATAAAGTGTTCCATTTTAAAGAGTGTCAGAATATTTTTTCCGTTAAGACTTCTCAAAAAAACAAACCAAAACCCTAAACACAAAAAACAAACCCAGAAGCAATGATATGTAACCATACAGAGAGAAAGAGACTTTAAGGAATTGGCTGATAAGATTCTGAAGGTTAACAAGTCAAAAATCTGAAGGTCAGGCTTGCAAGCTGGAAATTCAGGCAAAGGTTGACATTGCAGTGTTGAATACAAATACTATAAGGCAGATTGACAAAATGCAAATTTAGGCAGGTTTTCTACATTATAGTTTTAAGACAAAATTCCTTTTTCTCCTGGAAACCTTAATTATTGCTTAGAAGGCCTTCAACTGATTAGATGAAGCCTACTCACATTATTAAAGATAATCTCCTTTATTTAAAGTCAACGGATTATAAATGTTAGTCACATCTGGGACATCTGGGTGGCTCGGTCTTTAAGTGTCTGACTTCGGCTCAGGTCATGATCTCGCACTCCTTGAGTTCAAGCCCCGCATCCAGCTCTGTGCTGACAGCTAGGAGCCTGGAGCCTGCCTTGGATTCTGTGTCTCCCTCTCTCCCTCTCTCTCTGCCCCTCTCCCACTTGCAATCTGTCTCTCTCTCACTCCCAAAAACAAATACACATTAAAAAAATTTTTTTAAGAAAATGTTAATCACAAGTACAAATACCTTCACAGAAATATCTAGACTACTGTTTAACTAAACAACTAGACACCATAAGCTAGCCAAGTTGACATGGGAAATTTACCATTACAAGCTGTTGTGTTCCAAACAGAAAGTCACCATGGCCAAAAAAAGTGTATGAAAAATTAAAAAGCATATTGCAACTCTATTTCAATATGGAATTGACATTCTTTACCTTTTCCCCATCAACATTACATTATTCATACTTTACTAATTCTTAACTGAAAATGGAATTCAACTTCAGGGTATGATCTAATATTTCACAAAAAATTTCACAAGTAAACATTATATAAGGCAAGAAAGTGGAAGATCCTTTCTCTTTCCAAAAATGTTGATGCACATATTGCTCTCATCTTATTCCCAAGTAAGCTGTTTTTACAGACAAAACACTCTACTGAAGTATTCTTAGGTTTTAATGCTTGGAGTGTCTCAAATCTTTGAAGCAATCCATTGGTATAATTTCTAACAGTATTTATATCACTCAAAGATGCTGTAGGGAAAATCATGGATTGCAGGGGCTTTCTTGGCTGTGTTAAAATCTCTGATTAATGCTTTATTTTTCTAAAGAAAGATGAAAAGTGAAAATATGACCTGAGCCCAATGACTAGCAATTATTTTATTTACTTAAATATTTATTCCTACAAAAGATTTATTTAGATTACGTGTGTAAAATTTTCTACCTGAAAATTAAAGTAGAAGTAAATGACAAATAACTACTTATACTTTTCCTTTCTTGGTAAAGAAAGCACAATTTCAGATCAAAGAAACGATTATACTAGGAATATAAACGTCATAAAACTCCACTCAATCAAAGTCAGAGCAAAGACGGACACAAAGTGACAGCTAGAGAATGAGGGGTAAAACATGCAGAGAATGGGGTTGGGGAGGGAGGAACTATGAAAGCTTTTCAGGAAGAGCAGATAGTTTCCATAGTAACAAAACATAATGTTCTCTCAATGTAAAAGATCCTATTTTGAATGTGTTACTGGTGATTCACATGAAAAAAAAAATGTAGTTTAGAGAAGCTGGCACAGGAATTTACATGCCACAAGTCTAGGAGGCTTTGAGTCGTTAAGAATACACTTGTAATTTCTGTCGTTAGATTTGTGTTCACATAAGATATCTATATTTGGCAGTGCAACTTATTCAGTCCCTGAGGACATATCAGTAAGAAGGTAAGAGCGACCTAAAATTAGCACTCACTTCACTCCCCAAAACTTGCACATTAGAAATGTGTCCACTCACAAGAAAGAACCCCTGTATTCTAATTTGCACATGGGCTAGTAATAGCTCTGTGTGTATGTGCTTGCCTGTATGTGTGTTTATTGAATGAGGGACACAGAGGTGCCTGGGTAGCTCAGTTGGTTAAGTGTCTAACTCTTGGTTTTGGTTCAGGTAATGATCTCACAGTTCGTGAGTTTGAGCCCCACATTGGGCTCCACACTGACAGCACAGAGGCTACTTAAGATTCTCTCTCTCCCTCTCTCTCTCTCTCTCTCTCTCTCTCTCTCTCTCTGCCTCTCTCTGCTCACTCTCTCTGTCTCTCTCTCAAAATAAATAAATAAACTTAAAAAATTTTAATAAAAAAATATAGAGACAGACAAGTAAATGAATATTGTATTTAAAAGCATATGTGCCAATATGGAAAAAAGTTGTTGCAGATTTGATAACTATTCACAAATATTTACTTCAACTATCCTCGATCTCTGGGCAGAAGATCCATCCCAAAACTTGATCTTTAGGATCAGTCGTGTTGTTTGCAATTGGCAGTGGAATACAGCAGATATAAAGTGACAAAGCCTTAAAAACACATGTACTACTGATATTTCTCTCTTGAATCTCTGCCATCACCCTGAGATAAATCATGCATGGTCTAGCTTGTTAGTGTAAGAAGTATAAGAAAAATATGGATCCGATATACTTCGAATGAGTCTATCTTGGATCAACTAACCTCCAGTTGAATTTGGGAGTGTTTTGTTATGTATCAATAGCCAACCGTTACTAAAATTGGCAACTAGAAATGGACAGCTGTCATAATAAAATCCTAAAATATGTAGTGTTGGCTTTAGAAGTGAGACCAAGTGAAGATAGGAAAAAACATAGTAAAACTTACTGGAGGGTTGAAAAATAAAATCTGTCTTATGTCACTCACAGAAACTAAAATTGTACTTAAAGAACTGAGCCACATGGTTGCCAGGCAGAATGTTGAAAGTGTGAATTAACTTCTTTTTTTTTATAAATTTTTTTTTAATGTTTACTTATTTTTGAGATACAGAGAAAGAGACACACAGAGTCTGAAGCAGGATCCAGAATGTGAGCTGTCAGCACAGAGCCCGATGCGGGGCTCAAACTCATAAACTGTGAGATCATGACCTGAGCCGAAGTAGGACACTTAACCAACTGAGTCACCCAGATACCCCATGAATTAGCTTCTTTTACACACATATGATTAGGTTCTACAAGATGGAGGTACACTCAAACAAACAACAACAACAAAAACGGGCCAATTTACAAGCACAATTTAGAAAGAAAATAAAACTGTTGAGTTTGTTTTGTTTCCTCATATAAGGACTTGAAAGTTACCACTCTATTGTAACAGCAGGGAAAAAGCTGAACAGACTGAAAAATCAATAACTTTTCTTGGATCCATACCACAAGGGAGAACAGAGGACAAACCACCACCCAAAAGATTAGAGAGATAGACAGGCAAATATAAAGAGTCATTGCTTACTGGAGCAGAGACTCATAGGTGGAAACCAAAACAGCCACAGGGTTCAATGCCAAGATAGGAATAACTAAACTATAATTAGTATTAGTGTTATTTGAGAGTAGACTTGGATTAGATGTAAGTTCACATCTATGGACCCCAAAAAAATGTTGACAAAGAAGAACAAAGTTGGAACAATCATACCTCTTGATTTCAAAACATATCAAAAATATACAATATCAAAACACTGTGTAACTGGCATAAAGACAGACCTCTAGACCAACAGAACACCACAGAAAGCCAAGAGATGAATCTTTTTTATATACAGTCAAATGATCTTCTACAAGGTTGTGAAGTGTAGTCAGTGGAAGAAAAGAACAGTTTCCTCAACAAATGGTGTTGGTGGATAAATTGATTATTCAAATTAAAAACAATAAAGTTGGGCCTTTATCTTACTTCATATGCAAAAATTAACCCCAAATGGATTTATGATGTAAACACAAGAACTAAAACTATAAAACTCCTAAAGGAAAAGATAGAAGAAATCTTCATGACATAGAATTTAGCAATGACTTCTTGGACATGACACAAAAATCAGACATCAAAAGTAAAAATAAACTAACTAAGCTACATCAAATTTAAAATCTTTGATGCATCAAAAGGCACCATGAACAGAAAGAAAAGGAAACCTGCATATTTGGAGAACATATTTGCAAATCACGTATCTGATAAGAGGTTCAAATCCAGAATATATAAAGAAGTCCTATAGCTCAACAACCAAAAATGAAATAAACTGATTAAAAATGTGTAAAGGATTTAAATAGACATTTCTCTAAAGATCATATACAAATGATTAAAATGTATATGAAAAGATGCTCAACATTACAATCATTAGAAAAGCACAAATCAAAACCACTATGAAATATCACCTAACACCCATTAGGATGACTCCTATAACAACAACAACAACAACAACAACAACAACAACAACAACAACAAAACAGCCATTGGCAAGAATGTGGAGAAATTGGAACTTTTGTATGTTGGTGGAATTGTAAAATAAGAATAGAACTACCTTGTATTATAGCAATCTCATTTCTAGGTTTACATCCAAAATAATTGAAGGTAGGGTCACAGAGAGATATTTGCACATCTGTGTTCATAGCAGCACTATTCACAATAGCAAAGGGATATAAGCAACCCATATATCCATCAATGGGTGAGTGGATAAACAAAATGTGGTATATACATAAAAAACACATATATCCATCAATGGACGAGTGGATAAACAAAATATTCATGAAGTAAAATATTGTTCAGCCTCAAAAAGGAAGGAAATGCTGACATATTCTAACACATGGATGATCCCTGAGGACGTTATACTGAGTATAATAAACCAGTCACAAAAAGACAAATACTGTCTGATTGCACTTTTATGAGGTATCCAAAACAGTCAAATCCATAGAAATGGAATACAGAGTGGTGGTTATCAGGGAATGGAGGAAAGGAGAAAAGGTGAATTGTTTAATGGGTATTAGAATTTCAGATTTGCAAGATGAAAAAACTCTGGAGATCTGTTTCATAATAATGTGAATATACTTACCAACACTGAACTATGTACTTAAAAATGACTAAAATGGCAAATGTATATGTTTTTAACATACACATATATACACACACACATACATACCAGGCTAGTAAGTTGGTCCAAGTATAGAGAGATGTATGGAGTAGGGCAAAGTAGGGCAGCTACAGCTAAGGAAGCAAAGATAAGCTGTCCCCAGCCAACCTGCTGGTTAGTTAGTAGTAATAAATAATTGTAATTTTAAGCTGATAAATTTTGGGATGTTTTTTTTATCCAGAAATTATAATCCAATCCAGAAGGAAACAAATGGAGAATTGCTTATGACACACATTTATAGAACCCCAGGAACAGAAAAGAATGAATTAAGCAAGAAATTACAGGGTATGACAACCTTTTTTCTTTGCCGAATTAATCATCAAATTGATTACTTTTAGGTGCTTATGTACCTTTCATCCACTTTATTATAAGATATGCAATTTCAACATGTGATAAAATTTCTCAAGGTAGATTTATGAACTCCTTGGAGTTTTTATGGCTATTTGAAGTTTAACAAATATAGCTATATAACACATATCTATTGATGACTTACTAGGCACCGCATAAAGCATTAGAGATATATTTTTGAACAAACCAAATAAGGTTAATGCTTATATGGGTCTTTTGCTGTGTTTGGTGAGGTAAGCAGGTGACACACAAATATATTATTTAAATATTGATAATGCTTCAAGGAAAACCATAAGATTTTTGGATATGATATAAGAAGAAAAGCCTGGGTATAGATGAGGAAGGCTATTCTGAGGACACTGTAATAGAATAATAAATATTGTGTTTTATCCTCATACAATAGCTATTATTTATTGAACTCTCAATATTGAACTCGATATCATTCTAAGTATGAATTAAACTACCTGGTTTTTAAAACCTATGAGATCGGTATATTATTGGTTTCATTTTCCCAATAAGAAAACTGGGATAAAAATACAATAAATAACAGCTTAAACCCTCATAGCTAGAAAGTGATGGAACCTTGATTCGAACCCATGAAATTTGAATATAAAAGTTAAGATCCTAAGGATTAATTGTTACTTTTGATTATTGAAATTGTACATGCACATGCATACGTATGTATATATATTTATGCATAAGTGCACATATCCCCAGATCAATATATAATATGCATACACACACTCATTAATTCATACCTAATGAGAAGTTACCATGCATTATAGTAGGTATTAGACATGTTTAATTACGTTGTATTCTCCAGGCAAGGATTGGATGGTGAGTATTAAAGTAAGAGAATTCCAGTAAAAAGATAGTAACAAGAGCAAATTCCCAGCAAAGGAAGAACCGCAGAGTAATTCTGAATGTGAAGTAAGGGCAGCATATCTAGAGAGGCAGGGGGAAGGAAAATTCTGTGAGATAAGGCAGAAAATATCAGCAATTTCTGCATCATTCAGTGCTCTGAAGCCACGTTCAGACTTTTGGTTCTTATATTGTACAAAATGGGAAGTCATAAAAGGATTTTCAATAAAATAGTGATAGCAATATTTGTGTTTCTACAAACTTGATATGACAGGTGCTTTTAGTTCAACGATCTAACTTCAATTGAGCTTCATGTTTCTGCCACGTTTCCAGTTTGTTCATTATATTAATCATTTTTATATATTTATTTATTTTAAGTGTGGGAGAGGCAGAGAGAGAAGAGAGAATCCCACACAGACTCTGTGCTGTCAGTGCAGAGCCTGACATGGGGCTCGATCCCATGAACCACGAGATCATGACTTGAGTCAAAACCAAGAGCCAGACGCTCAACCAACTGAACCACCCAGGTGGCCCTATATTCAAGGTCTGAAATTTAGGAGAAGTTGGGTTCTGGGCTGAATTAATGTTTGCAGAACACAATGATTGTATTAAACCAGATCTTGATGGCTCAGCTACGGTGGGACAGACTGGCCATCAAGGATTTCTATTTCACAGTACACTCTGCAAAGTTAAAATGACCTCGGAATCGTAATTTTCAAGTGAAAAGATCAAAGAAGAACTGATTTGACTATTTCAAAAATGTAATACAAGTATTTGTTTTAATGATGCAGAAAGGACTTTGAAGGGTCTTGCAAACATTTGAATTCAAATGAACCAATTCGGTTTTGAGCATTACCTGTTAGTGAGAATTAGTCACATGTCCCTGTCTAACAATACAGCGGGCTGTAAAACTGTATCTTCCTTGTGGCCCCGTGAAACCATTTGTTAATTGAGGTTTAAGCACATTGTCCTCCTGCTTTATTTATCCACGCATACACACTGCTTATATTGGAGACTGGTAGGAAATAGGTATTTTTCACATTTAGGTTGATTGAATAAATGTATGAATAAGTACAAGAGTAAGTCAGGTTAGACCCAGATTAGAGGCAAACTGCCATTGTCTTCCCCAGGTCTTTGAGTGATATATGAATGATAAAATTAATATATTAAAATTTCCCTGACCGGTGTAATAGAAAGTTGTGTTGCTCAGTAACAGGAAAGTCAGAGCTTACCAATTTGATAGTTTAAAAAAAATGCTGAATAATTGGGTCGGAGTGGAAATGGTGTTATACAAAACTGGAGAAGTGACACATTAAAGAGCTCTTTCTTAGAAATTTAAGTGATCTCTTGGTCAGTAGAAATAGTAATAGCTTTTTAGAAACCCGCTGTGGCTGAGAATGAGTTGGCCACCCATGAGTGGTTACTAGTGGTCTTTCTCACAACTACATTGTACTTATATTAGCTACACCCTATGGTGGTAGATTTTGTAGAGAGGTCATGGATGGAGCACATTTGCTAAGTGAAAAATCCTACCACGTGCGGAGCCAATCTCTACGATGCAGGTTTAATTGTTAGATTGGCATTTCTTTCACAGTACTCATCTTACGTACCAAATGATCTTCCTTGTTTCAGTGCTGTTCTCATGCCTTTATGTTCAAATTGATTTTATTAAAAAAGCCTATCAAGAAACATAAAGTAACTGTAATTGAATATCTCACTTCAGTGTCAATATCTAAATGTGAAGCCTGTATCTTTAAAAAAAATGTATTTCCTAGTACATATTCATTTAATTTCCTTATTTTATGCTAGTCATATGGCATGCATTAAGTCTCTGTGTGTATTTTCCCTATTTAACTTGATTTCTTATCCAGTGACGTTCAAGACATGAACAATATTATTTGAGCCTCTAATTTCATTTTTTTCTTGTCCTATGGTGTCAAGGTACTTATGTAATGTCAGTATCTGTGGTTGTGATGGAAACATTTATCTCTTCATAGAAGAACAATTGGCATTTACATCCAGTCTCTTAAGACACCAGTGCTCGAAATATATTCCAAGGACCAGCAGTACCAATATCACCTGGAAATTTCTAGGGATGCAAGTTCTTGGGCCACAGCTCAGACTGAAAGAAATTAAACATCTGGGGGTGAAGCCCAGAAGTCTGTATTTTAAAATATCCTCAGGCACACTAAAGTGTGAGAACCATTGCCTAAGGGGAATATAATTTTAGCATATTCTGTTTCAGCAAAATGTAGCAAATGCTTTACATCTAATTTTTTTCTCTTTTTTGGTGCTTTTAAGGAATGTCGCTTTATGTGCTTTCAGTAATATTATTACTTACTAGTAATTATTATTAATTAAATATTAGATTACTATTATTACTTAATAGCAATTAATTATTATGAATTAAAAGGCCAAAGTAGAATTCTTCAAATAGCAAGCATAAGCAGTATTTGAATCATTAATGTTCAACATCAAGATGATTCTAAACTATTTTTGGGTGTCCAAAGAGTGACAAATGTAGGTCTCTTCCTTTATCAGAACAAAATCACTAATTGTGTATTCCAACGCATTAACTAAATGACTACCTTAAGAAGTATTTATAACAGGAGCAGCTGGGTGGGTCAGTCTGTTGTGTGTCTGACTCTTGATTTCGGCTCAGGCCATGATCTTAGGGTTTGGTTCATGGGATGGAGCCCCACATTGGGCTGTGTGCTGACAGCGTGGAGCCTGCTTGAGATTCTCTCTCCCCCTCTCTCTCTCTCAAAATAAATAAACTTTTTTAAAAAAGTATTTGTAACAAATAAATACATCCAACTGCATATGGAGAAAAAGAGAAAAGAGAATTATTACATGCACCAATGAGGCACTTTGAAATTTGGTCTTCGATAGTGTATTTTTGTTAAAAGTGATGTGCACCACAACCTGAGATTGAATCAGATATTAAATCAGAGTCACACAAAAGAAGAATGAGATAGATTACAGTTATTTGTCTTCATTTGTGCCTTAGGTATTTCAGTTGCCCTTTAAGGCATTTATCTAGCAGATATTCTATAAATAATAATTAATAATGGTGACAAATTATGCCCGAATTCACTGTATATAACTGAAGGCACGCAATAAATAATATTAACAATGTAGCAAAAGTAAAATGTGTTCATTTGAAGGCAACTCTATTCATAAATGAATAGGATAGATACATATATGTGTAATTTCCAAGGGTGGAGAAGGAACCAGTTACAAGGGAACATTTGGAAAGGAATTGGCGGTATTGGTAAGGTACCCTAAGGAACTGTTATAAGCATTTTTTTTTTTACCTCAAGACCTTAAATCAATTTTATTTTCATATAGAAAGATATGCAGCTCATAAAAAATTAAACCATTAATAATTTTACAGTCAGACCTGACAGTTCTGACAGCCACATGTGGTAGCTTAGACTATATTCCTTTGCCAGCTAAAATATTAATAGAACATTGACTAACTATCTTTTCCATGGTCTATAAGGCCCAGAAGTTATTATGAAATCTGGGTTTGCCTTCAGGGGATTTGGTTTAGTTACTCTACCAGCAGGTAGTTTTTGTATATTCGCTTTCTGAAGGATGGATAGTTTTTGAAGCAAAGGCAAAGAAGTCCTAATAAATCATATCTTTATGAAATATTCATTACATCTGTATATTCTTTACAAGGCTTCTGTCAGAGAAATTAAAATAAAGAATGATTAAAAAAACATTTAGCAGCAAGTTGACAAGGTACTTTATAAACTTAGAGGAGTTTTGACTTGTAACTAGAAAAGTTTTCAAAAGAAATTCTGCCCCCTTTTATTAGACAAGAAGAGGGGAAAAAATGGAATCAAAAAGCAAAGGAGCCCCAGAAATTGCTAAATTGTCTTTTTTTTTAGAGGTAAATTATCTTCTACTACTCTGTCTCTGACATGATCATTTTTACCAGAGGATTCATAATGTTCACTGCTTAGAACTAATGATTTGCTGAACACAAAAGATGAGTAAAGGTGGGGCAGAGATCCAAAAGACCCTCAAGTCATGCCTACAGAGCAAGCTCAAATGATATATCCATGCATAGTGTTAAGAATATAGCTTCTGGGAGCCTGACTACCTGGGTCCAAATTTCAGTTCTCATGAGTAATTTAACTTTTTTCTGCTTTAATTTCTCACTTGTTAAATGGGAATGTTTTTAGATGCCTGGCTCGTGTTATTGTTTTGAGTATTAAATGAATTAATATATGCTAAGTGCTAATGAAAGGCCAGACATTAAGTACTACAAATATTGGTTATTCCAAGGGATAAAAAGATACATAATCCAGGAATTCCAGATGAATTAACCAGTATTCTTGTTTTGTTTTCGTTTTGTATATTTTGAATCTTATTACTTAATCTCATGTGTGTGCGTGTGTGTATGTGTATGTGTATACACACACGCACACACATATACACACACACACACACACACACACACACACTCATGGCTTTTGGTTAGACAGAGATAAAATGCATTACACATGGGCCACTCCCACCCCTTGCTCTAAGATCATCTTAAATGGCGAACCTATGGCCTAAAACTCCCTAGCTGTGTGAAATAACACTCTATTTTTTGCTGGCTGGTGCCTGTACATCATTGTCCAGCTTTTAGCCAGCCCCTCTCAGAGGATATGTACTCTCACGAATGCAATTTTCACATTCTTAAGATTCATTTCTGGATAATTAATGACTGTCTTACCGCCACTCCAGTTTAAATAGCTCATGTGCAACCTGCTGAGAAACTCTTTATTTGGGCATAGAAATTAATGATGCAGACCATTTTATTTCTCCCAAGAGCAAGGGTCTATGAGAAATAAAAGGATAATGCTGACAGACAAAGTAAGTTATAGTATCACATCACTGTGGAATGTTTCATAAAGCTTCAGTGGTCTTGAGTGTATTTGCTTCTGACAGGTCACTGTAATTGTGGAAAAGTTAAAGGCAGGAAAAAGAGAACCATCCTATATCTGAAAATTAAGAATGCATTTCTTTAAAGCAGAATTTTATACTGTACACGGAATTTAACAACCATATAAAATAAATTCTAATCTCCTTAGAAAAATAAAAAGGTAACATTGATAAAGGTAAGCTCCTATATTTCATATTATTTCTCCAAAGCATCATTTTGACCCAAAGTTATCTAAATGTGAGTCAAAAACATACATGCTCCAGACAGAAAATTCTTCCCTTAGGTCCATAGCAAAGCTACAAGCAATGGGCTTATGTACATGAAGTTATCACAAAACAAAGTTATCACTTTGCGCTGTAAACAAAATTTAATATGAAGCACAAGAAACATTATGTTCTGTATGCTACTTCTATCTCATCTTCTGGCCTTCAACTAGGTTTAAAGTATGAGGAGACTAAAGCGGGCTTTCAATAGGAGCCATTATCCTAAATTATTAGGGATGCATGATTGAGTGAAAAAAAAAAAAAAAACAAACAGTGAAGTTGGGCCATCTCAGTTCTACACCATGATTCCAAACTCACTGTATTACATCAGATAAAACTTTCAGCCATAGTTATTTTATCTGAAAATGGTGACTTTATAACTTACAATATTGAGTCATTAACATTTATGTGGCTCTATCGTTTACTAGGCATTGCCTTAAATTCTTTTTAGGACTACAGTGAGTGTTAGATAACTGATATGAAAAAACGTTGATAATTACATTTATACATTCATTAGCTGGGACCTATGATTGTCATCTTATCCCACATCATCAGATCTGGGTATGTTCATTTTGTGCCTAATTAGAATAGACGCTGAAGAAAGTATTTAACTATAGGAAATCTGTGTTTCAGGATGTTGTTTATACCAATTCCCACATACAAACTTCTAACATTATTACTGGCATGATTAAACTATTCTCTCATGTTAATTCTATGATGTGTTCAAGGGACTTAATTTTATAAAATTAGTCTCAATTTTGTCTTTGTCATTGATTTTTTTTCACATTGTGAGTACTTTAAATATTCATAGAATAAAATTACATCTAGAACAGAATTTTAATATAAATAAAAGATTATTCAGTTTTCAATAACAATTAGCATATGGACAATTTAAATAAGAAACATAAAGGATATTGATGAGAATATACTAATAAAATTTTAGTTCAGCTCTTAATCAAAGTTTTCATACCTTGTCCTTGAAAATGAGTATAGAGTCTAACTTTATGAGAAAATCTTTCACACCTTGACCTTTGCCAAGTGTGAATGGCTTTCTCTTTATACATCTAAACTTAGAGTACAAGAGTACACATATATATATGTAATTTTAGGGTATATATATATATATATATATATATACATATATATATATAACTTTACTAATTTTAAAAATAAGCGCTTACTAATATATAGCTTATGTTGTAGGTAAACTTACCACTGATGCTTATTTGATGGACAAAACATTTTTAACTGGCATTTTCCTCTTAAATGATCATTTAACACATTTTTAGACAATCCTATTTTCTTGGGTAAATTGCATGGGTCTGAGCACTGATATCTAAGAAATGTAGACATTTTTCAGAGTTACATGGTTATACATATGTAGATAGATCGATAGATCACTGCTGACAACAACCATATTTCTTAGGTAAAATAGGAAAAGATTCTACCCCTAGTCTTCATACTAAAAGAGCAATCAGTAGCAAGTAACTAAAGTTTTATTATATAATTTCCATTCTTTTATTTATTAATCTTTAAAAAACACATCCATTGGTAAGTTCATCAATTGCTCAAAACAAATGTAATTTCAACTCAAGGTCAGTAAACTGATGTCTTTGGAATATCAAATTTCAGTCATTATAAAGAATACATAATATAAAATGATAGCCAACTTATTTATTTCTATGACTGTCAACCTTCCTTCCAAAACATAGTGTGTATTCTAAGCGTAAGTCCAGACGGCATCCAGCACAACATTTGGTTTAAAACCCAGGTTTACAGTAAGTTTCTCTCTCACCAGCCAAAGGCTAGTTGCTTATGTCTGCCATTGTGCATATGCTCTCCTCAACTCCCGACTGAGAAAACATGCCTGAAGCATTTCCCTGCCTGAGATGATATTAAAAATCCATACCTGCGCTAGCAGCGTGAGCTCAAGTTGATTATTGTTCTAGATCCGTGACTTCCCATTTATCCTCCTAAAGATATAAATGTGTGCTTTCCAATAGACCACGTAAGGCAGGAACTATTAGGAAGACGAGATTTAGTAACAATAATATACATCGAACTCTACTGAGATTGAATTGGAAAACCCACATTAAGCTCTCTTAAAATATGTGGAGCGGAACACATAGGAGAGTCTGAACGCATATTGTACACAGGCCGTGCTGTGGTTGCATACCCGTCTTTCCCAATACCGTCGACATCAACATTACCGAAGTTTCCAGGGGAAGATTTGCCACATTACGTCTTAATGTAAGCTTGTTTTTATATTTTACTCTAAAAGGTAAAATAACCCTCCATGAGATAAAAACAAAAATGGAAACATGAAAAGAAACCCTCAAAAATAGTAAAAATGGTTAAAATTTATTCAAATGGAGAATTTCTGTTGTTGTTGTTGTTACTTGCACAACACTTTGAATTGGAAAAGCACCTTGGAAACTTGATTAAAACTATGTTTACAATACCTGAATTGTGACTTTGACCTAACATTTCCGTGTTGGAAAACATTTTTCATTTAGGAGGTAGTGTATATGATCTTTAAGAGCTACAATTGATAGAAAGTTTGGATTTTAAATGGAACCAAGATCTGAACACTTATCCATACATCTTAGCAGCCAATCTCAATATCCAATTGCTCCAACACATAACATGCTTTCTAATGCCATGCGACTAATATCATGTTGCTGTGCCTCTCTTTTCAAAGCAGACAATCTTTAATATACTCCACTGTATGGGGAAAAACAGAGCTTTCTCCCTGAGATCAGGAACACTACAGGGATGACCACTCTCACTGCTGTTGTTTAACATAGTGTTGGAAGTTCTAGCATCAGCAATCAGACAACAAAAGGAATCAAAGGCATCAAAATTGGCAAAGATGAAGTTAAGCTTTCACTTTTTGCAGATGACATGATACTATACATGGAAAACCCAACAGACTCCACCAAAAGACTGCTAGAACTGATAACATGAATTCAGCCAAGTCGCAGGATAGAAAATCAATGTACAGAAATCAGGTGCATTCTTATGCACTAATAATGAAACAACAGAAAGACAAATAAAGAAACTGATCCCATTCACAATTGCACCAAGAAGCATAAAATACCTAGGAATAAACCTAACCAAAGATGTAAAAGATCTGTATGCTGAAAACTATAGAACGCTTATGAAGGAAGTTGAGGAAGATATAAAGAAATGGAAAAACATTCCATGCTCATGGATTGGAAAAATAAATATTGTCAAAATGTCAATACTACCCAAAGCTATCTATACATTCAATGCAACCCCAATCAAAATTGCACCAGCATTCTTCTCGAAGCTAGAACAAGCAATCCTAAAATTTGTATGGAACCACAAAAGGCCCCGAATAGCCAAAGTAATTCTGAAGAAGACCAAAGCAGGAGGCATCACAATCCCAGACTTTTGCCTCTACTACAAAGCTGTAATCATCAAGACAGCATAGTACTGGCACAAAAACAGACACATAGACCAATGGAATAGAATAGAAACCCCAGAACTAGACCCACAAACGTATGGCCAACTAATCTTTGACAAAGCAGGAAAGAACATCCAATGGAAAAAAGACAGTCTCTTTAACAAATGGTGCTGGGAGAACTGGACGGCAACATGCAGAAGGATGAAACTAGACCACTTTCTGACACCATTCACAAAAGCAAACTCAAAATGGATAAAGGACCTGAATGTAAGACAGGAAACCATCAAAACCCTTGAGGAGAAAGCAGGAAAAAACCTCTCTGACCTCAGCTGCAGCAATCTCTTACTCGACACATCCCCAAAGGCAAGGGAATTAAAAGCAAAAATGAATTACTGGGACCTCATGAAGATAAAAAGCTTCTGCACCGCAAAGGAAACAATCAACAAAACTAAAAGGCAACCAACGGAATGGGAAAAGATATTTGCAAATGACATATCGGACAAAGGGCTAGTATCCAAAATCTATAAAGAGCTCACCAAACTCCACACCCAAAAAAACAAATAATCCAGTGAAGAAATGGGCAGAAAACATGAATAGAAATAGACACTTCTCTAAAGAAGACATCCAGATGGCCAACAGGCATATGAAAAGATGCTCAACATCATTCCTCATCAGGGAAATACAAATTGAAACCAAAATGAGATATTGCCTCACGCCAGTCAGAGGGGCCAAAATGAACAAATCAGGAGACTATAGATGCTGGAGAGGATGTGGAGAAATGGAACCCTCTTGCACTGTTGGTGGGAATGCAACCCGGTGCAGCTGGTCTGAAAAACAGTGTGGAGGTTCCTCAAAAAATTAAAAATAGATGTACCCTATGACCCAGCAATAGCACTGCTAGGAATTTACCCAAGGGATACAGGAACACTCATGCATAGAGGCATGTGTACCCCAATGTTTATAGCAGCACTCTCAACAATAGCCAAATTATGGAAAGAGCCTAAAAGTCCATCAACTGATGAATGGATAAAGAAATTGTGGTTTATATACACAATGGAATACTACTTGGCAGTGAGAAAGAATGAAATATGGCCTTTTGTAGCAATGTGGAGGGAACTGGAGAGTGTTATGTTAAGTGAAATAAGTCATACAGAGAAAGACAGATACCATATGTTTTCACTCTTATGTGGATCCTGAGAAACGTAACAGAAGTCCATGGGGGACGGGGAAAAAAAAAAGAGGTTAGAGAGGGAGGGAGGCAAACCATAAGAGACTCTTAAAAACTGAGAACAAACTGAGGGCTGATGGGAGGTGGGAGGTGGGAGGGTGGGGGATGGGTATTGAGGAGGGCACCTGTTGGGATGAGCACGGGGTGTTGTATGGAAACCAATTTGACAATAAATTTCATATATTCATATATACTCCATTGTAGCCCATTTTTCAGGGTTCTAAATATTTCCCCAATTATCAATTTCATTTAATAAGCTTAATTTGTCAAAGTCCATCTTATACTGTTTCAGAAATTGGGTTTTCCCTTTTGTGTTGGGAGATATTCCCTTCTATTACAGCGTGATTTATTTTTTATTTACTATCAGTATATGTGCCCCCAAAATACCATCTGAAGCAATTAGTTCTCTAATACTAGAATAGTTCTATAGATCTTGGTGTGTAATTAGGTTCAGCTTCAACAAATGGCTTTTAAGGTATGTCTGGGTATCTGTTATCTAAATTATAAGGAATAACAAGAGAAATGAAATACAGAGCATGAAAGCTAAACAGTATGGCTTGAGGTTCAATGATATAAATATGTTTTTATATAAAGGTACAGAATTAAATATTTTACTGCCTGTAGCACTTTCATAGCAAAACTCTTTACAGAATCAGATGGACCAGACTGAGGCTCCCATCTTAGTATCTACTAGCTACCTAAACTTGAGCTTTCCAGGTTTTCAGATTCAGGTATTATAGGCAAATAAGATTTCTTAGCTATTACTTTAGGATGAAAATATTTATTCCACAAATTATTATGGTAATTAATGAGATAATTTATATCGGCTACTTTTAGAAATTTTAAAACCACAGACAGATGTTTTCTCATATCCTTTGTGGAACCAAAGAGGCATACGGACATAGTACAACCACCTGCACTGTCCACTGTTTTAGAAAGGAGGGAGGATAAATGGAATCTATTTTTAAAAATGGATTTTTCGAATAACCAAGTTATGGAGTAAACTGTCCAGAGCTTATTCAGAAATGTAAAAAGAAAAAAAAAAAAGTAGAATCAATGATTGATTGTAGTTCATCATGGATTGTAGTCCATATGCATTTTAGATGATTTAAGTATTTCTTCTCATATTATAAATGGAAGGTAAAATTTAATAAAATGAGATAAATGATCTGTAAGGAGATATACACCAGGGATACATGGGGATGTAGCAAGGTACATGTCCATGGGCAAACCCTGTGAAGGAGAAAGGTGAGAGAGAAAGACGTTCTGTATTTACTCCTGCGGCTCTCTTCTCACTTTTAAAGTCTAATTGAAAACAATTTCTCTAAGGTAAACTTTGAGTGAAAACAGTTTTGTATTGTGTTACTAATCATTTTACTAGGAGCACTTGAAGATCTGTCTGAAATATTTTAATACCCAAAATAAAAGATACCATTTTTACAGTTTAATCTCATGAGGTCAATTAATGCCTTCCCTCCAGACTGACACTTTGAACATTAGCATTAACACTGCTGTCCTTAAATCATCAACAGTACAGCAAATTGTGGCTGGCTAATAAAGCACAATGTTCAGCTGCTGCCTGAGGGCAGGATTCAGAATTGCCATATCAATGCGTAATCACATTTTCATTTTTTAGAACAAGTTGCATTATTTAAAAATTAAAATTACTTTTATTTCTGTCAATGTATTGTCTAGATGAGATTTATGGTTATTTAAAAACTGAATATATTATTCAGTTATGTATGTGTGAAAGTCCTTAAAATTCTTATAACATATATATAGAGTTTAAGCTGAGAGGGATTGTTGATTAGGAAATAGCTAATGATTAATATAGAATTTGGCCAGTCTCTATTACTGAACCAAAGTGTATTTAAATTTATTTGCTGGCTAGTAATCAAAGCCTCTCTAAGAGAATACCACAATGGGATCTACCACTATTAAAAACAAAGGATAGTTAGATATAGACAGGTAGATGGATAGACAGATAGACAGATGAGAGAGGGAGATACAAAGTATATATTATATTAAAAATCCATAGACCCTTCTTTTTACAGTGAGATGCCTTCTACTTGAAGGTGCAAGCTATGTTTTCTTAGTAAGAACCATGAAATCTATTACAAAAATATTATTTATATTAATGTTAAATTTAATCAATACACAATAATATTCTCCGAACAATCTTTCAATATGTTGAAGTTCTTGGAAATGTGCATACTACTATTTTTTTTTAATTTTTTTTAACATTTATTTATTTTTGAGACAGAGACAGAGCATGAACAGGGAGGGTCAGAGAAAGAGGGAGACTCAGAATCTGAAATAGGCTCCAGGCTCTGAGCTGTCAGCACAGAGCCCGACGCGGGGCTTGAACCCATGGACCGTGAGATCATGACCTGAGCCGAAGTCGGACGCTTAACTGAGTGAGCCACCCAGGCGCCCCGGAAATGTGCATACTACTAAAAGAAGTAACAGTTGTGTGACATTTTAGGGGGTAGAAATCATAGGTAACCAGTGACAACCAACAGAACATTCTATGCAGAGTCTACAGTTACAGGAAAGGCATCTCTAGAAAAGAAAGAACTTTAAGAATTGAAGAACAGAACAACTTAAAGAAACCAAAGTTCCAGATGAAAAATAACAAAGTCAAACACAGCAACCTAGAGAATAAATGGTTTTTGTCTTCCAGTTGGTGTGTTTTGTTCATTTATATTCAGTGTAATTATTAAAATATTAGAATTTTGATCTGGAGTTTTATTACGTGGTTCTTATTTTTCCCAATTGGTCTATTTTTTTTTCCTCTCCTCTTTCGTATCTCTTTGAATGAGTCAATTATTTTTTATTACTTCATCTCACTTTCACTTCTACAGCATGGTAGTACTACATGCTTTTACTATTCTTTTAGTATTTATATTACTATACAACCTTGCCATATTAAATCTAACATAAATTGGTATGCTGATCCCTTCTTGACAAAAAAAAAAGTAGACAGTTATAGAAAACATTTTAAAAATAAAGTTACAGAAAGTTTGAAGTTAAGATATAGAATAAATATTCCATGTGAACATTAACCAAACGAAAAGTTGGTATAGCTATACTGACTTCAGAATACTGATTATTTTGTGAAGAAGGGGACAAATGAGCTTCTGGGGTAATGGTAGCATTCTGCTTCTTGAGCTGAGTTCTATTTATATGAATGTGTTAGCTTTGTCAAAATGCATGGAGCTATGCTCCTAGAAGTTGTAGTTTTATATATAGGTCCAAAATATGTATATAGAGATACAAAATATGTATCTACATATTTTAAAAAAGGTATAACATATAAATATATAATATATCTACATGTAAAATTGGAAATAAAGATGGATAATACCAAGTCTGAAGTAGGTCTTTTATGCTGCTGGTGAAAATGTAACTTGGTGCACCATATGAGAAAACCATGTAGTGGTATCTTTAGCATAAATTTGAACGGACAGAGCAATTCCATTCTTAGGTATGATTGCATATATGCACCATAAGACATGCACAAGTGTGCAGTACTCCTTTTAATACTATCAAAATAGAAGCCTCTCCAAAAAATCAACAGTTAATAGATAAATAAATGGTGATGTATTCCTAAATGCAATGACTATGGAACATTGTAAATACAAGAATGACTAGAATATCACTGCTAAAATATCATGAATAAGTCTCACAAACATAATGTTGAGTAACAGATGACAGTCATTAAAGAGTCTGTAGCATGTGATTCCATCTACATGCAATGTAATGACAGGTGAAATGAATCCATCAATCTATCTCATTTTGAAGTGAAACTAAAGGCTTAAGGGTAGGGGAATTTGTGATTGGAAGAAGACAATTTACCAAGGGAATAACTGGTAATTTTCCATTTCTTGATCTGAGAGGTTTCATGGAGGTATTCACTCTTTCTACTTCATTGAGTTTTACCCTTATGACCTGTGTGTATGTGTGCATGTGTGTATCTTCAATAAAAATATTAACATAATCATAGTACAATTCAGAATTACAAGTAAATTTGACTTAGCTATTCTTTCTTGAATTAGAAATGGAGATGGTGTGCATGGGTGGCTCAGTCGGTTGAGCAGCTAACTCTTGATATTGGCTCAGGTCATGATCTCACGGTTCATGGGACCAGCCCTCCTATTGAGTTCTGCGCTAACAGCATCTGCTGAACCTACTTGGATTTCTCTCTCTCCCTCACTCTCTTTCCCTCCCCTGCACTCTCTCTCTCTCTCTCTCTCTCTCTCTCAAAATCAATAAAATAAACTTTAAAAAAAGAAATGAAGATGATAGAAGTATATATACTGATCTTTACTAACAAATAAGCTTATATACCTGGGAAACAATATGGTGTAAAAAAGTTATGAACTAATCAAATTAGTATACTTAAGTAAAGCAAGGAAGGAAAACAACGAATTTCTGGAAAGACGAATAGTACCTATAATGTATAGTATGCATTAGGAACATAAACACTCAAAAATGCTTGTGACTTCAAGAAACTTATTGACTAGGAAAACTGATACTTAAGCAAGCAATTACAATATGGTGTTTCTATTGTTATTAAATCTAATATGTACATGATAAAATATACATTTAAGCACAGAATAATGACTACCGGCCCCTCAAGCAGTCCGAGGAGATTTGAGAGAGAAAGCAGCTTTCTTCTCCACATTTTCAAAAGAAGTAATCAGAAATTAAAGCATTCAGGGAGTAAAGAATTGCAGAGAGTTTTGAGAAATCATGCTGTTAGAAGGAATTTTAATAAAATTACTATATAAATATGGATATGAAGACAAATAGTGAATGCAATGTCAGTCTATGTAACTTTTTAACATCTATGTGAACATACTTAACATCACTTTCAATTTATCAATGCTCAAAACTAGATAACATTTTTAAATGTGCATTTCCGCCAGATTGTTTCTCCCTACACTCAAACTAGTCTAGATAATTCTGTGACTTGTTGCACAATCTTGATAATTCGTGTAATGGATGTAACTTTCCAGTTTACTGAGAATCTGCAGAAAACTACAAATCAACTATTTTAATTAACGGCTTTCCATAATGACCTCCTTAAATGTAAATGGGAACCAGAACAAATATCTAATCCAAACTCAACAAATATTACTTTTAGACAATAATGATGATGATGATTGATGATGATATTGGTGATAAAGACAGCTTTTACCATGAGCTTACTATAGTCAACCGCTCTGCTCTAATTACTCTGCTTTGTGAGCGGTGGTTAGTGATGCTGAGTATCTTACCCCAGTGCACACAGTTGCACGGGGATAATTTTGAAGGGAGCTATTTTTGACACCATTGCCTGTGCTCTGATTTACACATTTCTATGTGCCACTCTGCTAATTGTGCACCTGGGACATGATTTTCTAGAGTTCCCTTCTCAGAACCTCAAATATTTAAGATATTTCACTTCAAATCCCCTTTAAACCAATGTTCAGAAATGTTGTATAGTCCAAATACTCCATGTGCATATGTACAATGCACCTTATCATATTAGGGCTTCAGTCATATCCTCATTAAAAAAGCCTTTTGAACAGTGTTTCACCCACACATCCCCAAATTATTTGGCCACAGGATTATTTGCATTTTTCAAACATAGTAATGACTTAAAACCCTAATGGTAGAAATGGTGTTCCCTAATGAACACAGGAAAAGCTGTGTTTTAGAAATCAAGGTAAAATGATTAATAGTTCCACCTAGAAATATACATGTTTCTTTTTTTAAGTTTATTAATTTATTTTGAGCAAGAGAGAGAGAGAGACAGTGAGTGAGGGGCAGAGAGAATCCTGAGCAGGCTCCGCACTGTCAGCAGAGAGCCTGATGCGGGGCTTGAACTCATAAACCACAAGATCGTGACCTGAGCCAAAATCAAGAGTCAGACACTTAACTGACTGAGATACCCAGGCCCCCCGGAATATGCATGTTTTTAATTGTTATTTATGTTTCTATATAAATATATATATATATATATATATATATATATATATATATATATATATAATGTTTGTGCATATAAATGTACAAAATTAATGGTAAAACTTTATAGCAGTATGTACTATTATCCCAATTTTATCCCGATTTATTATCATCTCCATTTTAAAAATGAAGAGAACACATAGCAGAGCCAGATTTGAAAATAACCAACCAAACACTAAACCTGCCTTTAAAATAAACCAACACTTTACCCTCATTTTATGTATTCTAAACTTGTGAAAATCTACATATATTAGAATATCTAATTAGAAGAAAGTTGGGAGGGAAAATTAATAATAAATATGTGACATGAGCAATTTGCAAAAGAAGAAATTAAAATGTCATTGAACAAATAAAAGTAATCTCTCTAAACTAAAATATAGAAAATTCAAGACTCTTGACTTTAAACAGATTTTAAAAGAAAGAGCATTTTAAAAATTTAGACATAATATCCTACATTAAAGGGCACAAATATTAAGTTTAAAAAACATATTCCTATATACTTGAAGGAGAGCAGAATATACACCCAAAAATATGCCTTGTCGGCATAAGGATTATTTTGAGGTTTTTTTTTTTTTTTTTTTTTTTTTTTTTTTGAGAGAGAGAGA